>NC_134362.1:123146700-123508588 GCF_048569485.1 Anomaloglossus baeobatrachus
ATCAGGTCGCGGAATGCTTCTGTCTCCACCAGCCTAAAAGGCAACATTTCCAGCGCAAGCAGTCGCGAAATGTTAGCATTTAGAACTGTGGCATGTGGGGTGTTGGCAGTGTATTTGTGCCTGCGTTCAAAGGTTTGCTGAATGGATAACTGAACGCTGCGCTGGGACAAGGACGTGCTTGATGATGGTGTTATTTCTGAGTAGGCAACTGCAGGTGCAGGACCGGAGGAGGCTTGTTCGCAGGCAGCATGGACAGGGGATTGGCTCGCATGCACAACCAGCGAAGACGTAGCAGTGACATTAGCAAGCACTGCTCCTCGACTCTGTTGTACTTCCCACAAAGTCGGGTGCTTGGCTGACATGTGCCTGATCATGCTGGTGGTGGTCAGGCTGCTAGTTTTGGTACCCCTGCTGATGCTGGCACGGCAGGTGTTGCAAATGGCCTTTTTAGAATCATCTGGATCCAACTTAAAAAACTGCCAGACTCGGGAAGACCTAACATTTGTACAGGCACCTTGTGTCGTGTTGTTGTTGCGGGGAACGGTTGCCTGACTTCTGCCTGGAGCCACCACCCTGCTTCTTACTGCCTGTTGGGATGCTACGCCTCCCTCCCCGTGTGCACTGCTGTCCTCGCTCTGCATATCCTCCTGCCAGGTTGGGTCAGTTACTGGATCATCCACCACGTCGTCTTCCTCTTCCGCACCCTGCTCCTCCTCCTGACTTCCTGACAATTGTGTCTCATCATCGTCCACCCCTTGTTGAGACACGTTGCCAACTTCGTGAGAACGTGGCTGCTCAAATATTTGGCCATCTGTACATACGATCTCCTCATGACCCACTTCAACATGAGCTGGCGAGAGGCCAGAATGTGCGAATGGAAACGTGAACAGCTCTTCCGAGTGTCCAAGTGTGGGATCATTAATGTCCGAGGACGTGTACTCAGCCTTGTGGTAGGAAGGAGGATCAGGTTCTGAAATGTGCGGTGCAGTATCACGGCTACTGACACTTGACCGTGTGGAAGACAGAGTGTTTGTGGTGGTGCCAATCTGACTGGAAGCATTATCCGCTATCCAACTAACAACCTGTTGACACTGGTCTTGGTTCAAGAGCGGTGTACTGCTGCGGTCCCCAAGAATTTGGGACAGGACGTGCGAGCGACTAGATGTGGCCCTTTGTTGTGGCAAAATTATTGCTTGCCCACGACCTCGGCCTCTGCCTGCACCACCATCACGTCCACTTCCTTGTTCCTTGCCAACGCCCTTGCGCATTTTGCAATGCTGTGCTGACGTGTATTCACTAGACTTGGGCGTTATATCAAAGTTTGTGCAAATTGTGCACCTGTACGCTGCCACCGACAGGCACACACGTGCGGTTTTTAAATGCAAGCACGGACGCACTAAGAACCTAACAGGTTTTAGGAGCAAAAATTAATGATGAGAACTCTGACACTATCAGCCACTGCTGACTGACGTGTATTATACACTACACTTGTGCGTTATATAATAGTTTGGTAAAAACGCACACAAGTGCACCTGTACGCTGCCACCGACAGGCACACACGTGCGGTTTTTAAATGCAAGCACGGACGCACTAAGAACCTAACACAGGTTTTAGGAGCAAAAATTAATGACGAGAACTCTGACACTATCAGCCACTGCTGACTGACGTGTATTATACACTACACTTGTGCGTTATATAATAGTTTGGTAAAAACGCACACAAGTGCACCTGTACGCTGCCACCGACAGGCACACACGTGCGGTTTTTAAATGCAAGCACGGACGCACTAAGAACCTAACACAGGTTTTAGGAGCAAAAATTAATGACGAGAACTCTGACACTATCAGCCACTGCTGACTGACGTGTATTATACACTACACTTGTGCGTTATATAATAGTTTGGTAAAAACTCACACAAGTGCACCTGTACGCTGCCACCGACAGGCACACACGTGCGGTTTTTAAATGCAAGCACAGACGCACTAAGAACCTAACACAGGTTTTAGGAGCAAAAATTAATGACGAGAACTCTGACACTATCAGCCACTGCTGACTGACGTGTATTATACACTACACTTGTGCGTTATATAATAGTTTGGTAAAAACGCACACAAGTGCACCTGTACGCTGCCACCGACAGGCACACACGTGCGGTTTTTAAATGCAAGCACGGACGCACTAAGAACCTAACACAGGTTTTAGGAGCAAAAATTAATGACGAGAACTCTGACACTATCAGCCACTGCTGACTGACGTGTATTATACACTACACTTGTGCGTTATATAATAGTTTGGTAAAAACGCACACAAGTGCACCTGTACGCTGCCACCGACAGGCACACACGTGCGGTTTTTAAATGCAAGCACGGACGCACTAAGAACCTAACACAGGTTTTAGGAGCAAAAATTAATGACGAGAACTCTGACACTATCAGCCACTGCTGACTGACGTGTATTATACACTACACTTGTGCGTTATATAATAGTTTGGTAAAAACGCACACAAGTGCACCTGTACGCTGCCACCGACAGGCACACACGTGCGGTTTTTAAATGCAAGCACGGACGCACTAAGAACCTAACACAGGTTTTAGGAGCAAAAATTAATGACGAGAACTCTGACACTATCAGCCACTGCTGACTGACGTGTATTATACACTACACTTGTGCGTTATATAAGAGTTTGGTAAAAACGCACACAAGTGCACCTGTACGCTGCCACCGACAGGCACACACGTGCGGTTTTTAAATGCACGCACGGACGCACTAAGAACCTAACAGCCGCAGCCCCTAGTAGAAGAGCAATAACGTATAGGAGGAAAATCGGGTGCGTGCCGCGCTGTCACCAAAGGAAACTGATGTTAATTATTTCATCTCTTTATTCTTTTTTCCGGTCAATGTGTTTCAGAGATCACTGTCTCCTTCATCAGGGCAAAAAAAGAACAGTATGCAATCAAAGGAGGAAGAACCTCTATATATACACATATGGAGCTACGTCAGAGGACTGACTGCTGTATTTCAAATACTGCCGGGATGGTCAACTGTTACAATACCGGCCATAAAAGTTCTCAAGTGATATATTGAGAAACATTTATAAAATCACTGGGGTATAGTGTTTCAAATTTCATCAGCTTTTTGAGACAAAAATCAGAAAAAGAAGAAGAAGAAGGACAAAATGAAAAAAAGAAAAAAAAGAAGAAAAAAAAAACAAAAAGGGAGCATTGAGCTCCAGACCCTGTATTGAGTCTTAGAAGTGTAGTGACAAGTGCATCTGTCCACAACCCTGTAAGGGTGAACGGGATGACGGACAAGAAAAATTATGTTCGTGGCAAAAAATGGTGGTGTTGCTATATAAAATTGCATTAAGAATAAAGAAAGGAAAAATTTCTTTATAAAAGTAGTGAAGAAAAAAGTGGAAAAAAGGGGAGTGTAAGCCATTTTACTAATAAATAGTGATGAGCGAGCATGCTTGTTACTACTCGGTACTCGCACGAGTATCACTGTACTCGGTCTACTCGACGGGGACCGAGTAATCTCGCGATACTCGTGCTGTACTCGTGGTCTTCATCCCTGCATGTTGGCGCTCTTTTGAGAGCCAGCCCTCATGCAGGGATTGGCTGGCAGACCACTGCAATGCCAGCCCTGTTAGTTGTGGAATTGCAGTGATTGGCCGGCCTGCACAGCGTGACCGAGCCTTTATACCGGCGGGCGCACAGCTATCCAGACAGTCAGTGCAGGGAAAGGGTCGCTGCTTCAGGGAAAGGTTTGCGGCCCTTTATAGCTATTTCCGTAGCAGGGCTGCAAACAGTGTGACCAAAAGTCCTTCTCAGGACTATTCTAGTTGTATACAGGCAGGCAGGGTATAGCCAGGTCGGAGTACAGTAGCAGAGTCCTTCTCAGGACTATTGTTGCTGTATACAGGCAGGGTATAGCCAGGTTGGAATACAGGCTAGAGACCAAAAGAGTCCTTGTCAGGACTATTGTAGCAGTATACAGGCAGGCAGGCAGGCAGGCAGGGTATATAGCCATTCCTAGTGGTGACCGTATACCAGCCTTCATCATATCTGGGGCTGGTGTACACAGTCTAAAACAGTCCTGATAGTGTCAGACTTCTCAGCAATTGTCGCTCCTAAAACCTGTTAGGTTCTTAGTGCGTCCGTGCTTGCATTTAAAAACCGCACGTGTGTGCCTGTCGGTGGCAGCGTACAGGTGCACTTGTGTGCGTTTTTACCAAACTATTATATAACGCACAAGTGTAGTGTATAATACACGTCAGTCAGCAGTGGCTGATAGTGTCAGAGTTCTCGTCATTAATTTTTGCTCCTAAAACCTGTGTTAGGTTCTTAGTGCGTCCGTGCTTGCATTTAAAAACCGCACGTGTGTGCCTGTCGGTGGCAGCGTACAGGTGCACTTGTGTGCGTTTTACCAAACTATTATATAACGCACAAGTGTAGTGTATAATACACGTCAGTCAGCAGTGGCTGATAGTGTCAGAGTTCTCGTCATTAATTTTTGCTCCTAAAACCTGTGTTAGGTTCTTAGTGCGTCCGTGCTTGCATTTAAAAACCGCACGTGTGTGCCTGTCGGTGGCAGCGTACAGGTGCACTTGTGTGCGTTTTTACCAAACTATTATATAACGCACAAGTGTAGTGTATAATACACGTCAGTCAGCAGTGGCTGATAGTGTCAGAGTTCTCGTCATTAATTTTTGCTCCTAAAACCTGTGTTAGGTTCTTAGTGCGTCCGTGCTTGCATTTAAAAACCGCACGTGTGTGCCTGTCGGTGGCAGCGTACAGGTGCACTTGTGTGCGTTTTTACCAAACTATTATATAACGCACAAGTGTAGTGTATAATACACGTCAGTCAGCAGTGGCTGATAGTGTCAGAGTTCTCGTCATTAATTTTTGCTCCTAAAACCTGTGTTAGGTTCTTAGTGCGTCCGTGCTTGCATTTAAAAACCGCACGTGTGTGCCTGTCGGTGGCAGCGTACAGGTGCACTTGTGTGCGTTTTTACCAAACTATTATATAACGCACAAGTGTAGTGTATAATACACGTCAGTCAGCAGTGGCTGATAGTGTCAGAGTTCTCGTCATTAATTTTTGCTCCTAAAACCTGTTAGGTTCTTAGTGCGTCCGTGCTTGCATTTAAAAACCGCACGTGTGTGCCTGTCGGTGGCAGCGTACAGGTGCACTTGTGTGCGTTTTTACCAAACTATTATATAACGCACAAGTGTAGTGTATAATACACGTCAGTCAGCAGTGGCTGATAGTGTCAGAGTTCTCATCATTAATTTTTGCTCCTAAAACCTGTTAGGTTCTTAGTGCGTCCGTGCTTGCATTTAAAAACCGCACGTGTGTGCCTGTCGGTGGCAGCGTACAGGTGCACAATTTGCACAAACTTTGATATAACGCCCAAGTCTAGTGAATACACGTCAGCACAGCATTGCAAAATGCGCAAGGGCGTTGGCAAGGAACAAGGAAGTGGACGTGATGGTGGTGCAGGCAGAGGCCGAGGTCGTGGGCAAGCTCTAATTTTGCCACAACAAAGGGCCACATCTAGTCGCTCGCACGTCCTGTCCCAAATTCTTGGGGACCGCAGCAGTACACCGCTCTTGAACCAAGACCAGTGTCAACAGGTTGTTAGTTGGATAGCGGATAATGCTTCCAGTCAGATTGGCACCACCACAAACACTCTGTCTTCCACACGGTCAAGTGTCAGTAGCCGTGATACTGCACCGCACATTTCAGAACCTGATCCTCCTTCCTACCACAAGGCTGAGTACACGTCCTCGGACATTAATGATCCCACACTTGGACACTCGGAAGAGCTGTTCACGTTTCCATTCGCACATTCTGGCCTCTCGCCAGCTCATGTTGAAGTGGGTCATGAGGAGATCGTATGTACAGATGGCCAAATATTTGAGCAGCCACGTTCTCACGAAGTTGGCAACGTGTCTCAACAAGGGGTGGACGATGATGAGACACAATTGTCAGGAAGTCAGGAGGAGGAGCAGGGTGCGGAAGAGGAAGACGACGTGGTGGATGATCCAGTAACTGACCCAACCTGGCAGGAGGATATGCAGAGCGAGGACAGCAGTGCACAGGGGGAGGGAGGCGTAGCATCCCAACAGGCAGTAAGAAGCAGGGTGGTGGCTCCAGGCAGAAGTCAGGCAACCGTTCCCCGGAACAACAACACGACACAAGGTGCCTGTACAAATGTTAGGTCTTCCCGAGTCTGGCAGTTTTTTAAGTTGGATCCAGATGATTCTAAAAAGGCCATTTGCAACACCTGCCGTGCCAGCATCAGCAGGGGTACCAAAACTAGCAGCCTGACCACCACCAGCATGATCAGGCACATGTCAGCCAAGCACCCGACTTTGTGGGAAGTACAACAGAGTCGAGGAGCAGTGCTTGCTAATGTCACTGCTACGTCTTCGCTGGTTGTGCATGCGAGCCAATCCCCTGTCCATGCTGCCTGCGAACAAGCCTCCTCCGGTCCTGCACCTGCAGTTGCCTACTCAGAAATAACACCATCATCAAGCACGTCCTTGTCCCAGCGCAGCGTTCAGTTATCCATTCAGCAAACCTTTGAACGCAGGCGCAAATACACTGCCAACACCCCACATGCCACAGTTCTAAATGCTAACATTTCGCGACTGCTTGCGCTGGAAATGTTGCCTTTTAGGCTGGTGGAGACAGAAGCATTCCGCGACCTGATGGCGGCAGCTGTCCCACGTTACTCGGTCCCCAGCCGCCACTATTTCTCCCGGTGTGCCGTCCCCGCGTTGCATAACCACGTGTCACAAAACATCACACGTGCCCTGAACAACGCTGTTTCACCCAAAGTCCACCTAACCACAGACACGTGGACAAGTGCTTGTGGGCAAGGCCGCTACATCTCGTTGACGGCACACTGGGTTAATATTGTGGAAGCTGGGACCCAGTCTGAGCGAGGGACGGAACACGTCCTTCCCACACCAAGGTTTGCAGGCCCTACCTCAGTCAGTGTTTCACCCACACTCTACAGCTCCGGAATGTCATGCTCTTCAGCCTCCTCCTCCTCCTGCGCATCCTCATCCACTGTACCCTCCACACCAGTCCCAAGCTGGAAGCACTGCAGCACTGCCTCGGCGAAGCGGCAACAGGCTGTGCTGAAGCTAATCTGCATAGGTGACAAACCCCACAATGCAGAAGAGCTGTGGACAGCTCTGAAACAGCAGGCAGATCACTGGCTCACACCTCTGAACCTAAAGCCAGGAAAGGTCGTGTGTGACAATGGCCGGAACCTGGTGGCGGCTTTGAGGCGAGGCCAGCTGACACATGTTCCATGCGTGGCCCATGTGCTCAACCTCGTGGTTCAGCGGTTTCTAAACTCATACCCAGAGCTGTCTGATCTGCTGGTAAAAGTTCGCCGCCTGTCTGCACATTTTCGAAAGTCACCTACTGCTTCAGCCGGCCTTGCCGGCTTTCAGCGCAGTTTGCATCTTCCGGCTCACAGACTGGTGTGTGATGTCCCCACGCGTTGGAATTCAACTCTGCACATGTTGGTCAGGATATGTGAGCAGAAGAGGGCAGTTGTTGAGTACCTGCATCACCTAAGCCGTCGGGAAATGGGTCAAACTCCACACATAACACCTGAGGAGTGGAGATGGATGTCCGACCTATGTACCATCCTCCAAAACTTTGAGGACTCCACCAAGATGGTGAGTGGTGATGACGCCATTATTAGCGTCACCATACCGCTACTCTGCCTTCTAAAACGGTCTCTGCTCAAAACCAAACATGATGCATTGCAGGCGGAGCGCGATGAGTTGCAGCAAGAAACAGTAGTGGGTGTGGGTGATAACACACAGCCCAGCCTCGTCTCATCACAACGTGCAGTGGAGGACTATGACGAGGAGGAGGATGAAGACATGGAGCAAATCTCCGGCCAAATTGAGGATATGACATGCACACCAGTCATATCCTCGGTTCAGCGTGGCTGGCCAGAGGACAGGGTAGATGAGGAGGAGGAGGAGGAGGAGGAGGACAGCATGTTCAGTCAACGTGTTGGTCAGGCTACTGAAGTCCTGGCTGTTAAGAGTCTGGCGCACATGGCTGACTTTATGGTAAGCTGCCTGTCTCGTGACCCTCGCGTTAAGAACATCTTGGCCGACAATCATTACTGGTTGGTAACACTGTTAGACCCACGCTACAAGGAGAACTTTATGTCTCTTATTCCCGAGGCGGAGAGGTCAACCAAAATGCAGCAGTTCCGGAAGGCCATAGTCACGGAAGTAGGCAAAGCATTCCCCTCACAAAACGCTAGCGGCATAGGTCAGGAATCAGTGGACAACCAAGGCGTACAGCCGAGAGAGGCACAAGTCCAATCCGCCAGAGGTAGGGGAACAGTCTTTAAGATGTGGGACAGTTTTCTCAGCCCCTCACGTACCACAGCCCCTGAGGTGCGGGGTAGTGCCACAAGAAATCCTAAGTTTGCCCAGATGCTCAAGGAGTACCTTGCAGATCGAACAACTGTACTCCGACATTCCTCTGTGCCTTACAATTATTGGGTATCCAAGGTGGACACGTGGCATGAATTGGCTCTCTACGCCTTGGAAGTCCTGGCCTGCCCTGCCGCTAGCGTTTTGTCAGAGCGTGTTTTTAGTGCCGCAGGTGGAATCATTACAGATAAACGCACCCGCCTGTCAACTGAAAATGCTGACAGGCTGACTCTGATCAAGATGAACAAGGGTTGGATTGGGCCAGACTTCACCACACCACCAGCAAATGAGAGCGGAATTTAAAGTTTGTAACGGGAATTTGCTATGTACCTCCAGTCACCCATGGGTACACACTTCTGGACTTTGGATAATCGCTGGACTGCTCCTCCTTCTCCTCATGCGCCACCATGATGACCGTTACAAGAGTTAGGCCTTTGTTTCAGGTATACCCCCAGTGGTAAATTTTTTCGCCCATTCTTTGCAGAATGGACATTACAACGACAGGAGACCCGCTCCTTTGCAATGGGAACAATGTTTTGAGGCCCTCATGCACGTCTCTATGCAGGGACAACGTGGAGCCTCCCAATTTTTGGCTGCCCTGCCAAAGGGCTATACTATAATACACCCACTTCCTGACAATGGACACTTAATGTTTTGAGGCCCTCATGCACGTCTCTATCCAGGGACAACGTGGAGCCTCCCAATTTTTGGCTGCCCTGCCAAAGGGCTATACTACAAAAGACCCACTTCCTGACAATGGACACTTAATGTTTTGAGGCCCTCATGCACGTCTCTATCCAGGGACAACGTGGAGCCTCCCAATTTTTGGCTGCCCTGCCTAAGGGCTATACTATAATACACCCACTTCCTGACAATGGACACTTAATGTTTTGAGGCCCTCATGCACGTCTCTATCCAGGGACAACGTGGAGCCTCCCAATTTTTGGCTGCCCTGCCAAAGGGCTATACTACAAAAGACCCACTTCCTGACAATGGACACTTAATGTTTTGAGGCCCTCATGCACGTCTCTATCCAGGGACAACGTGGAGCCTCCCAATTTTTGGCTGCCCTGCCTAAGGGCTATACTATAATACACCCACTTCCTGACAATGGACACTTAATGTTTTGAGGCCCTCATGCAGGTCTCTATCCAGGGACAACGTGGAGCCTCCCAATTTTTGGCTGCCCTGCCAAAGGGCTATACTATAATACACCCACTTCCTGACAATGGACACTTAATGTTTTGAGGCCCTCATGCACGTCTCTATCCAGGGACAACGTGGAGCCTCCCAATTTTTGGCTGCCCTGCCAAAGGGCTATACTACAAAAGACCCACTTCCTTCCAATGGGCACTTCAGGTTTACAGGCCCTCATGCACGTCTCTATCCAGGGACAACGTGGAGCCTCCCAATTTTTGGCTGCCCTGCCTAAGGGCTATACTATAATACACCCACTTCCTGACAATGGACACTTAATGTTTTGAGGCCCTCATGCATGTCTCTATCCAGGGACAACGTGGAGCCTCCCAATTTTTGGCTGCCCTGCCAAAGGGCTATACTACAAAAGACCCACTTCCTTCCAATGGGCACTTCAGGTTTACAGGCCCTCATGCACGTCTCTATCCAGTGACAACGTGGAGCCTCCCAATTTTTGGCTGCCCTGCCAAAGGGCTATACTACAAAAGACCCACTTCCTTCCAATGGGCACTTCAGGTTTACAGGCCCTCATGCACGTCTCTATCCAGGGACAACGTGGAGCCTCCCAATTTTTGGCTGCCCTGCCTAAGGGCTATACTATAATACACCCACTTCCTGACACTGGACACTTAATGTTTTGAGGCCCTCATGCACGTCTCTATCCAGGGACAACGTGGAGCCTCCCAATTTTTGGCTGCCCTGCCTAAGGGCTATACTACAATAGACCCACTTCCTTACAATGGGCACTTCAGGTTTACAGGCCATCATGCACGTCTGTATGCAGGGGCATTGGTGAACCTCACAATTTTGGACTGCCCTGGCAAAGGAAAATACTACAAGGACTCAGTTCCTCAAAATGGGCACATTAGACTCAGAGGCCTTTATGTACGTCTCTTCTCAGGGACATCGGAGTGCCACACAATGTTTTACGTAAAATCTTTCATGTATTGATCTCAAAAAGTAACATACATTAGCTCTATCTCACTATTGGGTATGTGCCCTTAACATTTCCGCTATGAAAAATCATTTTGGTGTCATTTTGGAAGGTTTTCTGGTGAGTCCGTAAAAATGGCGTAAAACGCGGACAAAATTATTCAAAGCTGTGACTTTTGAGTGATAAATGCTTCAAGGGGTCTTCCCCATGCTGTTGCCATGTCATTTGAGCACTCTTCGGAGACTTTTGTGCCATTTTTAGGGTTTCTACATGCTGCCGGTGGTCATTTCACAAAAATACTCGGGTCTCCCATAGGATAACATTGGGCTCGGTGCTCGGGCCGAGTACACGAGTATCTTGGGAGGCTCGGCCCGAGCTTCGAGCACCCGAGCTTTTTAGTACTCGCTCATCACTACTAATAAACCTAAAAAATAAAAATAAATTGAATAAAAATCATGAATGTTGTGTTATAACAGGAAATTCGGTGTAAGAATGAATATCCGGGATGAGAGTTCAGCGAATGAGTTATAGAAATTGTTACAAAAAGGAGTGTGTACGGTTTATGCGTAAATTTTCAGAATGCGTACATGAAAATTATATGTATGTGAGAATGTCCCCCATGCTTTGTAAAAAGTTATTTATGAAAATGTAAATAAAATATATAAAAATGCCTAATTATTTATAATTTATGAGAAAGATATATATGTATGGAAGAATGTTATAAGGTGTCCAAGAACCATAAAGAAAAAGGGTGCATATATAATGTTAGAGGTCTAGAGTTCCACCAGGCTATATCACCCCTAAAGAAATAGAAAGAAGACCTTACTACCTGTGTACCCCAAAAAAAGCTATATTTCTTAGCCAGGATTATGGTGGAGATATGCACAAGTGAAATAAGAATATAAAGTAATACAATAAGATTATAAAACCAATATGTGTGCATTCATGCACCACCCGGTACGCTACCCTTGCCAAATTGCTCACTCTAGATCCCCACACGATCCATGAAGCCGTTCCCCCGGTCACACCGCCTGCTGCCGGTTCCCACTCATCCCTGGGGGAGTTAGGCGAGTGGTATCGAGAGCTACATGTCGGCACTGATGATACCCCCATACACCACAAGGAAGGGGTATACCGGGTGGTACAGGAGTATGAGCGGGTTTTTAGCAAGCACCCTCTAGATTTTGGGCAGATTAAAGGAGTTCAACACCACATCCCTACCGGTACACACTCCCCTATTAAAGAGAGATACAGGCCTATTCCCCCTGCGCACTACCAATGCGCCAAAGACATATTGAGGAACATGAAGGAGGCAGGGGTTATTAGGGACAGCTGTAGTCCCTGGGCTGCTCCGTTGGTGCTGGTTAAGAAGAAGGATGGCACCATGCGGATGTGTGTGGATTACCGGAAGATTAACCAGATAACGCATAAGGATGCTTACCCTCTGCCCCGCATCAAAGAGTCCCTGGCCTCGCTGAGAACCGCTAACTACTTCTCCACCCTTGACCTCACCAGCGGGTACTGGCAGGTGGCCGTGGCACCGGAAGACCGAGAGAAGACTGCCTATGGGACCGTTTTGCTGTACTTGGATGATGTGATTGTGTACTCACAGACGTATGAAGCCCACCTGGAGCACCTAGCCGAGGTGTTCGCGTCCCTTGCCAAGTATGGGATGAAGTTGAAGCCCTCAAAGTGTCATCTGCTGAAACCCAGAGTGCAGTACCTAGGACATGTGGTTGGTGCGGAAGGTGTCGCCCCCAACCCCGAGAAGATCACCGCCATCCAAGACTGGCCGAGACCGACCACAGTGAGGGAAGTGAGGCAGTTTCTGGGCCTGGTGGGATATTACCGTCGCTTCATTAAGGGGTACACAAAGATGGCTGCCCCCATGCAAGACCTCCTCGTAGGACAGACCAAGGGTGGTAGATCCCTAGTAGCCCCATTGGTGTGGGAAGAAAAGCATGAGGAATCCTTCCGCCAGCTGAGAACAGCCCTGACCGGAGAGGAAATCCTAGCGTACCCTGACTACAGCCGCCCATTCATCCTCTACACCGACGCCAGCAATGTGGGCTTGGGGGCTGTTCTATCCCAGGTCCAAGACAGAAGGGAAAAGGTAATAGCTTATGCTAGCTGAAAACTCCGACCGACTGAGAGGAACCCTGAGAACTACATCTCCTTCAAGCTTGAGCTCTTGGCACTGGTGTGGGCTATCACCGAGCGGTTCCGCCATTACCTGGCAGCAGCCAAGTTCACCGCGTACACAGACAATAACCTGCTGACCCATCTAGATACGGCCAAGCTGGGCGCGTTGGAGCAGCGGTGGGTGACCAGGTTAGCCAACTACGATTTCACCATCAAGTACCGGGCCGGCCGTACCAACGTCAATGCCAATGCACTCTCCCGGATGCCCCACCTGTCGGAAGAGGGGCCAGAGGATGATGACCTCGAAGAGATCGAGTTGCCTGCATTTCACCGGCCATTCACTGAGAAGGTGCACGTCTACCAACAACGGGTGAACCTGGATCCGCTGCCCCGACAGGACTGGCAGGAAGCTCAGGACCAGGCACCTGCTGTCCGCCTGGTCAAGACTCTAGTGGAACAGGGTTCTGCTGGGATAGACCCTGCTGCCCCTGCCGAAGCCCAACGTCTGTGGCAAGAACGGACCCGGCTATACCTACACCAGGGGAAGTTGTATCGCGAGCTGATTAATCCAAAGACTCACGAGAAGATCCGCCAGCTGGTGATTCCCCAGGCTAACGTGCCCACCGTCCTGCAGTGCACTTCGGGTGGAAGAAGCTAGAGATGTTGTTAAGAGAGCGGTTCTATTGGAGTGGAATGCGGGAATCTGTGGAGGCCTGGTGCCGAGAATGTGGCCCTTGCGCATTGAGAAGGAAGGACGAGGCCAGCCAGAAGGCACCCCTACACCCGATCATTACACACCAACCGCTGGAGCTGGTTGCCCTTGACCATGTAAAGCTCACCCCCAGCCGAAGTGGGTACACCTACGCTCTGACCATCGTAGACCACTACTCGAGGTTCCTGGTGGTTGTCCCAGTTAAGGACTTAACCGGCCGCACCGCTGCTAAGGCTTTCCAGGCTTATTTCTGTTGACCGCATTGGTACCCGGAGAGGGTGCTTACCGACCAGGGTCCGGCCTTTGAAGCAGAGGTATTCCAGGAATTCTGCCAGTTGTACGGCTGCAAGAAAATCCGGACCACGCCTTACCACGCCCAAACCAATGGCATTTGTGAAAAGATGAACCACTTGGTCCTGGGCCTCCTCAAGACGTTACCACTGGAAGAGCGGAACCTGTGGCTGGAGAAGCTACCTGACCTGGTCGATATGTACAACAACATCCCTTCCAGCTCTACGAAATGCACTCCAGCATACCTGATGAGAGCTCGTCCCGGCCGGCTACCAGTGGATCTGGAAATGGGCTTGGAAGCTTCAGAAGCACTCCTGTCGACAGCTGAATGGGACACTCGGCGGAGGACACAGTACCGACAGGTCCAGGAGTATGTTGAAAAGAACTTGTGCCGGAGTCGGGGACAACAGGAGCAGTGCTTCAACAAGAAGGCGCCTGCCGGTTCCTTCCAACCTGGGGATGTAGTGCTGAAGCGGAAAAGAAGGGCCCACAAGCTGGATGATCAATGGGAAAAAACCCCGTATGTAGTCCAGCCCACAGGATGGGAGAATGGGAAGGCCTACCAGATCAGCCGTGACCAGGGGGGGACTTTGGCCACGGTTTCCCGAGACCACCTGAAGAAGTGCCCACCAGCATTGAGAGTAGCGGATGAGGCTCCAGTTCCCAGTCCAGTGGAGAAGGAAAAAGAGGTAATCCACACCATGATGGGTGATTTTCCAGCAGACTGGCCTACACAGAACGGTGCGGTGATCCTTCCAGTGATACTGTTCCCACAACCCGTGGATGAAGAAATGATGGAAACGGTTAACCGCGAGCCAGTGCCCAGGGAGGTACCTGTACCCAGCTCCCCTACGCCTCCGCCTGCCCCACATGATAGCAGGGAGGAGGAACTGACTGTTCCCTCTGCCCCACTGCCTGTCACCACTGACACCGGACCCCGAAGGTCCACTCGCCCCAACCTAGGTAGACCCCCACTTAGGTACAGGGAAACTACTCTTTAAAAGGGGGGGGCTTTATGTGTTGAGTGTACCAGTTTGAAAGTTTTAAATGATAAGTAAAGATGATCAACCAAAGAAGTTTACCTGATTGAACCGTGATTAAACCGGCCGTTGCCGGCAACTGTTGTCCCCGTAGGGACTGTGCAACCATTGCGTAAGGAACTGCTTACGGACAAGCCCGAGAACTTGCAGGGCAACCACAAACTTAGTGCAATGTAAATAAAAATGTTTGTTGGCTTGACACCGTTACCGCCTCCGGAGAGGCTGATTTGGGAGGATGGGCCTGGAGGAAAGGGATGGCCTAGGCCCGCCACTACCGTAACCGGTGGCGATCCTCCGGGGGTTCAGGGGTCCCCTTGGACGTGGGCCCCCTGAAAGAGACAGAACCCGCTCGGGCAACTTGGTGCTGGACTGGGGTCAAGGGGTGCTGCCCGCTTCTTAGGGGCAGCATCAGGGCCAGGTTGTTTGGGTGGGAGAAGAGCGGAAGCTGTACCGTTGTAAAATGTTTATGATGCTTTTACATGTTTTACCGTTTTATTCTTTTTCAGTTGTGAAAATAAAACCGGTGATGGACGGGCAGCCCGCGGACGGTCTGCATTTTACTATAGGGGAATGTGGCGCCCTGGACAAGCCAGGTCGTCACAGGTACTACACCAACACACTCTACACTCCGGCTAGGCACACCGAAGCTAAACACAAATCCTAGTTGCCTTCCTCCAGGGGCTGATGTCCACACCAGGGGGTGGGCCAGGTGGTTGATCCCACCCACCGAGGAGTTCACAGTCCTGGAGGCGGGAAAAGGAGTCAGATTAGAGATCAGTTTTGGAGTTAGAGAAGTGAAGAGGAGACTGACCGTGTCCGGGTGTGTGGCCCGGGCACTCAGCAAGGTTGGCAGACGGTGGTGACCTTCTGCAGGAGAGGCTGATTGGAGTGAACCGTACGGACCGGGGATGGGCGGTGGCCCGCCGGTACCAGATCGGGGAGTGAAGAGAAGCCAGCACCATCCGGCAGGGCCTACGGACCCCGACCAGGCTAGGAGTCGCCGTAAAACCGGTCAAATCCGTTAGCGACAGGAACCTCCAGGGTTTCCCAGCAGTCAAGACCCGATTGAAGGCAACAGCTCACACCGTAGAGGGAAGCACAGTCACCGCCAAGGCTACAGTTCCCAGGGCCAGAGCCTGCGGGCAAAAGGGGCTCCCTCAGCATCCATCCAAGCTGGGGAGCGGGTTACCGGTGGGAAGCCCGCTAGATTTTGGGGGAATAAAAGGGGTCCAACACCACATCCCCACAGGTGCACACCCACCCATCAAAGAGAGCTATAAGCCAATACCACCTTCACATTGCCAGTGTACCAAGGACATGTTGAGCAACATGAAGGCGGCTGGGGTTATCCGTGACAGTTGTAGCCTTTGGGCAGCTCTGTTGATCCTGTTAAAAAAGAAGGACGGCACCACTCCCCGTATTGAGGAATTGCTAGCTGCATTGAGAACTGCAAATTATTTTTCTACCCTTGATCTCACTAGTCACTATTGGCAAGTGTCCGTTGCTGAGGCAGACCGGGAGAAGACCGCCTTCGCCACCCCTATGGGTCTCTGCGAGTTCAAAAGCATGCCCTTCGAGCTGTGCAATGCGCCAGGAACCTTCCAGAGGCTGATGGAATGCTGATTGGGACAAGATTTTAGGGTGTATAAAAAGGGAGATTAGATCCCGTGATCCCAACGTATTGTTACACCTCTATAAATCACTTGTAAGGCTACATCTGGAATATGGGAACCAGTTTTGGGCTCCACATTTTAAAAAGGACATTCAGAAGTTAGAGTCAGTTCAAAGGTGGGCAACTAGACTACTACAAGGAATGGAAGGCCTCCCATATGATGACAAGTTGAAAAAGTTATTAAGTGATTATTGGCTGCAATGGGGCTTTCTGGCTGGTGCCAGCCTCTCTTCTTAGCACACAGGAACCACAATCCCTACACCATGCTTCAATGGATTCTCTCATCCCAGCCCAGTAAAACTACATATTTTACACAGTCATAAGCAGCCAAAAGGGATCTATTCTATTCAATTGCAAATGATCTAGATAAGACTGAGAATAAGATACTGCACGGGACATAGCAGAGTTGGTCAAGTTGAGTGGAGATGAGTTTGCTATTTGGCACAGCTTTTTGCATCAATAAAGCAAGTAAAAGGTGTGAAAGATAAAAAAAAGGGTGAAAGTGTGAAAAGTGAATTGGCCAAATTGAGGTGCATATAAAGTTTTTGCTTTCTTTCAATTCACTAATGGGGCTCATTTGAATCAGGTGAATTGAGTTCTGCTTTTGGAAACTGGGTTAAGAAGGGGTGCACCGGTCCTGGAGGTACTGCAATACCAGGTCAATGCGTGGAGTGGACAGAGCAAGATTTTTTCCATCTCCTTGTTCTAAAAATCCATTTAATATATGGTCCCCAGAGAGGGGACGTATCAGATATTAAACTGATAAGAACAGATTTAATTTTTTTTTTTTTCTGTTTATCAGTAGGACTTCAAAATAACAAAGGTGATCGCCTCCCGTTGCCTGGGAACCGTCCAGGCACAAGAGGGCTATGTGTCACCAGAAGGCGCACACACTTCCTCAAGGCCGGCAGACGTGCAATCCCAGGCACCTTCCAGTACCGACCAAGGTAGCGTCCTCCGAAACTACACTTGATCTTAGCCAAAAGGCCGAGAAGCTATAACCCGAATTGGTTACGGCCTTGAGTGGCACCCTGGCCTATACCGGACACATCTTAGGGAGAGGGAGACAAACCCACGCCTACAGAAGACATTTTGTCACCCAAGCCAACCCTTGAAAAGGCTGTTTTGCAGAGCAAAAACAAGAAGAATGGTGCTTTTTGCAGCCGCCGCCCACTGCAATGAATCTGAATAACTCCTCCTTTTGGACACAAGCACCTCCCCTCCCCCTTGCAGTCTTTCCAATTCATGATACAAAAAGACGGACGGACAGGACAGGACAGGACAGGCTGCCTGACTTTCCGTCACTGCCACCCTTTGCCATCCTTGCCCGTAGAAAGCCCTTTCATCATCCCCAAACCCTAATCTTTTCCCTTCCCTTCCCAGATGCGTCTCACTCCCTTTCATTAGGAAGTGAGCGCAGCCTTTTCTCCGTTCTGCACATGCGCGACGTTAAACACAAATGCGCAGGCGTGCGTTCCATTACCCTCACTGCATTCCACTCCCATACAGGAAGTGGGCGCAGCTATTACTACGGTCGCACATAAAAGAACCCACGGCCACCACTGCACATAGCTGACTCCACCACAGGACACCCACTTCTACACCAACGCAGGTAAGACAGGATCGGCACCTCTATGCTCCCGTTACAATCAGGCTCAGTCACCATGTGATAACGCTCTCAACTCTTTAGTTGCAGGCTCCCCTTGCTTCACCTCCACTGGCTGTGCTGCCATTTCCTCTCCCACCTGGAAGGTATACTTTATTCCACTATTTTCCTGTTTCTCTCTTCCCCCTTTTCCCATAACCTACTTTTATCTGCATTTGTGGGGTATCTATATGCTATTTACATCATAGTTTTATTCATTAATATGGAAGGGAAGAGTGCCCATGAGAGTGTTGAACTGCGGAGAGCAAGAGATTAAGCTGCTCCGATTTGCCACCATTGATAAGCTGTTCTCAGTAGATACACATGCTATCCAAACAGCAGCATCCACCATTGCTTCAGCCCACCCATTCAGTGACAGCTCACCAAGTCAGCCATAGGAGTGGTGTAAGGAATTACACGTAGGCACTGACTCCACACCTTCACATCACAAGAAGGGGGTCTACAGGCTAGTGCAAGAATACGAGCAAGTCTTCAGCAAACATCCGCTAGACTTTTGAAGAATAAAAGGGGTCAAACACTACATCCCCACAAGTGCACACCCACCCATCAAAGAGAGATATAAGCCAAAACTACCTGCACATTACCAGTGTACCAAGGACATGTTGAGCAACATGAAGGAGGCTGGGGTTATCCGTGACAGTTGTAGCCTCTGGGCAGCTCCGTTGGTCCTGTTAAAGAAGAAGGACAGCACCACTCCCCTGTATTGAGGAATAGCTAGCTGCATTGAGAACTGCAAATTATTTTTCTACCCTTGATCTCACTAGTCGCTATTGGCAAGTGTCCGTTGCTGAGGCAGACCGGGAGAAGACCGCCTTTGCCACCCCGATGGGTCTCTGCGAGTTCAAAAGCATGCCCTTCGAGCTGTGCAATTTGCCAGGAACCTTCCAGAGGCTGATGGAATGCTGCTTGGGACACCGAAACTTTGAAACGGTACTGCTATACCTTTATGATGTTATTGTTTATTCTAAAGCAAACAAGATTTTAGGGTGTATAAAAAGGGAGATTAGATCCGGTGATCCCAACGTATTGTTACCCCTCTATAAATCACTTGTAAGGCCACATCTGGAATATGGGGTAAAGTCCTGAGCAGGTTGATAACCATTGGTTTGAGCATGGTAGGGTGTAGTGCGCATCTTCCTGCATCGGTAAAAGCTGCAGAAGTCCTTGAAGATTTCCGCTTCAAAGGCTGTGCCTTGATCTGTGAGGACTCTCTCTGAGTAGCCATGAGGTCTGCATAAGTGTGCTTGGAAGACCTTCGCTGCAGTATGGGCCATTAGATCTTTGACTTGTACCACAACCATAAATCTCGAGTAGTTGTCTACCATCGTAAGTGCATACGTGAGCTCGCCTCGATATTCTGCAACAAAACTCCCTTTTTCGATTTCAGTTTCAGCAAACACTCCTCTTCCTGTAGAAAATATTTATCATTACCTAAGACAGTCATTCTAATGCATGACAATATTAAGGCAATTTAGTTAAAACTTGTTTTAACTCACCTTTAAGGGGATTGATGTATTTCATGGTCAATCCAGGTTTGTCAGTGATGGCACTGACATAATGTATGGCGTCTTTTTCGGGCGTTATCCTTTGCCTTTTCATTGTGAAAATCCAGTTGCCTATATCAAAGCAAATTCTACTACTTGTAAAGTATGCAGAAAATGAAATGTAGAACATATAACATCAACTGCTTAGGAACGCATCATAGGTTAGTACTTAAAAGGATATTGTCATGTTCTAGTCATAATGCAAGCTGGACATTTTTCATGTTACCCTGTAATCGCCGGCCTGTTCTAATGCTCACAAGCCAAGATATAGGCTCAGCTGCTAAGGCTTCCCTCTGCCTTCTGAATGAAACTTGAATATGTCTGGGTCACTGTGTATATAGCAGGTGCTCAGAAAAAATAAGAGTCAATTCAATAAAAATAGCTCTGGCACACTATAGTGATCAATAACGTAAGAAAAGAACTCTTGGAATGCTGAAAATTCTTTATTTGTGCAAAAGGATAATTCATCCAACGTTTCGACCTTGTTTTTAGGTCTTTATCAAGGATAAAGTTATCTAAGATCATAAAGGGTTACAAAACCATATAAACACGTAATTAGTACATAGTACAACATAACAGTACAATATATTGCTACTTGAGAGTACAATGGGTCAAATGACCATGATGCACATACAAAAAATTTTTCCAAAGCCATAGTGAAAACATTTGTACTGAGGAAAGAAAATTTCCACATGACCTATCTGGAGAAACATTCTGGATCAAACAACCAAAAATAGTCAAGCAGGTAAATACACACCTATATGGATAACAGGATGATATGTGTTCAATTGTATAGCGTCATTGCCATTAAGGTACAAATGGAAAACTTGCAATCCTATATAGTGAAGGAAATGAACACATATCATATCAAAGAACACAGGAACATGGGTGTGAGAAAAACCTCAATGTTTATACTTTGTTCTTTATAATGGTGTGAACATGTATATGTCTCAGTACCTTATGCACTTGAGAATTCTAGTGAGTAGATGATGAAAGCCTATTTCAGAACTGGAATCGGTAAATAATTGTAGGTGGAATCTAAATGAAAAGATGGTACAAGTGTTATCATGACACGTGGGCTATAACACAATGGACCGTGTGACAAAGAAGAAAGGAGAGAAAGAAGAGGAAGAAAATGCAACTACCTGTAACATTACGTGATAGTCACTGGTAAGTATCACTTGACAATTCAAGTGAAAAAGGATTCCTTTATTAAAGGGTTCTCAGTCGCCTCAGGATCATGAAATACTAGGGTAAATGATATGAGAATGGGTAAGAAGCACCACTAAAGGAAATATGAGATGCAGGACATATATCTATAAACCCCTGAACTACATGATAGAAATAAAAAGAAGAAAAAAGAAAAAAAAGAAGAAAGAAGAAGAACACATAGAATGCGGAAAGAGAATGGGTACAACTACCTGAGTTACTGCAGGGAGGCCCCTGGTTGGTATTGTGAGGGTTAGTGGAATTCCTTCACTGAAGGGTTCTCAGTTGCCTCAGGTTCGTGAAAAATGCTATAGACAAATAATGCCCGGAGAAAAGGGGTTCATATACAGCGAATAATGGTAATACAAGGTACATGTGTCACATGTAATAGTATATATATATATATATTGTACTAAGCTCTACACCAGAAATAGAAAGTAGTCCCTCTGCCTTCTGTCTAGGTGCCCTGAGTTATGTCCTGTAAACTGTCACAGGGACCCAGACACACATGTGTAGTAGGGGAATATCCCTGCTGAGATGCCAGTGCTAGAGCACTCGTTTGCTGTGGAGTTGAACGCTATGTGAGCAAATCTTACCTTCAATGAGCAGAAGTCTCTTTTTTCAGATTTCAATATCTCTGTGGGTATCTGGCAGAAATATGGAATACTCTTTACTGCTAAGACCCTGTACACCACTCCCACTAAAGGGGGCTTTACACGCTGCGACATCGCTAATGCGGAGTCGTTGGGGTCACGGAATTTGTGACGCACATCCGGCCGCATTAGCGATGTTGCTGCGTGTGACACCGATGAGCGATTTTGCATCGCTGCAAAAACGTGCAAAATCGCTCATCGGTGACATGGGTCTCCATTCTCGATTATCGTTACTGCAGCAGTAACGATGTAGTTCGTCGCTCCTGCGGCAGCACACATCGCTCCGTGTGACACCGCAGAAACGAGGAACCTCTCCTTACCTGCCTCCCAGCCGCTATGAGGAAGGAAGGAGGTGGGCGGGATGTTCCGGCCACTCATCTCCGCCCCTCCGCTGCTATTGGGCGGTCGCTCAGTGACGTCGCTGTGACGCCGCACGGACCGCCCCCTTAGAAAGGAGGCGGTTCGCCGGTCACAGCGACGTCGCCGGGCAGGTAAGTATGTGTGACGGGTCTGGTCGGTGTTGTGCAGCATGGGCAGCGATTTGCCCGTGTCGCGCAACAGATGGGGGCGGGTATCCACACTAGCGATATCGGGACCGATATCGCAGTGTGTAAAGTAGCCTTTAATAAACTGTGTAAAGGATTTTAAGTAAAAATCCACAATAAACCAGCGCTAGATGGGTTTTTATAATTTTATTAATAGACCACAAATAAAAAATTTTTTGCTATCCTTGTTTCAAGACAGAGTATTTGATAATATACAATACACTGATTATTACTAAAACCAAGGACCACATAAAACAAGGACCACATAAAATAAAAAATGAAAGTAATGAGAATAAAATTCTTTTGTATAACCAATTAACTTCGAGGTGATACAATATTCACATTGATTTAGTTTTACCAGTCTAATGTAATGCCCCGGCCGGTGGCATATATTTTGTTTGGTTAATAATTTAGACTTATACAATGAAAGATGTACTATACCACCCCTGGCTAACTTACAAGTTTTAAGTTGTACAATATAAGTTTGCGACGTTATATTCATATATAGGAAGGCAAACAATATTGGCAATTTAGTGGCACCCACCATACGTAATCTTACAGCACCTAATAAGGGAGGATTATTTGGCCTGAAAGGTTTTTTTCCATGCAAAAGCTGTATAGTATGTAAGAATACAAAAAATATTTCACGGAAATCCTTCTTACAGGGGCAGTCAGAAGTCATGATTAGAGAATTTATTACATGTCAATCAAAGGGAGTAGTATATTGCATTCAATGTCCCTGTCAGAAAAAATACATTGGGAGAACTATTAGACCCCTATGGAAAAGGGTGGGTGAGCACATTAGAAGTGTTAAAAATAAATGTACTAAGCACCCCCTATCCAGACATTATGTGTTAAAACATGGAGGGTCCTTTAAAGGATCCCAAGTATGGGGCGTACAAAAAATAACTAAGGATTGGAGAGGTGGCGATTTCATTAAAAAAATGTCACGAGCAGAAAGCCAATGGATTTTTGAATTGAACACCTTGAAACCATATGGACTCAATAATGATATAGAACTGTTTGCTTTTAATTAATTTATATTTTTATAGGTAGAGGAGTAATAGGTACTGATAATAATACGGAGAGAAGGAAAAAAAAAAAAAAAAAAAAAAGCGATTGTCATGGAGATATATGTGTATATATGCATAATATATATTAAAATTGGTGCTTCACTTGCCCAAGGTTGATGTAGATATAAGGGGCTTTTCATATTATAGCAAATTTATATTACACCTTTATGATGTCCTTTTGTTAAATTTATTGTTGAAAAAAAGCATATGCATATATACACATTGTCTTCCCAGTATATGATGATACAAGCAAGGCTATATATAGGTCTTTTTAGAAAAACCTTTAGAAAAACCTTTGCACATAATTATATTATATGGCTATTATGAACGGTCTTTCACAAATTGATATATGTAGTGGTCATTGAATGTTGGTTGAATTTAAACATTGTTTAATTTTATGCAAATTATAACCAATTAAATATATGCATAAATAGTGCTCTAGGCAACAGCTGAGTTATCCTTGAGGAAGGGGGCCGTTACACGCCCCCGAAACGCGCGTCGGATCAGGACTCTGTTTTTGCCTACCTCACCTGTGCGGTGATAACCTGCCAAGTAATCTCTCCCTCGTGTGGAATCAACCGGCTTCCACTGGACACGGTACGGATTGCCTGCTGGAGAGGTTGAGAGGTTACCGCTGACATTTCCTTTGTCTGCAACCAGGATACATTGGTACCTCCAGCGGTTCTGCATTGCTCGTTTGGAAGCGGATCGGAGCCTTGTGTGGTGCTAACCTGCCAAGCAACTTCCTCCTGTGTGGAATCAGTCAGCTGACACTGGATACGGTCTGGACTGCCCGCTGGAGAGGCTGAGTAGTTACCGCTGATCTTATTGTTGTCCGCAGCCAACATCTTGGTGCTTTCAGTGGCTTCGTACTGCTTGATTTCGAAAGTACATTTGGGAGAATACGGGACCGGCTGGTTTGTGGCCTTGTGAAGTGTTATAAAGGTTCTGTAAAGAGGGATGTCGGTAACCATACATCTCCCCCAGAGCCAGCACTAGTCGCGGCCACTGGCCTCAAAACGTCCGCTCTGGAAGTCTAACAGGTCAATCCTGTACATAGCGGTTCCAGCCTAATCAACGGAGAAATCCGGGGTGTTTTTTGCGGTCAAGTTGTTGTGAAGTTTATTCCCCCAGGCCCTGGGGGCGAATATAACGTCGCAAACTTATATTGTACAACTTAAAACTTGTAAGTTAGCCAGGGGTGGTATAGTACATCTTTCATTGTATAAGTCTAAATTATTAACCAAACAAAATATATGCCACCGGCCGGGGCATTACATTAGACTGGTAAAACTAAATCAATGTGAATATTGTATCACCTCGAAGTTAATTGGTTATACAAAAGAATTTTATTCTCATTACTTTCATTTTTTATTTTATGTGGTCCTTGTTTTATGTGGTCCTTGGTTTTAGTAATAATCAGTGTATTGTATATTATCAAATACTCTGTCTTGAAACAAGGATAGCAAAAATTTTTTTATTTGTGGTCTATTAATAAAATTATAAAAACCCATCTAGCGCTGGTTTATTGTGGATTTTTACTTAAAATCCTTTACACAGTTTATTAAAGGCTACTTTACACACTGCGATATCGGTCCCGATATCGCTAGTGTGGATACCCGCCCCCATCTGTTGCGCGACACGGGCAAATCGCTGCCCATGCTGCACAACACCGACCAGACCCGTCACACATACTTACCTGCCCGGCGACGTCGCTGTGACCGGCGAACCGCCTCCTTTCTAAGGGGGCGGTCCGTGCGGCGTCACAGCGACGTCACTGAGCGACCGCCCAATAGCAGCGGAGGGGCGGAGATGAGTGGCCGGAACATCCCGCCCACCTCCTTCCTTCCTCATAGCGGCTGGGAGGCAGGTAAGGAGAGGTTCCTCGTTTCTGCGGTGTCACACGGAGCGATGTGTGCTGCCGCAGGAGCGACGAACTACATCGTTACTGCTGCAGTAACGATAATCGAGAATGGAGACCCATGTCACCGATGAGCGATTTTGCACGTTTTTGCAGCGATGCAAAATCGCTCATCGGTGTCACACGCAGCAACATCGCTAATGCGGCCGGATGTGCGTCACAAATTCCGTGACCCCAACGACTCCGCATTAGCGATGTCGCAGCGTGTAAAGCCCCCTTTAGTGGGAGTGGTGTACAGGGTCTTAGCAGTAAAGAGTATTCCATATTTCTGCCAGATACCCACAGAGATATTGAAATCTGAAAAAAGAGACTTCTGCTCATTGAAGGTAAGAACTGCTCACATAGCGTTCAACTCCACAGCAAACGAGTGCTCTAGCACTGGCATCTCAGCAGGGATATTCCCCTACTACACATGTGTGTCTGGGTCCCTGTGACAGTTTACAGGACATAACTCAGGGCACCTAGACAGAAGGCAGAGGGACTACTTTCTATTTCTGGTGTAGAGCTTAGTACAATATATATATATATACTATTACATGTGACACATGTACCTTGTATTACCATTATTCGCTGTATATGATCCCCTTTTCTCCGGGCATTATTTGTCTATAGCATTTTTCACGAACCTGAGGCAACTGAGAACCCTTCAGTGAAGGAATTCCACTAACCCTCACAATACCAACCAGGGGCCTCCCTGCAGTAACTCAGGTAGTTGTACCCATTCTCTTTCCGCATTCTATGTGTTCTTCTTTCTTCTTTTTTTTCTTTTTTCTTCTTTTTATTTCTATCATGTAGTTCAGGGGTTTATAGATATATGTCCTGCATCTCATATTTCCTTTAGTGGTGCTTCTTACCCATTCTCATATCATTTACCCTAGTATTTCATGATCATGAGGCGACTGAGAACCCTTTAATAAAGGAATCCTTTTTCACTTGAATTGTCAAGTGATACTTACCAGTGACTATCACGTAATGTTACAGGTAGTTGCATTTTCTTCCTCTTCTTTCTCTCCTTTCTTCTTTGTCACACGGTCCATTGTGTTATAGCCCACGTGTCATGATAACACTTGTACCATCTTTTCATTTAGATTCCACCTACAATTATTTACCGATTCCAGTTCTGAAATAGGCTTTCATGATCTACTCACTAGAATTCTCAAGTGCATAAGGTACTGAGACATATACATGTTCACACCATTATAAAGAACAAAGTATAAACATTGAGGTTTTTCTCACACCCATGTTCCTGTGTTCTTTGATATGATATGTGTTCATTTCCTTCACTATATAGGATTGCAAGTTTTCCATTTGTACCTTAATCGCAATGACGCTATACAATTGAACACATATCATCCTGTTATCCATATAGGTGTGTATTTACCTGCTTGACTATTTTTGGTTGTTTGATCCAGAATGTTTCTCCAGATAGGTCATGTGGAAATTTTCTTTCCTCAGTACAAATGTTTTCACTATGGCTTTGGAAAAATTTTTTGTATGTGCATCATGGTCATTTGACCCATTGTACTCTCAAGTAGCAATATATTGTACTGTTATGTTGTACTATGTACTAATTACGTGTTTATATGGTTTTGTAACCCTTTATGATCTTAGATAACTTTATCCTTGATAAAGACCTAAAAACAAGGTCGAAACGTTGGATGAATTATCCTTTTGCACAAATAAAGAATTTTCAGCATTCCAAGAGTTCTTTTCTTACGTTATTGATCACTATAGTGTGCCAGAGCTATTTCTATTGAATTGACTCTTATTTTTTCTGAGCACCTGCTATATACACAGTGACCCAGACATATTCAAGTTTCATTCAGAAGGCAGAGGGAAGCCTTAGCAGCTGAGCCTATATCTTGGCTTGTGAGCATTAGAACAGGCCGGCGATTACAGGGTAACATGAAAAATGTCCAGCTTGCATTATGACTAGAACATGACAATATCCTTTTAAGTACTAACCTATGATGCGTTCCTAAGCAGTTGATGTTATATGTTCTACATTTCATTTTCTGCATACTTTACAAGTAGTAGAATTTGCTTTGATATAGGCAACTGGATTTTCACAATGAAAAGGCAAAGGATAACGCCCGAAAAAGAAGCCATACATTATGTCAGTGCCATCACTGACAAACCTGGATTGACCATGAAATACATCAATCCCCTTAAAGGTGAGTTAAAACAAGTTTTAACTAAATTGCCTTAATATTGTCATGCATTAGAATGACTGTCTTAGGTAATGATAAAATTTTCTACAGGAAGAGGAGTGTTTGCTGAAACTGAAATCGAAAAAGGGAGTTTTGTTGCAGAATATCGAGGCGAGCTCACGTATGCACTTACGATGGTAGACAACTACTCGAGATTTATGGTTGTGGTACAAGTCAAAGATCTAATGGCCCATACTGCAGCGAAGGTCTTCCAAGCACACTTATGCAGACCTCATGGCTACTCAGAGAGAGTCCTCACAGATCAAGGCACAGCCTTTGAAGCGGAAATCTTCAAGGACTTCTGCAGCTTTTACCGATGCAGGAAGATGCGCACTACACCCTACCATGCTCAAACCAATGGTTATCAACCTGCTCAGGACTTTACCCCATATTCCAGATGTGGCCTTACAAGTGATTTATAGAGGGGTAACAATACGTTGGGATCACCGGATCTAATCTCCCTTTTTATACACCCTAAAATCTTGTTTGCTTTAGAATAAACAATAACATCATAAAGGTATAGCAGTACCGTTTCAAAGTTTCGGTGTCCCAAGCAGCATTCCATCAGCCTCTGGAAGGTTCCTGGCAAATTGCACAGCTCGAATGGCATGCTTTTGAACTCGCAGAAACCCATCGGGGTGGCAAAGGCGGTCTTCTCCCGGTCTGCCTCAGCAACGGACACTTGCCAATAGCGACTAGTGAGATCAAGGGTAGAAAAATAATTTGCAGTTCTCAATGCAGCTAGCTATTCCTCAATACAGGGGAGTGGTGCTGTCCTTCTTCTTTAACAGGACCAACGGAGCTGCCCAGAGGCTACAACTGTCACGGATAACCCCAGCCTCCTTCATGTTGCTCAACATGTCCTTGGTACACTGGTAATGTGCAGGTAGTTTTGGCTTATATCTCTCTTTGATGGGTGGGTGTGCACTTGTGGGGATGTAGTGTTTGACCCCTTTTATTCTTCAAAAGTCTAGCGGATGTTTGCTGAAGACTTGCTCGTATTCTTGCACTAGCCTGTAGACCCCCTTCTTGTGATGTGAAGGTGTGGAGTCAGTGCCTACGTGTAATTCCTTACACCACTCCTCTGGCTGACTTGGTGAGCTGTCACTGAATGGGTGGGCTGAAGCAATGGTGGATGCTGCTGTTTGGATAGCATGTGTATCTACTGAGAACAGCTTATCAATGGTGGCAAATCGGAGCAGCTTAATCTCTTGCTCTCCGCAGTTCAACACTCTCATGGGCACTCTTCCCTTCCATATTAATGAATAAAACTATGATGTAAATAGCATATAGATACCCCACAAATGCAGATAAAAGTAGGTTATGGGAAAAGGGGGAAGAGAGAAACAGGAAAATAGTGGAATAAAGTATACCTTCCAGGTGGGAGAGGAAATGGCAGCACAGCCAGTGGAGGTGAAGCAAGGGGAGCCTGCAACTAAAGAGTTGAGAGCGTTATCACATGGTGACTGAGCCTGATTGTAACGGGAGCATAGAGGTGCCGATCCTGTCTTACCTGCGTTGGTGTAGAAGTGGGTGTCCTGTGGTGGAGTCAGCTATGTGCAGTGGTGGCCGTGGGTTCTTTTATGTGCGACCGTAGTAATAGCTGCGCCCACTTCCTGTATGGGAGTGGAATGCAGTGAGGGTAATGGAACGCACGCCTGCGCATTTGTGTTTAACGTCGCGCATGTGCAGAACGGAGAAAAGGCTGCGCTCACTTCCTAATGAAAGGGAGTGAGACGCATCTGGGAAGGGAAGGGAAAAGATTAGGGTTTGGGGATGATGAAAGGGCTTTCTACGGGCAAGGATGGCAAAGGGTGGCAGTGACGGAAAGTCAGGCAGCCTGTCCTGTCCTGTCCTGTCCGTCCGTCTTTTTGTATCATGAATTGGAAAGACTGCAAGGGGGAGGGGAGGTGCTTGTGTCCAAAAGGAGGAGTTATTCAGATTCATTGCAGTGGGCGGCGGCTGCAAAAAGCACCATTCTTCTTGTTTTTGCTCTGCAAAACAGCCTTTTCAAGGGTTGGCTTGGGTGACAAAATGTCTTCTGTAGGCGTGGGTTTGTCTCCCTCTCCCTAAGATGTGTCCGGTATAGGCCAGGGTGCCACTCAAGGCCGTAACCAATTCGGGTTATAGCTTCTCGGCCTTTTGGCTAAGATCAAGTGTAGTTTCGGAGGACGCTACCTTGGTCGGTACTGGAAGGTGCCTGGGATTGCACGTCTGCCGGCCTTGAGGAAGTGTGTGCGCCTTCTGGTGACACATAGCCCTCTTGTGCCTGGACGGTTCCCAGGCAACGGGAGGCGATCACCTTTGTTATTTTGAAGTCCTACTGATAAACAGAAAAAAAAAAAATTAAATCTGTTCTTATCAGTTTAATATCTGATACGTCCCCTCTCTGGGGACCATATATTAAATGGATTTTTAGAACAAGGAGATGGAAAAAATCTTGCTCTGTCCACTCCACGCATTGACCTGGTATTGCAGTACCTCCAGGACTGGTGCACCCCTTCTTAACCCAGTTTCCAAAAGCAGAACTCAATTCACCTGATTCAAATGAGCCCCATTAGTGAATTGAAAGAAAGCAAAAACTTTATATGCACCTCAATTTGGCCAATTCACTTTTCACACTTTCACCCTTTTTTTATCTTTCACACCTTTTACTTGCTTTATTGATGCAAAAAGCTGTGCCAAATAGCAAACTCATCTCCACTCAACTTGACCAACTCTGCTATGTCCCGTGCAGTATCTTATTCTCAGTCTTATCTAGATCATTTGCAATTGAATAGAATAGATCCCTTTTGGCTGCTTATGACTGTGTAAAATATGTAGTTTTACTGGGCTGGGATGAGAGAATCCATTGAAGCATGGTGTAGGGATTGTGGTTCCTGTGTGCTAAGAAGAGAGGCTGGCACCAGCCAGAAAGCCCCATTGCAGCCAATAATCACTTAATAACTTTTTCAACTTGTCATCATATGGGAGGCCTTCCATTCCTTGTAGTAGTCTAGTTGCCCACCTTTGAACTGACTCTAACTTCTGAATGTCCTTTTTAAAATGTGGAGCCCCAAACTGGTTCCCATATTCCAGATGTAGCCTTACAAGTGATTTATAGAGGTGTAACAATACGTTGGGATCACGGGATCTAATCTCCCTTTTTATACACCCTAAAATCTTGTCCCAAGCAGCATTCCATCAGCCTCTGGAAGGTTCCTGGCGCATTGCACAGCTCGAAGGGCATGCTTTTGAACTCGCAGAGACCCATAGGGGTGGCGAAGGCGGTCTTCTCCCGGTCTGCCTCAGCAACGGACACTTGCCAATAGTGACTAGTGAGATCAAGGGTAGAAAAATAATTTGCAGTTCTCAATGCAGCTAGCGATTCCTCAATACGGGGAGTGGTGCCGTCCTTCTTTTTTAACAGGATCAACAGAGCTGCCCAAAGGCTACAACTGTCACGGATAACCCCAGCCGCCTTCATGTTGCTCAACATGTCCTTGGTACACTGGCAATGTGAAGGTGGTATTGGCTTATAGCTCTCTTTGATGGGTGGGTGTGCACCTGTGGGGATGTGGTGTTGGACCCCTTTTATTCCCCCAAAATCTAGCGGGCTCCCCACCGGTAACCCGCTCCCCAGCTTGGATGGATGCTGAGGGAGCCCCTTTTGCCCGCAGGCTCTGGCCCTGGGAACTGTAGCCTTGGCGGTGACTGTGCTTCCCTCTACGGTGTGAGCTGTTGCCTTCAATCGGGTCTTGACTGCTGGGAAACCCTGGAGGTTCCTGTCGCTAACGGATTTGACCGGTTTTACGGCGACTCCTAGCCTGGTCGGGGTCCGTAGGCCCTGCCGGATGGTGCTGGCTTCTCTTCACTCCCCGATCTGGTACCGGCGGGCCACCGCCCATCCCCGGTCCGTACGGTTCACTCCAATCAGCCTCTCCTGCAGAAGGTCACCACCGTCTGCCAACCTTGCTGAGTGCCCGGGCCACACACCCGGACACGGTCAGTCTCCTCTCCTCTTCACTTCTCTAACTCCAAAACTGATCTCTAATCTGACTCCTTTTCCCGCCTCCAGGACTGTGAACTCCTCGGTGGGTGGGATCAACCGCCTGGCCCACCCCCTGGTGTGGACATCAGCCCCTGGAGGAAGGCAACTAGGATTTGTGTTTAGCTTCGGTGTGCCTAGCCGGAGTGTAGAGTGTGTTGGTGTAGTACCTGTGACGACCTGGCTTGTCCAGGGTGCCACATTCCCCTATAGTAAAATGCAGACCGTCCGCGGGCTGCCCGTCCATCACCGGTTTTATTTTCACAACTGAAAAAGAATAAAACGGTAAAACATGTAAAAGCATCATAAACATTTTACAACGGTACAGCTTCCGCTCTTCTCCCACCCAAACAACCTGGCCCTGATGCTGCCCCTAAGAAGCGGGCAGCACCCCTTGACCCCAGTCCAGCACCAAGTTGCCCGAGCGGGTTCTGTCTCTTTCAGGGGGCCCACGTCCAAGGGGACCCCTGAACCCCCGGAGGATCGCCACCGGTTACGATAGTGGCGGGCCTAGGCCATCCCTTTCCTCCAGGCCCATCCTCCCAAATCAGCCTCTCCGGAGGCGGTAACGGTGTCAAGCCAACAAACATTTTTATTTACATTGCACTAAGTTTGTGGTTGCCCTGCAAGTTCTCGGGCTTGTCCGTAAGCAGTTCCTTACGCAATGGTTGCACAGTCCCTACGGGGACAACAGTTGCCGGCAACGGCCGGTTTAATCACGGTTCAATCAGGTAAACTTCTTTGGTTGATCATCTTTACTTATCATTTAAAACTTTCAAACTGGTACACTCAACACATAAAGCCCCCCCCTTTTAAAGAGTAGTTTCCCTGTACCTAAGTGGGGGTCTACCTAGGTTGGGGCGAGTGGACCTTCGGGGTCCGGTGTCAGTGGTGACAGGCAGTGGGGCAGAGGGAACAGTCAGTTCCTCCTCCCTGCTATCATGTGGGGCAGGCGGAGGCGTAGGGGAGCTGGGTACAGGTACATCCCTGGGCACTGGCTCGCGGTTAACCGTTTCCATCATTTCTTCATCCACGGGTTGTGGGAACAGTATCACTGGAAGGATCACCGCACCGTTCTGTGTAGGCCAGTCTGCTGGAAAATCACCCATCATGGTGTGGATTACCTCTTTTTCCTTCTCCACTGGACTGGGAACTGGAGCCTCATCCGCTACTCTCAATGCTGGTGGGCACTTCTTCAGGTGGTCTCGGGAAACCGTGGCCAAAGTCCCCCCCTGGTCACGGCTGATCTGGTAGGCCTTCCCATTCTCCCATCCTGTGGGCTGGACTACATACGGGGTTTTTTCCCATTGATCATCCAGCTTGTGGGCCCTTCTTTTCCGCTTCAGCACTACATCCCCAGGTTGGAAGGAACCGGCAGGCGCCTTCTTGTTGAAGCACTGCTCCTGTTGTCCCCGACTCCGGCACAGGTTCTTTTCAACATACTCCTGGACCTGTCGGTACTGTGTCCTCCGCCGAGTGTCCCATTCAGCTGTCGACAGGAGTGCTTCTGAAGCTTCCAAGCCCATTTCCAGATCCACTGGTAGCCGGCCGGGACGAGCTCTCATCAGGTATGCTGGAGTGCATTTCGTAGAGCTGGAAGGGATGTTGTTGTACATATCGACCAGGTCAGGTAGCTTCTCCAGCCACAGGTTCCGCTCTTCCAGTGGTAACGTCTTGAGGAGGCCCAGGACCAAGTGGTTCATCTTTTCACAAATGCCATTGGTTTGGGCGTGGTAAGGCGTGGTCCGGATTTTCTTGCAGCCGTACAACTGGCAGAATTCCTGGAATACCTCTGCTTCAAAGGCCGGACCCTGGTCGGTAAGCACCCTCTCCGGGTACCAATGCGGTCAACAGAAATAAGCCTGGAAAGCCTTAGCAGCGGTGCGGCCGGTTAAGTCCTTAACTGGGACAACCACCAGGAACCTCGAGTAGTGGTCTACGATGGTCAGAGCGTAGGTGTACCCACTTCGGCTGGGGGTGAGCTTTACATGGTCAAGGGCAACCAGCTCCAGCGGTTGGTGTGTAATGATCGGGTGTAGGGGTGCCTTCTGGCTGGCCTCGTCCTTCCTTCTCAATGCGCAAGGGCCACATTCTCGGCACCAGTCCTCCACAGATTCCCGCATTCCACTCCAATAGAACCGCTCTCTTAACAACATCTCTAGCTTCTTCCACCCGAAGTGCACTGCACCATCATGGTATGCTTGCAGGACGGTGGGCACGTTAGCCTGGGGAATCACCAGCTGGCGGATCTTCTCGTGAGTCTTTGGATTAATCAGCTCGCGATACAACTTCCCCTGGTGTAGGTATAGCCGGGTCCGTTCTTGCCACAGACGTTGGGCTTCGGCAGGGGCAGCAGGGTCTATCCCAGCAGAACCCTGTTCCACTAGAGTCTTGACCAGGCGGACAGCAGGTGCCTGGTCCTGAGCTTCCTGCCAGTCCTGTCGGGGCAGCGGATCCAGGTTCACCCGTTGTTGGTAGACGTGCACCTTCTCAGTGAATGGCCGGTGAAATGCAGGCAACTCGATCTCTTCGAGGTCATCATCCTCTGGCCCCTCTTCCGACAGGTGGGGCATCCGGGAGAGTGCATTGGCATTGACGTTGGTACGGCCGGCCCGGTACTTGATGGTGAAATCGTAGTTGGCTAACCTGGTCACCCACCGCTGCTCCAACGCGCCCAGCTTGGCCGTATCTAGATGGGTCAGCAGGTTATTGTCTGTGTACGCGGTGAACTTGGCTGCTGCCAGGTAATGGCGGAACCGCTCGGTGATAGCCCACACCAGTGCCAAGAGCTCAAGCTTGAAGGAGATGTAGTTCTCAGGGTTCCTCTCAGTCGGTCGGAGTTTTCGGCTAGCATAAGCTATTACCTTTTCCCTTCTGTCTTGGACCTGGGATAGAACAGCCCCCAAGCCCACATTGCTGGCGTCGGTGTAGAGGATGAATGGGCGGCTGTAGTCAGGGTACGCTAGGATTTCCTCTCCGGTCAGGGCTGTTCTCAGCTGGCGGAAGGATTCCTCATGCTTTTCTTCCCACACCAATGGGGCTACTAGGGATCTACCACCCTTGGTCTGTACTACGAGGAGGTCTTGCATGGGGGCAGCCATCTTTGTGTACCCCTTAATGAAGCGACGGTAATATCCCACCAGGCCCAGAAACTGCCTCACTTCCCTCACTGTGGTCGGTCTCGGCCAGTCTTGGATGGCGGTGATCTTCTCGGGGTTGGGGGCGACACCTTCCGCACCAACCACATGTCCTAGGTACTGCACTCTGGGTTTCAGCAGATGACACTTTGAGGGCTTCAACTTCATCCCATACTTGGCAAGGGACGCGAACACCTCGGCTAGGTGCTCCAGGTGGGCTTCATACGTCTGTGAGTACACAATCACATCATCCAAGTACAGCAAAACGGTCCCATAGGCAGTCTTCTCTCGGTCTTCCGGTGCCACGGCCACCTGCCAGTACCCGCTGGTGAGGTCAAGGGTGGAGAAGTAGTTAGCGGTTCTCAGCGAGGCCAGGGACTCTTTGATGCGGGGCAGAGGGTAAGCATCCTTATGCGTTATCTGGTTAATCTTCCGGTAATCCACACACATCCGCATGGTGCCATCCTTCTTCTTAACCAGCACCAACGGAGCGGCCCAGGGACTACAGCTGTCCCTAATAACCCCTGCCTCCTTCATGTTCCTCAACATGTCTTTGGCGCATTGGTAGTGCGCAGGGGGAATAGGCCTGTATCTCTCTTTAATAGGGGAGTGTGTACCGGTAGGGATGTGGTGTTGAACCCCTTTAATCTGCCCAAAATCTAGAGGGTGCTTGCTAAAAACCCGCTCATACTCCTGTACCACCCGGTATACCCCTTCCTTGTGGTTTTACTGGATTTCCACTTACTTTATCAAATCTCATCTCCACCACACAGGACAAGTTTGCATCTGTTATAGTTTTGGAGAAAATTGTGGTCATTTCATTTTTGCGCGAATGTGTTCAGATTCCTTTTTTATTGCATTTGGCACATGGTGACGATTACCTCGAGAGTGCAAAGTAGCCAAATGAAACTTTTACTGGATTTCCACTTACTTTATCAAATCTCATCTCCACCACACAGGACAAGTTTGCATCTGTTATAGTTTTGGAGAAAATTGTGGTCATTTCATTTTTGCGCGAATGTGTTCAGATTCCTTTTTTATTGCATTTGGCACATGGTGACGATTATCTCGAGAGTGCAAAGTAGCCAAATGAAACTTTTACTGGATTTCCACTTACTTTATCAAATCTCATCTCCACCACACAGGACAAGTTTGCATCTGTTATAGTTTTGGAGAAAATTGTGGTCATTTCATTTTTGCGCGAATGTGTTCAGATTCCTTTTTTATTGCATTTGGCACATGGTGACGATTATCTCGAGAGTGCAAAGTAGCCAAATGAAACTTTTACTGGATTTCCACTTACTTTATCAAATCTCATCTCCACCACACAGGACAAGTTTGCATCTGTTATAGTTTTGGAGAAAATTGTGGTCATTTCATTTTTGCGCGAATGTGTTCAGATTACTGTTTTAATATTGCATTTGGCACATGGTGACGATTATCTCGAGAGTGCAAAGTAGCCAAATGAAACTTTTACTGGATTTCCACTTACTTTATCAAATCTCATCTCCACCACACAGGACAAGTTTGCATCTGTTATAGTTTTGGAGAAAATTGTGGTCATTTCATTTTTGCGCGAATGTGTTCAGATTCCTTTTTTATTGCATTTGGCACATGGTGACGATTATCTCGAGAGTGCAAAGTAGCCAAATGAAACTTTTACTGGATTTCCACTTACTTTATCAAATCTCATCTCCACCACACAGGACAAGTTTGCATCTGTTATAGTTTTGGAGAAAATTGTGGTCATTTCATTTTTGCGCGAATGTGTTCAGATTCCTGTTTTAATATTGCATTTGGCACATGGTGACGATTATCTCGAGAGTGCAAAGTAGCCAAATGAAACTTTTACTGGATTTCCACTTACTTTATCAAATCTCATCTCCACCACACAGGACAAGTTTGCATCTGTTATAGTTTTGGAGAAAATTGTGGTCATTTCATTTTTGCGCGAATGTGTTCAGATTCCTGTTTTAATATTGCATTTGGCACATGGTGACGATTATCTCGAGAGTGCAAAGTAGCCAAATGAAACTTTTACTGGATTTCCACTTACTTTATCAAATCTCATCTCCACCACACAGGACAAGTTTGCATCTGTTATAGTTTTGGAGAAAATTGTGGTCATTTCATTTTTGCGCGAATGTGTTCAGATTCCTTTTTTATTGCATTTGGCACATGGTGACGATTATCTCGAGAGTGCAAAGTAGCCAAATGAAACTTTTACTGGATTTCCACTTACTTTATCAAATCTCATCTCCACCACACAGGACAAGTTTGCATCTGTTATAGTTTTGGAGAAAATTGTGGTCATTTCATTTTTGCGCGAATGTGTTCAGATTCCTTTTTTATTGCATTTGGCACATGGTGACGATTATCTCGAGAGTGCAAAGTAGCCAAATGAAACTTTTACTGGATTTCCACTTACTTTATCAAATCTCATCTCCACCACACAGGACAAGTTTGCATCTGTTATAGTTTTGGAGAAAATTGTGGTCATTTCATTTTTGCGCGAATGTGTTCAGATTACTGTTTTATTGCATTTGGCACATGGTGACGATTATCTCGAGAGTGCAAAGTAGCCAAATGAAACTTTTACTGGATTTCCACTTACTTTATCAAATCTCATCTCCACCACACAGTACAAGTTTGCATCTGTTATAGTTTTGGAGAAAATTGTGGTCATTTCATTTTTGCGCGAATGTGTTCAGATTCCTTTTTTATTGCATTTGGCACATGGTGACGATTATCTCGAGAGTGCAAAGTAGCCAAATGAAACTTTTACTGGATTTCCACTTACTTTATCAAATCTCATCTCCACCACACAGGACAAGTTTGCATCTGTTATAGTTTTGGAGAAAATTGTGGTCATTTCATTTTTGCGCGAATGTGTTCAGATTACTGTTTTAATATTGCATTTGGCACATGGTGACGATTATCTCGAGAGTGCAAAGTAGCCAAATGAAACTTTTACTGGATTTCCACTTACTTTATCAAATCTCATCTCCACCACACAGGACAAGTTTGCATCTGTTATAGTTTTGGAGAAAATTGTGGTCATTTCATTTTTGCGCGAATGTGTTCAGATTCCTTTTTTATTGCATTTGGCACATGGTGACGATTATCTCGAGAGTGCAAAGTAGCCAAATGAAACTTTTACTGGATTTCCACTTACTTTATCAAATCTCATCTCCACCACACAGGACAAGTTTGCATCTGTTATAGTTTTGGAGAAAATTGTGGTCATTTCATTTTTGCGCGAATGTGTTCAGATTCCTTTTTTATTGCATTTGGCACATGGTGACGATTATCTCGAGAGTGCAAAGTAGCCAAATGAAACTTTTACTGGATTTCCACTTACTTTATCAAATCTCATCTCCACCACACAGGACAAGTTTGCATCTGTTATAGTTTTGGAGAAAATTGTGGTCATTTCATTTTTGCGCGAATGTGTTCAGATTCCTTTTTTATTGCATTTGGCACATGGTGACGATTATCTCGAGAGTGCAAAGTAGCCAAATGAAACTTTTACTGGATTTCCACTTACTTTATCAAATCTCATCTCCACCACACAGGACAAGTTTGCATCTGTTATAGTTTTGGAGTAAATTGTGGTCATTTCATTTTTGCGCGAATGTGTTCAGATTCCTGTTTTAATATTGCATTTGGCACATGGTGACGATTATCTCGAGAGTGCAAAGTAGCCAAATGAAACTTTTACTGGATTTCCACTTACTTTATCAAATCTCATCTCCACCACACAGGACAAGTTTGCATCTGTTATAGTTTTGGAGAAAATTGTGGTCATTTAATTTTTGCGCGAATGTGTTCAGATTCCTTTTTTATTGCATTTGGCACATGGTGACGATTATCTCGAGAGTGCAAAGTAGCCAAATGAAACTTTTACTGGATTTCCACTTACTTTATCAAATCTCATCTCCACCACACAGGACAAGTTTGCATCTGTTATAGTTTTGGAGAAAATTGTGGTCATTTCATTTTTGCGCGAATGTGTTCAGATTCCTTTTTTATTGCATTTGGCACATGGTGACGATTATCTCGAGAGTGCAAAGTAGCCAAATGAAACTTTTACTGGATTTCCACTTACTTTATCAAATCTCATCTCCACCACACAGGACAAGTTTGCATCTGTTATAGTTTTGGAGAAAATTGTGGTCATTTCATTTTTGCGCGAATGTGTTCAGATTCCTGTTTTAATATTGCATTTGGCACATGGTGACGATTATCTCGAGAGTGCAAAGTAGCCAAATGAAACTTTTACTGGATTTCCACTTACTTTATCAAATCTCATCTCCACCACACAGAACAAGTTTGCATCTGTTATAGTTTTGGAGAAAATTGTGGTCATTTCATTTTTGAGCGAATGTGTTCAGATTCCTGTTTTAATATTGCATTTGGCACATGGTGACGATTATCTCGAGAGTGCAAAGTAGCCAAATGAAACTTTTACTGGATTTCCACTTACTTTATCAAATCTCATCTCCACCACACAGGACAAGTTTGCATCTGTTATAGTTTTGGAGAAAATTGTGGTCATTTCATTTTTGCGCGAATGTGTTCAGATTCCTGTTTTAATATTGCATTTGGCACATGGTGACAATTATCTCGAGAGTGCAAAGTAGCCAACTGAAACTTTTACTGGATTTCCACTTACTTTATCAAATCTCATCTCCACCACACAGGACAAGTTTGCATCTGTTATAGTTTTGGAGAAAATTGTGGTCATTTCATTTTTGCGCGAATGTGTTCAGATTCCTTTTTTATTGCATTTGGCACATGGTGACGGTTATCTCGAGAGTGCAAAGTAGCCAAATGAAACTTTTACTGGATTTCCACTTACTTTATCAAATCTCATCTCCACCACACAGGACAAGTTTGCATCTGTTATAGTTTTGGAGAAAATTGTGGTCATTTCATTTTTGCGCGAATGTGTTCAGATTCCTTTTTTATTGCATTTGGCACATGGTGACGATTATCTCGAGAGTGCAAAGTAGCCAAATGAAACTTTTACTGGATTTCCACTTACTTTATCAAATCTCATCTCCACCACACAGGACAAGTTTGCATCTGTTATAGTTTTGGAGAAAATTGTGGTAATTTCATTTTTGCGCGAATGTGTTCAGATTACTGTTTTATTGCATTTGGCACATGGTGACGATTATCTCGAGAGTGCAAAGTAGCCAAATGAAACTTTTACTGGATTTCCACTTACTTTATCAAATCTCATCTCCACCACACAGGACAAGTTTGCATCTTGGAGAAAATTGTGGTCATTTCATTTTTGCGCGAATGTGTTCAGATTACTGTTTTGTTGCATTTGGCACATGGTGACGATTATCTCGAGAGTGCAAAGTAGCCAAATGAAACTTTTACTGGATTTCCACTTACTTTATCAAATCTCATCTCCACCACACAGGACAAGTTTGCATCTGTTATAGTTTTGGAGAAAATTGTGGTCATTTCATTTTTGCGCGAATGTGTTCAGATTCCTGTTTTAATATTGCATTTGGCACATGGTGACGATTATCTCGAGAGTGCAAAGTAGCCAAATGAAACTTTTACTGGATTTCCACTTACTTTATCAAATCTCATCTCCACCACACAGGACAAGTTTGCATCTGTTATAGTTTTGGAGAAAATTGTGGTCATTTCATTTTTGCGCGAATGTGTTCAGATTCCTTTTTTATTGCATTTGGCACATGGTGACGATTATCTCGAGAGTGCAAAGTAGCCAAATGAAACTTTTACTGGATTTCCACTTACTTTATCAAATCTCATCTCCACCACACAGGAAAAGTTTTCATCTGTTATAGTTTTGGAGAAAATTGTGGTCATTTCATTTTTGCGCGAATGTGTTCAGATTCCTTTTTTATTGCATTTGGCACATGGTGACGATTATCTCGAGAGTGCAAAGTAGCCAAATGAAACTTTTACTGGATTTCCACTTACTTTATCAAATCTCATCTCCACCACACAGGACAAGTTTGCATCTGTTATAGTTTTGGAGAAAATTGTGGTCATTTCATTTTTGCGCGAATGTGTTCAGATTACTGTTTTAATATTGCATTTGGCACATGGTGACGATTATCTCGAGAGTGCAAAGTAGCCAAATGAAACTTTTACTGGATTTCCACTTACTTTATCAAATCTCATCTCCACCACACAGGACAAGTTTGCATCTGTTATAGTTTTGGAGAAAATTGTGGTCATTTCATTTTTGCGCAAATGTGTTCAGATTCCTTTTTTATTGCATTTGGCACATGGTGACGATTATCTCGAGAGTGCAAAGTAGCCAAATGAAACTTTTACTGGATTTCCACTTACTTTATCAAATCTCATCTCCACCACACAGGACAAGTTTGCATCTGTTATAGTTTTGGAGAAAATTGTGGTCATTTCATTTTTGCGCGAATGTGTTCAGATTCCTTTTTTATTGCATTTGGCACATGGTGACGATTATCTCGAGAGTGCAAAGTAGCCAAATGAAACTTTTACTGGATTTCCACTTACTTTATCAAATCTCATCTCCACCACACAGGACAAGTTTGCATCTGTTATAGTTTTGGAGAAAATTGTGGTCATTTCATTTTTGCGCGAATGTGTTCAGATTCCTGTTTTAATATTGCATTTGGCACATGGTGACGATTATCTCGAGAGTGCAAAGTAGCCAAATGAAACTTTTACTGGATTTCCACTTACTTTATCAAATCTCATCTCCACCACACAGGACAAGTTTGCATCTGTTATAGTTTTGGAGAAAATTGTGGTCATTTCATTTTTGCGCGAATGTGTTCAGATTCCTTTTTTATTGCATTTGGCACATGGTGACGATTATCTCGAGAGTGCAAAGTAGCCAAATGAAACTTTTACTGGATTTCCACTTACTTTATCAAATCTCATCTCCACCACACAGGACAAGTTTGCATCTGTTATAGTTTTGGAGAAAATTGTGGTCATTTCATTTTTGCGCGAATGTGTTCAGATTCCTTTTTTATTGCATTTGGCACATGGTGACGATTATCTCGAGAGTGCAAAGTAGCCAAATGAAACTTTTACTGGATTTCCACTTACTTTATCAAATCTCATCTCCACCACACAGGACAAGTTTGCATCTGTTATAGTTTTGGAGAAAATTGTGGTCATTTCATTTTTGCGCGAATGTGTTCAGATTCCTTTTTTATTGCATTTGGCACATGGTGACGATTATCTCGAGAGTGCAAAGTAGCCAAATGAAACTTTTACTGGATTTCCACTTACTTTATCAAATCTCATCTCCACCACACAGGACAAGTTTGCATCTGTTATAGTTTTGGAGAAAATTGTGGTCATTTCATTTTTGCGCGAATGTGTTCAGATTACTGTTTTAATATTGCATTTGGCACATGGTGACGATTATCTCGAGAGTGCAAAGTAGCCAAATGAAACTTTTACTGGATTTCCACTTACTTATTCAAATCTCATCTCCACCACACAGGACAAGTTTGCATCTGTTATAGTTTTGGAGAAAATTGTGGTCATTTCATTTTTGCGCGAATGTGTTCAGATTCCTTTTTTATTGCATTTGGCACATGGTGACGATTATCTCGAGAGTGCAAAGTAGCCAAATGAAACTTTTACTGGATTTCCACTTACTTTATCAAATCTCATCTCCACCACACAGGACAAGTTTGCATCTGTTATAGTTTTGGAGAAAATTGTGGTCATTTCATTTTTGCGCGAATGTGTTCAGATTCCTTTTTTATTGCATTTGGCACATGGTGACGATTATCTCGAGAGTGCAAAGTAGCCAAATGAAACTTTTACTGGATTTCCACTTACTTTATCAAATCTCATCTCCACCACACAGGACAAGTTTGCATCTGTTATAGTTTTGGAGAAAATTGTGGTCATTTCATTTTTGCGCGAATGTGTTCAGATTCCTTTTTTATTGCATTTGGCACATGGTGACGATTATCTCGAGAGTGCAAAGTAGCCAAATGAAACTTTTACTGGATTTCCACTTACTTTATCAAATCTCATCTCCACCACACAGGACAAGTTTGCATCTGTTATAGTTTTGGAGAAAATTGTGGTCATTTCATTTTTGCGCGAATGTGTTCAGATTACTGTTTTATTGCATTTGGCACATGGTGACGATTATCTCGAGAGTGCAAAGTAGCCAAATGAAACTTTTACTGGATTTCCACTTACTTTATCAAATCTCATCTCCACCACACAGGACAAGTTTGCATCTGTTATAGTTTTGGAGAAAATTGTGGTCATTTCATTTTTGCGCGAATGTGTTCAGATTACTGTTTTAATATTGCATTTGGCACATGGTGACGATTATCTCGAGAGTGCAAAGTAGCCAAATGAAACTTTTACTGGATTTCCACTTACTTTATCAAATCTCATCTCCACCACACAGGACAAGTTTGCATCTGTTATAGTTTTGGAGAAAATTGTGGTCATTTCATTTTTGCGCGAATGTGTTCAGATTCCTTTTTTATTGCATTTGGCACATGGTGACGATTATCTCGAGAGTGCAAAGTAGCCAAATGAAACTTTTACTGGATTTCCACTTACTTTATCAAATCTCATCTCCACCACACAGGACGTTTGCATCTGTTATAGTTTTGGAGAAAATTGTGGTCATTTCATTTTTGCGCGAATGTGTTCAGATTCCTTTTTTATTGCATTTGGCACATGGTGACGATTATCTCGAGAGTGCAAAGTAGCCAAATGAAACTTTTACTGGATTTCCACTTACTTTATCAAATCTCATCTCCACCACACAGGACAAGTTTGCATCTGTTATAGTTTTGGAGAAAATTGTGGTCATTTCATTTTTGCGCGAATGTGTTCAGATTACTGTTTTGTTGCATTTGGCACATGGTGACGATTATCTCGAGAGTGCAAAGTAGCCAAATGAAACTTTTACTGGATTTCCACTTACTTTATCAAATCTCATCTCCACCACACAGGACAAGTTTGCATCTGTTATAGTTTTGGAGAAAATTGTGGTCATTTCATTTTTGCGCGAATGTGTTCAGATTCCTGTTTTAATATTGCATTTGGCACATGGTGACGATTATCTCGAGAGTGCAAAGTAGCCAAATGAAACTTTTACTGGATTTCCACTTACTTTATCAAATCTCATCTCCACCACACAGGACAAGTTTGCATCTGTTATAGTTTTGGAGAAAATTGTGGTCATTTCATTTTTGCGCGAATGTGTTCAGATTCCTTTTTTATTGCATTTGGCACATGGTGACGATTATCTCGAGAGTGCAAAGTAGCCAAATGAAACTTTTACTGGATTTCCACTTACTTTATCAAATCTCATCTCCACCACACAGGACAAGTTTGCATCTGTTATAGTTTTGGAGAAAATTGTGGTCATTTCATTTTTGCGCGAATGTGTTGATTCCTTTTTTATTGCATTTGGCACATGGTGACGATTATCTCGAGAGTGCAAAGTAGCCAAATGAAACTTTTACTGGATTTCCACTTACTTTATCAAATCTCATCTCCACCACACAGGACAAGTTTGCATCTGTTATAGTTTTGGAGAAAATTGTGGTCATTTCATTTTTGCGCGAATGTGTTCAGATTCCTTTTTTATTGCATTTGGCACATGGTGACGATTATCTCGAGAGTGCAAAGTAGCCAAATGAAACTTTTACTGGATTTCCACTTACTTTATCAAATCTCATCTCCACCACACAGGACAAGTTTGCATCTGTTATAGTTTTGGAGAAAATTGTGGTCATTTCATTTTTGCGCGAATGTGTTCAGATTACTGTTTTAATATTGCATTTGGCACATAGTGACGATTATCTCGAGAGTGCAAAGTAGCCAAATGAAACTTTTACTGGATTTCCACTTACTTTATCAAATCTCATCTCCACCACACAGGACAAGTTTGCATCTGTTATAGTTTTGGAGAAAATTGTGGTCATTTCATTTTTGCGCGACTGTGTTCAGATTCCTGTTTTAATATTGCATTTGGCACATGGTGACGATTATCTCGAGAGTGCAAAGTAGCCAAATGAAACTTTTACTGGATTTCCACTTACTTTATCAAATCTCATCTCCACCACACAGGACAAGTTTGCATCTGTTATAGTTTTGGAGAAAATTGTGGTCATTTCATTTTTGCGCGAATGTGTTCAGATTCCTTTTTTATTGCATTTGGCACATGGTGACGATTATCTCGAGAGTGCAAAGTAGCCAAATGAAACTTTTACTGGATTTCCACTTACTTTATCAAATCTCATCTCCACCACACAGGACAAGTTTGCATCTGTTATAGTTTTGGAGAAAATTGTGGTCATTTCATTTTTGCGCGAATGTGTTCAGATTCCTTTTTTATTGCATTTGGCACATGGTGACGATTATCTCGAGAGTGCAAAGTAGCCAAATGAAACTTTTACTGGATTTCCACTTACTTTATCAAATCTCATCTCCACCACACAGGACAAGTTTGCATCTGTTATAGTTATGGAGAAAATTGTGGTCATTTCATTTTTGCGCGAATGTGTTCAGATTCCTTTTTTATTGCATTTGGCACATGGTGACGATTATCTCGAGAGTGCAAAGTAGCCAAATGAAACTTTTACTGGATTTCCACTTACTTTATCAAATCTCATCTCCACCACACAGGACAAGTTTGCATCTGTTATAGTTTTGGAGAAAATTGTGGTCATTTCATTTTTGCGCGAATGTGTTCAGATTACTGTTTTAATATTGCATTTGGCACATAGTGACGATTATCTCGAGAGTGCAAAGTAGCCAAATGAAACTTTTACTGGATTTCCACTTACTTTATCAAATCTCATCTCCACCACACAGGACAAGTTTGCATCTGTTATAGTTTTGGAGAAAATTGTGGTCATTTCATTTTTGCGCGAATGTGTTCAGATTCCTTTTTTATTGCATTTGGCACATGGTGACGATTATCTCGAGAGTGCAAAGTAGCCAAATGAAACTTTTACTGGATTTCCACTTACTTTATCATATCTCATCTCCACCACACAGGACAAGTTTGCATCTGTTATAGTTTTGGAGAAAATTGTGGTCATTTCATTTTTGCGCGAATGTGTTGATTCCTTTTTTATTGCATTTGGCACATGGTGACGATTATCTCGAGAGTGCAAAGTAGCCAAATGAAACTTTTACTGGATTTCCACTTACTTTATCAAATCTCATCTCCACCACACAGGACAAGTTTGCATCTGTTATAGTTTTGGAGAAAATTGTGGTCATTTCATTTTTGCGCGAATGTGTTCAGATTCCTTTTTTATTGCATTTGGCACATGGTGACGATTATCTCGAGAGTGCAAAGTAGCCAAATGAAACTTTTACTGGATTTCCACTTACTTTATCAAATCTCATCTCCACCACACAGGACAAGTTTGCATCTGTTATAGTTTTGGAGAAAATTGTGGTCATTTCATTTTTGCGCGAATGTGTTCAGATTACTGTTTTAATATTGCATTTGGCACATAGTGACGATTATCTCGAGAGTGCAAAGTAGCCAAATGAAACTTTTACTGGATTTCCACTTACTTTATCAAATCTCATCTCCACCACACAGGACAAGTTTGCATCTGTTATAGTTTTGGAGAAAATTGTGGTCATTTCATTTTTGCGCGAATGTGTTCAGATTCCTGTTTTAATATTGCATTTGGCACATGGTGACGATTATCTCGAGAGTGCAAAGTAGCCAAATGAAACTTTTACTGGATTTCCACTTACTTTATCAAATCTCATCTCCACCACACAGGACAAGTTTGCATCTGTTATAGTTTTGGAGAAAATTGTGGTCATTTCATTTTTGCGCGAATGTGTTCAGATTCCTTTTTTATTGCATTTGGCACATGGTGACGATTATCTCGAGAGTGCAAAGTAGCCAAATGAAACTTTTACTGGATTTCCACTTACTTTATCAAATCTCATCTCCACCACACAGGACAAGTTTGCATCTGTTATAGTTTTGGAGAAAATTGTGGTCATTTCATTTTTGCGCGAATGTGTTCAGATTACTGTTTTGTTGCATTTGGCACATGGTGACGATTATCTCGAGAGTGCAAAGTAGCCAAATGAAACTTTTACTGGATTTCCACTTACTTTATCAAATCTCATCTCCACCACACAGGACAAGTTTGCATCTGTTATAGTTTTGGAGAAAATTGTGGTCATTTCATTTTTGCGCGAATGTGTTCAGATTCCTGTTTTAATATTGCATTTGGCACATGGTGACGATTATCTCGAGAGTGCAAAGTAGCCAAATGAAACTTTTACTGGATTTCCACTTACTTTATCAAATCTCATCTCCACCACACAGGACAAGTTTGCATCTGTTATAGTTTTGGAGAAAATTGTGGTCATTTCATTTTTGCGCGAATGTGTTCAGATTCCTTTTTTATTGCATTTGGCACATGGTGACGATTATCTCGAGAGTGCAAAGTAGCCAAATGAAACTTTTACTGGATTTCCACTTACTTTATCAAATCTCATCTCCACCACACAGGACAAGTTTGCATCTGTTATAGTTTTGGAGAAAATTGTGGTCATTTCATTTTTGCGCGAATGTGTTGATTCCTTTTTTATTGCATTTGGCACATGGTGACGATTATCTCGAGAGTGCAAAGTAGCCAAATGAAACTTTTACTGGATTTCCACTTACTTTATCAAATCTCATCTCCACCACACAGGACAAGTTTGCATCTGTTATAGTTTTGGAGAAAATTGTGGTCATTTCATTTTTGCGCGAATGTGTTCAGATTCCTTTTTTATTGCATTTGGCACATGGTGACGATTATCTCGAGAGTGCAAAGTAGCCAAATGAAACTTTTACTGGATTTCCACTTACTTTATCAAATCTCATCTCCACCACACAGGACAAGTTTGCATCTGTTATAGTTTTGGAGAAAATTGTGGTCATTTCATTTTTGCGCGAATGTGTTCAGATTACTGTTTTAATATTGCATTTGGCACATAGTGACGATTATCTCGAGAGTGCAAAGTAGCCAAATGAAACTTTTACTGGATTTCCACTTACTTTATCAAATCTCATCTCCACCACACAGGACAAGTTTGCATCTGTTATAGTTTTGGAGAAAATTGTGGTCAATTCATTTTTGCGCGAATGTGTTCAGATTCCTGTTTTAATATTGCATTTGGCACATGGTGACGATTATCTCGAGAGTGCAAAGTAGCCAAATGAAACTTTTACTGGATTTCCACTTACTTTATCAAATCTCATCTCCACCACACAGGACAAGTTTGCATCTGTTATAGTTTTGGAGAAAATTGTGGTCATTTCATTTTTGCGCGAATGTGTTCAGATTCCTTTTTTATTGCATTTGGCACATGGTGACGATTATCTCGAGAGTGCAAAGTAGCCAAATGAAACTTTTACTGGATTTCCACTTACTTTATCAAATCTCATCTCCACCACACAGGACAAGTTTGCATCTGTTATAGTTTTGGAGAAAATTGTGGTCATTTCATTTTTGCGCGAATGTGTTCAGATTCCTTTTTTATTGCATTTGGCACATGGTGACGATTATCTCGAGAGTGCAAAGTAGCCAAATGAAACTTTTACTGGATTTCCACTTACTTTATCAAATCTCATCTCCACCACACAGGACAAGTTTGCATCTGTTATAGTTTTGGAGAAAATTGTGGTCATTTCATTTTTGCGCGAATGTGTTCAGATTCCTTTTTTATTGCATTTGGCACATGGTGACGATTATCTCGAGAGTGCAAAGTAGCCAAATGAAACTTTTACTGGATTTCCACTTACTTTATCAAATCTCATCTCCACCACACAGGACAAGTTTGCATCTGTTATAGTTTTGGAGAAAATTGTGGTCATTTCATTTTTGCGCGAATGTGTTCAGATTACTGTTTTAATATTGCATTTGGCACATAGTGACGATTATCTCGAGAGTGCAAAGTAGCCAAATGAAACTTTTACTGGATTTCCACTTACTTTATCAAATCTCATCTCCACCACACAGGACAAGTTTGCATCTGTTATAGTTTTGGAGAAAATTGTGGTCATTTCATTTTTGCGCGAATGTGTTCAGATTCCTTTTTTATTGCATTTGGCACATGGTGACGATTATCTCGAGAGTGCAAAGTAGCCAAATGAAACTTTTACTGGATTTCCACTTACTTTATCATATCTCATCTCCACCACACAGGACAAGTTTGCATCTGTTATAGTTTTGGAGAAAATTGTGGTCATTTCATTTTTGCGCGAATGTGTTGATTCCTTTTTTATTGCATTTGGCACATGGTGACGATTATCTCGAGAGTGCAAAGTAGCCAAATGAAACTTTTACTGGATTTCCACTTACTTTATCAAATCTCATCTCCACCACACAGGACAAGTTTGCATCTGTTATAGTTTTGGAGAAAATTGTGGTCATTTCATTTTTGCGCGAATGTGTTCAGATTCCTTTTTTATTGCATTTGGCACATGGTGACGATTATCTCGAGAGTGCAAAGTAGCCAAATGAAACTTTTACTGGATTTCCACTTACTTTATCAAATCTCATCTCCACCACACAGGACAAGTTTGCATCTGTTATAGTTTTGGAGAAAATTGTGGTCATTTGATTTTTGCGCGAATGTGTTCAGATTACTGTTTTAATATTGCATTTGGCACATAGTGACGATTATCTCGAGAGTGCAAAGTAGCCAAATGAAACTTTTACTGGATTTCCACTTACTTTATCAAATCTCATCTCCACCACACAGGACAAGTTTGCATCTGTTATAGTTTTGGAGAAAATTGTGGTCTTTTCATTTTTGCGCGAATGTGTTCAGATTCCTGTTTTAATATTGCATTTGGCACATGGTGACGATTATCTCGAGAGTGCAAAGTAGCCAAATGAAACTTTTACTGGATTTCCACTTACTTTATCAAATCTCATCTCCACCACACAGGACAAGTTTGCATCTGTTATAGTTTTGGAGAAAATTGTGGTCATTTCATTTTTGCGCGAATGTGTTCAGATTCCTTTTTTATTGCATTTGGCACATGGTGACGATTATCTCGAGAGTGCAAAGTAGCCAAATGAAACTTTTACTGGATTTCCACTTACTTTATCAAATCTCATCTCCACCACACAGGACAAGTTTGCATCTGTTATAGTTTTGGAGAAAATTGTGGTCATTTCATTTTTGCGCGAATGTGTTCAGATTCCTTTTTTATTGCATTTGGCACATGGTGACGATTATCTCGAGAGTGCAAAGTAGCCAAATGAAACTTTTACTGGATTTCCACTTACTTTATCAAATCTCATCTCCACCACACAGGACAAGTTTGCATCTGTTATAGTTTTGGAGAAAATTGTGGTCATTTCATTTTTGCGCGAATGTGTTCAGATTCCTTTTTTATTGCATTTGGCACATGGTGACGATTATCTCGAGAGTGCAAAGTAGCCAAATGAAACTTTTACTGGATTTCCACTTACTTTATCAAATCTCATCTCCACCACACAGGACAAGTTTGCATCTGTTATAGTTTTGGAGAAAATTGTGGTCATTTCATTTTTGCGCGAATGTGTTCAGATTACTGTTTTAATATTGCATTTGGCACATAGTGACGATTATCTCGAGAGTGCAAAGTAGCCAAATGAAACTTTTACTGGATTTCCACTTACTTTATCAAATCTCATCTCCACCACACAGGACAAGTTTGCATCTGTTATAGTTTTGGAGAAAATTGTGGTCATTTCATTTTTGCGCGAATGTGTTCAGATTCCTTTTTTATTGCATTTGGCACATGGTGACGATTATCTCGAGAGTGCAAAGTAGCCAAATGAAACTTTTACTGGATTTCCACTTACTTTATCATATCTCATCTCCACCACACAGGACAAGTTTGCATCTGTTATAGTTTTGGAGAAAATTGTGGTCATTTTATTTTTGCGCGAATGTGTTCAGATTCCTTTTTTATTGCATTTGGCACATGGTGACGATTATCTCGAGAGTGCAAAGTAGCCAAATGAAACTTTTACTGGATTTCCACTTACTTTATCAAATCTCATCTCCACCACACAGGACAAGTTTGCATCTGTTATAGTTTTGGAGAAAATTGTGGTCATTTCATTTTTGCGCGAATGTGTTCAGATTACTGTTTTAATATTGCATTTGGCACATGGTGACGATTATCTCGAGAGTGCAAAGTAGCCAAATGAAACTTTTACTGGATTTCCACTTACTTTATCAAATCTCATCTCCACCACACAGGACAAGTTTGCATCTGTTATAGTTTTGGAGAAAATTGTGGTCATTTCATTTTTGCGCGAATGTGTTCAGATTCCTTTTTTATTGCATTTGGCACATGGTGACGATTATCTCGAGAGTGCAAAGTAGCCAAATGAAACTTTTACTGGATTTCCACTTACTTTATCAAATCTCATCTCCACCACACAGGACAAGTTTGCATCTGTTATAGTTTTGGAGAAAATTGTGGTCATTTCATTTTTGCGCGAATGTGTTCAGATTCCTGTTTTAATATTGCATTTGGCACATGGTGACGATTATCTCGAGAGTGCAAAGTAGCCAAATGAAACTTTTACTGGATTTCCACTTACTTTATCAAATCTCATCTCCACCACACAGGACAAGTTTGCATCTGTTAAAATTTTGGAGAAAATTGTGGTCATTTCATTTTTGCGCGAATGTGTTCAGATTCCTTTTTTATTGCATTTGGCACATGGTGACGATTATCTCGAGAGTGCAAAGTAGCCAAATGAAATTTTACTGGATTTCCACTTACTTTATCAAATCTCATCTCCACCACACAGGACAAGTTTGCATCTGTTATAGTTTTGGAGAAAATTGTGGTCATTTCATTTTTGCGCGAATGTGTTCAGATTCCTGTTTTAATATTGCATTTGGCACATGGTGACGATTATCTCGAGAGTGCAAAGTAGCCAAATGAAACTTTTACTGGATTTCCACTTACTTTATCAAATCTCATCTCCACCACACAGGACAAGTTTGCATCTGTTATAGTTTTGGAGAAAATTGTGGTCATTTCATTTTTGCGCGAATGTGTTCAGATTCCTTTTTTATTGCATTTGGCACATGGTGACGATTATCTCGAGAGTGCAAAGTAGCCAAATGAAACTTTTACTGGATTTCCACTTACTTTATCAAATCTCATCTCCACCACACAGGACAAGTTTGCATCTGTTATAGTTTTGGAGAAAATTGTGGTCATTTCATTTTTGCGCGAATGTGTTCAGATTACTGTTTTAATATTGCATTTGGCACATAGTGACGATTATCTCGAGAGTGCAAAGTAGCCAAATGAAACTTTTACTGGATTTCCACTTACTTTATCAAATCTCATCTCCACCACACAGGACAAGTTTGCATCTGTTATAGTTTTGGAGAAAATTGTGGTCATTTCATTTTTGCGCGAATGTGTTCAGATTCCTTTTTTATTGCATTTGGCACATGGTGACGATTATCTCGAGAGTGCAAAGTAGCCAAATGAAACTTTTACTGGATTTCCACTTACTTTATCATATCTCATCTCCACCACACAGGACAAGTTTGCATCTGTTATAGTTTTGGAGAAAATTGTGGTCATTTCATTTTTGCGCGAATGTGTTCAGATTCCTTTTTTATTGCATTTGGCACATGGTGACGATTATCTCGAGAGTGCAAAGTAGCCAAATGAAACTTTTACTGGATTTCCACTTACTTTATCAAATCTCATCTCCACCACACAGGACAAGTTTGCATCTGTTATAGTTTTGGAGAAAATTGTGGTCATTTCATTTTTGCGCGAATGTGTTCAGATTACTGTTTTAATATTGCATTTGGCACATGGTGACGATTATCTCGAGAGTGCAAAGTAGCCAAATGAAACTTTTACTGGATTTCCACTTACTTTATCAAATCTCATCTCCACCACACAGGACAAGTTTGCATCTGTTATAGTTTTGGAGAAAATTGTGGTCATTTCATTTTTGCGCGAATGTGTTCAGATTCCTTTTTTATTGCATTTGGCACATGGTGACGATTATCTCGAGAGTGCAAAGTAGCCAAATGAAACTTTTACTGGATTTCCACTTACTTTATCAAATCTCATCTCCACCACACAGGACAAGTTTGCATCTGTTATAGTTTTGGAGAAAATTGTGGTCATTTCATTTTTGCGCGAATGTGTTCAGATTCCTGTTTTAATATTGCATTTGGCACATGGTGACGATTATCTCGAGAGTGCAAAGTAGCCAAATGAAACTTTTACTGGATTTCCACTTACTTTATCAAATCTCATCTCCACCACACAGGACAAGTTTGCATCTGTTAAAATTTTGGAGAAAATTGTGGTCATTTCATTTTTGCGCGAATGTGTTCAGATTCCTTTTTTATTGCATTTGGCACATGGTGACGATTATCTCGAGAGTGCAAAGTAGCCAAATGAAACTTTTACTGGATTTCCACTTACTTTATCAAATCTCATCTCCACCACACAGGACAAGTTTGCATCTGTTATAGTTTTGGAGAAAATTGTGGTCATTTCATTTTTGCGCGAATGTGTTCAGATTCCTGTTTTAATATTGCATTTGGCACATGGTGACGATTATCTCGAGAGTGCAAAGTAGCCAAATGAAACTTTTACTGGATTTCCACTTACTTTATCAAATCTCATCTCCACCACACAGGACAAGTTTGCATCTGTTATAGTTTTGGAGAAAATTGTGGTCATTTCATTTTTGCGCGAATGTGTTCAGATTCCTTTTTTATTGCATTTGGCACATGGTGACGATTATCTCGAGAGTGCAAAGTAGCCAAATGAAACTTTTACTGGATTTCCACTTACTTTATCAAATCTCATCTCCACCACACAGGACAAGTTTGCATCTGTTATAGTTTTGGAGAAAATTGTGGTCATTTCATTTTTGCGCGAATGTGTTCAGATTCCTTTTTTATTGCATTTGGCACATGGTGACGATTATCTCGAGAGTGCAAAGTAGCCAAATGAAACTTTTACTGGATTTCCACTTACTTTATCAAATCTCATCTCCACCACACAGGACAAGTTTGCATCTGTTATAGTTTTGGAGAAAATTGTGGTCATTTCATTTTTGCGCGAATGTGTTCAGATTACTGTTTTATTGCATTTGGCACATGGTGACGATTATCTCGAGAGTGCAAAGTAGCCAAATGAAACTTTTACTGGATTTCCACTTACTTTATCAAATCTCATCTCCACCACACAGGACAAGTTTGCATCTGTTATAGTTTTGGAGAAAATTGTGGTCATTTCATTTTTGCGCGAATGTGTTCAGATTCCTTTTTTATTGCATTTGGCACATGGTGACGATTATCTCGAGAGTGCAAAGTAGCCAAATGAAACTTTTACTGGATTTCCACTTACTTTATCAAATCTCATCTCCACCACACAGGACAAGTTTGCATCTGTTATAGTTTTGGAGAAAATTGTGGTCATTTCATTTTTGCGCGAATGTGTTCAGATTACTGTTTTAATATTGCATTTGGCACATAGTGACGATTATCTCGAGAGTGCAAAGTAGCCAAATGAAACTTTTACTGGATTTCCACTTACTTTATCAAATCTCATCTCCACCACACAGGACAAGTTTGCATCTGTTATAGTTTTGGAGAAAATTGTGGTCATTTCATTTTTGCGCGAATGTGTTCAGATTCCTGTTTTAATATTGCATTTGGCACATGGTGACGATTATCTCGAGAGTGCAAAGTAGCCAAATGAAACTTTTACTGGATTTCCACTTACTTTATCAAATCTCATCTCCACCACACAGGACAAGTTTGCATCTGTTATAGTTTTGGAGAAAATTGTGGTCATTTCATTTTTGCGCGAATGTGTTCAGATTCCTTTTTTATTGCATTTGGCACATGGTGACGATTATCTCGAGAGTGCAAAGTAGCCAAATGAAACTTTTACTGGATTTCCACTTACTTTATCAAATCTCATCTCCACCACACAGGACAAGTTTGCATCTGTTATAGTTTTGGAGAAAATTGTGGTCATTTCATTTTTGCGCGAATGTGTTCAGATTCCTTTTTTATTGCATTTGGCACATGGTGACGATTATCTCGAGAGTGCAAAGTAGCCAAATGAAACTTTTACTGGATTTTTACTTACTTTATCAAATCTCATCTCCACCACACAGGACAAGTTTGCATCTGTTATAGTTTTGGAGAAAATTGTGGTCATTTCATTTTTGCGCGAATGTGTTCAGATTCCTTTTTTATTGCATTTGGCACATGGTGACGATTATCTCGAGAGTGCAAAGTAGCCAAATGAAACTTTTACTGGATTTCCACTTACTTTATCAAATCTCATCTCCACCACACAGGACAAGTTTGCATCTGTTATAGTTTTGGAGAAAATTGTGGTCATTTCATTTTTGCGCGAATGTGTTCAGATTACTGTTTTAATATTGCATTTGGCACATAGTGACGATTATCTCGAGAGTGCAAAGTAGCCAAATGAAACTTTTACTGGATTTCCACTTACTTTATCAAATCTCATCTCCACCACACAGGACAAGTTTGCATCTGTTATAGTTTTGGAGAAAATTGTGGTCATTTCATTTTTGCGCGAATGTGTTCAGATTCCTTTTTTATTGCATTTGGCACATGGTGACGATTATCTCGAGAGTGCAAAGTAGCCAAATGAAACTTTTACTGGATTTCCACTTACTTTATCATATCTCATCTCCACCACACAGGACAAGTTTGCATCTGTTATAGTTTTGGAGAAAATTGTGGTCATTTCATTTTTGCGCGAATGTGTTCAGATTCCTTTTTTATTGCATTTGGCACATGGTGACGATTATCTCGAGAGTGCAAAGTAGCCAAATGAAACTTTTACTGGATTTCCACTTACTTTATCAAATCTCATCTCCACCACACAGGACAAGTTTGCATCTGTTATAGTTTTGGAGAAAATTGTGGTCATTTCATTTTTGCGCGAATGTGTTCAGATTACTGTTTTAATATTGCATTTGGCACATGGTGACGATTATCTCGAGAGTGCAAAGTAGCCAAATGAAACTTTTACTGGATTTCCACTTACTTTATCAAATCTCATCTCCACCACACAGGACAAGTTTGCATCTGTTATAGTTTTGGAGAAAATTGTGGTCATTTCATTTTTGCGCGAATGTGTTCAGATTCCTTTTTTATTGCATTTGGCACATGGTGACGATTATCTCGAGAGTGCAAAGTAGCCAAATGAAACTTTTACTGGATTTCCACTTACTTTATCAAATCTCATCTCCACCACACAGGACAAGTTTGCATCTGTTATAGTTTTGGAGAAAATTGTGGTCATTTCATTTTTGCGCGAATGTGTTCAGATTCCTGTTTTAATATTGCATTTGGCACATGGTGACGATTATCTCGAGAGTGCAAAGTAGCCAAATGAAACTTTTACTGGATTTCCACTTACTTTATCAAATCTCATCTCCACCACACAGGACAAGTTTGCATCTGTTAAAATTTTGGAGAAAATTGTGGTCATTTCATTTTTGCGCGAATGTGTTCAGATTCCTTTTTTATTGCATTTGGCACATGGTGACGATTATCTCGAGAGTGCAAAGTAGCCAAATGAAACTTTTACTGGATTTCCACTTACTTTATCAAATCTCATCTCCACCACACAGGACAAGTTTGCATCTGTTATAGTTTTGGAGAAAATTGTGGTCATTTCATTTTTGCGCGAATGTGTTCAGATTCCTGTTTTAATATTGCATTTGGCACATGGTGACGATTATCTCGAGAGTGCAAAGTAGCCAAATGAAACTTTTACTGGATTTCCACTTACTTTATCAAATCTCATCTCCACCACACAGGACAAGTTTGCATCTGTTATAGTTTTGGAGAAAATTGTGGTCATTTCATTTTTGCGCGAATGTGTTCAGATTCCTTTTTTATTGCATTTGGCACATGGTGACGATTATCTCGAGAGTGCAAAGTAGCCAAATGAAACTTTTACTGGATTTCCACTTACTTTATCAAATCTCATCTCCACCACACAGGGCAAGTTTGCATCTGTTATAGTTTTGGAGAAAATTGTGGTCATTTCATTTTTGCGCGAATGTGTTCAGATTCCTTTTTTATTGCATTTGGCACATGGTGACGATTATCTCGAGAGTGCAAAGTAGCCAAATGAAACTTTTACTGGATTTCCACTTACTTTATCAAATCTCATCTCCACCACACAGGACAAGTTTGCATCTGTTATAGTTTTGGAGAAAATTGTGGTCATTTCATTTTTGCGCGAATGTGTTCAGATTACTGTTTTATTGCATTTGGCACATGGTGACGATTATCTCGAGAGTGCAAAGTAGCCAAATGAAACTTTTACTGGATTTCCACTTACTTTATCAAATCTCATCTCCACCACACAGGACAAGTTTGCATCTGTTATAGTTTTGGAGAAAATTGTGGTCATTTCATTTTTGCGCGAATGTGTTCAGATTACTGTTTTGTTGCATTTGGCACATGGTGACGATTATCTCGAGAGTGCAAAGTAGCCAAATGAAACTTTTACTGGATTTCCACTTACTTTATCAAATCTCATCTCCACCACACAGGACAAGTTTGCATCTGTTATAGTTTTGGAGAAAATTGTGGTCATTTCATTTTTGCGCGAATGTGTTCAGATTCCTGTTTTAATATTGCATTTGGCACATGGTGACGATTATCTCGAGAGTGCAAAGTAGCCAAATGAAACTTTTACTGGATTTCCACTTACTTTATCAAATCTCATCTCCACCACACAGGACAAGTTTGCATCTGTTATAGTTTTGGAGAAAATTGTGGTCATTTCATTTTTGCGCGAATGTGTTCAGATTCCTTTTTTATTGCATTTGGCACATGGTGACGATTATCTCGAGAGTGCAAAGTAGCCAAATGAAACTTTTACTGGATTTCCACTTACTTTATCAAATCTCATCTCCACCACACAGGACAAGTTTGCATCTGTTATAGTTTTGGAGAAAATTGTGGTCATTTCATTTTTGCGCGAATGTGTTCAGATTCCTGTTTTAATATTGCATTTGGCACATGGTGACGATTATCTCGAGAGTGCAAAGTAGCCAAATGAAACTTTTACTGGATTTCCACTTACTTTATCAAATCTCATCTCCACCACACAGGACAAGTTTGCACCTGTTTTAGTTTTGGAGAAAATTGTGGTCATTTCATTTTTGCGCGAATGTGTTCAGATTCCTTTTTTATTGCATTTGGCACATGGTGACGATTATCTCGAGAGTGCAAAGTAGCCAAATGAAACTTTTACTGGATTTCCACTTACTTTATCAAATCTCATCTCCACCACACAGGACAAGTTTGCATCTGTTATAGTTTTGGAGAAAATTGTGGTCATTTCATTTTTGCGCGAATGTGTTCAGATTCCTTTTTTATTGCATTTGGCACATGGTGACGATTATCTCGAGAGTGCAAAGTAGCCAAATGAAACTTTTACTGGATTTCCACTTACTTTATCAAATCTCATCTCCACCACACAGGACAAGTTTGCATCTGTTATAGTTTTGGAGAAAATTGTGGTCATTTCATTTTTGCGCGAATGTGTTCAGATTCCTTTTTTATTGCATTTGGCACATGGTGACGATTATCTCGAGAGTGCAAAGTAGCCAAATGAAACTTTTACTGGATTTCCACTTACTTTATCAATTCTCATCTCCACCACACAGGACAAGTTTGCATCTGTTATAGTTTTGGAGAAAATTGTGGTCATTTCATTTTTGCGCGAATGTGTTCAGATTCCTTTTTTATTGCATTTGGCACATGGTGACGATTATCTCGAGAGTGCAAAGTAGCCAAATGAAACTTTTACTGGATTTCCACTTACTTTATCAAATCTCATCTCCACCACACAGGACAAGTTTGCATCTGTTATAGTTTTGGAGAAAATTGTGGTCATTTCATTTTTGCGCGAATGTGTTCAGATTCCTTTTTTATTGCATTTGGCACATGGTGACGATTATCTCGAGAGTGCAAAGTAGCCAAATGAAACTTTTACTGGATTTCCACTTACTTTATCAAATCTCATCTCCACCACACAGGACAAGTTTGCATCTGTTATAGTTTTGGAGAAAATTGTGGTCATTTCATTTTTGCGCGAATGTGTTCAGATTCCTGTTTTAATATTGCATTTGGCACATGGTGACGATTATCTCGAGAGTGCAAAGTAGCCAAATGAAACTTTTACTGGATTTCCACTTACTTTATCAAATCTCATCTCCACCACACAGGACAAGTTTGCATCTGTTATAGTTTTGGAGAAAATTGTGGTCATTTCATTTTTGCGCGAATGTGTTCAGATTACTGTTTTATTGCATTTGGCACATGGTGACGATTATCTCGAGAGTGCAAAGTAGCCAAATGAAACTTTTACTGGATTTCCACTTACTTTATCAAATCTCATCTCCACCACACAGGACAAGTTTGCATCTGTTATAGTTTTGGAGAAAATTGTGGTCATTTCATTTTTGCGCGAATGTGTTCAGATTACTGTTTTGTTGCATTTGGCACATGGTGACGATTATCTCGAGAGTGCAAAGTAGCCAAATGAAACTTTTACTGGATTTCCACTTACTTTATCAAATCTCATCTCCACCACACAGGACAAGTTTGCATCTGTTATAGTTTTGGAGAAAATTGTGGTCATTTCATTTTTGCGCGAATGTGTTCAGATTCCTGTTTTAATATTGCATTTGGCACATGGTGACGATTATCTCGAGAGTGCAAAGTAGCCAAATGAAACTTTTACTGGATTTCCACTTACTTTATCAAATCTCATCTCCACCACACAGGACAAGTTTGCATCTGTTATAGTTTTGGAGAAAATTGTGGTCATTTCATTTTTGCGCGAATGTGTTCAGATTCCTTTTTTATTGCATTTGGCACATGGTGACGATTATCTCGAGAGTGCAAAGTAGCCAAATGAAACTTTTACTGGATTTCCACTTACTTTATCAAATCTCATCTCCACCACACAGGACAAGTTTGCATCTGTTATAGTTTTGGAGAAAATTGTGGTCATTTCATTTTTGCGCGAATGTGTTCAGATTCCTGTTTTAATATTGCATTTGGCACATGGTGACGATTATCTCGAGAGTGCAAAGTAGCCAAATGAAACTTTTACTGGATTTCCACTTACTTTATCAAATCTCATCTCCACCACACAGGACAAGTTTGCACCTGTTTTAGTTTTGGAGAAAATTGTGGTCATTTCATTTTTGCGCGAATGTGTTCAGATTCCTTTTTTATTGCATTTGGCACATGGTGACGATTATCTCGAGAGTGCAAAGTAGCCAAATGAAACTTTTACTGGATTTCCACTTACTTTATCAAATCTCATCTCCACCACACAGGACAAGTTTGCATCTGTTATAGTTTTGGAGAAAATTGTGGTCATTTCATTTTTGCGCGAATGTGTTCAGATTCCTTTTTTATTGCATTTGGCACATGGTGACGATTATCTCGAGAGTGCAAAGTAGCCAAATGAAACTTTTACTGGATTTCCACTTACTTTATCAAATCTCATCTCCACCACACAGGACAAGTTTGCATCTGTTATAGTTTTGGAGAAAATTGTGGTCATTTCATTTTTGCGCGAATGTGTTCAGATTCCTTTTTTATTGCATTTGGCACATGGTGACGATTATCTCGAGAGTGCAAAGTAGCCAAATGAAACTTTTACTGGATTTCCACTTACTTTATCAATTCTCATCTCCACCACACAGGACAAGTTTGCATCTGTTATAGTTTTGGAGAAAATTGTGGTCATTTCATTTTTGCGCGAATGTGTTCAGATTCCTTTTTTATTGCATTTGGCACATGGTGACGATTATCTCGAGAGTGCAAAGTAGCCAAATGAAACTTTTACTGGATTTCCACTTACTTTATCAAATCTCATCTCCACCACACAGGACAAGTTTGCATCTGTTATAGTTTTGGAGAAAATTGTGGTCATTTCATTTTTGCGCGAATGTGTTCAGATTCCTTTTTTATTGCATTTGGCACATGGTGACGATTATCTCGAGAGTGCAAAGTAGCCAAATGAAACTTTTACTGGATTTCCACTTACTTTATCAAATCTCATCTCCACCACACAGGACAAGTTTGCATCTGTTATAGTTTTGGAGAAAATTGTGGTCATTTCATTTTTGCGCGAATGTGTTCAGATTCCTTTTTTATTGCATTTGGCACATGGTGACGATTATCTCGAGAGTGCAAAGTAGCCAAATGAAACTTTTACTGGATTTCCACTTACTTTATCAAATCTCATCTCCACCACACAGGACAAGTTTGCATCTGTTATAGTTTTGGAGAAAATTGTGGTCATTTCATTTTTGCGCGAATGTGTTCAGATTCCTGTTTTAATATTGCATTTGGCACATGGTGACGATTATCTCGAGAGTGCAAAGTAGCCAAATGAAACTTTTACTGGATTTCCACTTACTTTATCAAATCTCATCTCCACCACACAGGACAAGTTTGCATCTGTTATAGTTTTGGAGAAAATTGTGGTCATTTCATTTTTGCGCGAATGTGTTCAGATTCCAGCAGCCGCCGTTGGTCGGATCCAGACCTTCTAAGAGAGTGGCTCGACCCGGGGGTCTCGCGGACATGTCGAATAAAAGGAGGAATGTAGATGTATGGGCTAGGCCGTATTAAGTTTGTGACGCCACCAACGGTGTGTGGTGAGGTGGGACACCACCGCTGCCGTTATGGGATACCCGGGAGAGATGTAGTGGCAGCTGGATGTTAACCCCTCCGTGTGTAGGGATGATTGCCCCGGGGCCCAGTGTCTTTGTGCAGGGTATGGTGATGGCAAGGGCCGGCGCGCCTGAGCAAGCAGGGGGATGTTTGGTTACTCACAGTAAATGAATCACACGAGTCTTTCGGTAAACCAAAGGTGCTGGTGGCCTGCCGCCCCGGCCGGTTGCATTCAGGTCCCCCACCCAGGCTGGTGGTCGCTGTCCTTTACTCTGCACTTGTTTTTGTGTATGGTGGACTGCCTGGTCTGGAACTCAGGAGTCCGCTCCCGGCTGGATATGGCCTAAGGAGCCGTGCCCGCAGGCGCTGGCCCGTGGGATCTAAGGGCCCTGGCGGTGGCCTTATCCCTATCAGTGGGCTGTTGTTGAGTGATCATAGGGATAGTGTTACATAAGTGGAAATACCTATGGAGGACCGGATGTGTAAGCGCATACCTTATACAAACCTATAGAGTGCTGATGGGTGAGAGTGTGATGTTAGATATAAGACATCCTATAGTGAATAGTGAGCCGTAATCAAGTGCAACAGGGATATTTCACGTGACTATGGGAACCTGGAAGGTAAAGAAAGGGGAGAAAAAACTGTTAGACAAGGTAATCAGACATAATGTAACCAGTTGATCAGACATGATCACCTGGTTTGAGACCCCCTGCCTTACACTATATAGATATCATGTTCATTCCCCATCTATCTTGCTCAGGAGAGCATCTCCCTCCCCCGGCACCAAGAGCAGCTCATACTGAATTGTTACATTGACTAGTAACACTGCACACAGAAATGCACCTTAATATTCCACTGTTAACCCTTTCCTCCCAGCAGTAACACACAACTCCTCACCTTGATATCATGGTGATTTATGGTCAGAATGACTTCAATGCGATCAGTGATTTCTATTCTAGCTCTGCTCACATAGATTTTATATCCACACTCAACTATAGGCCGTTCTTCATATTTTGGGGGCTTTTAGTCAGATATACTAGTTTGTGCCTGTATAGTATTGGTGTAGATGGGAGTGTAGGGCATGGGTTACATGGCACTGTGGTGGAATACTGATGGGAGGTATTGGTGCTGTGTTTGATGCTTCTACTGGGTATTTTCCTACAAATACTGGAACAGCTCACTGCTTAGAATGATCCTTCCCAGTTCTATAATATATTATATATACCCCACAATGCAGGCTCACACACACATTTGTCTCAAGTGTGTTGTAGGGACACAGATACAGTCTTGGTCATGTGACTAAAGGCTACTTTACACACTGCGATATCGGTCCCGATATCGCTAGTGTGGGTACCCGCCCCCATCTGTTGCGCGACACGGGCAAATCGCTGCCCATGCCGCACAACACCGACCAGACCCGTCACACATACTTACCTGCCCGGCGACGTCGCTGTGTCCGGCGAACCGCCTCCTTTCTAAGGGGGCGGTCCGTGCGGCGTCACAGCGACGTCACTGAGCGACGGCCCAATAGCAGCGGAGGGGCGGAGATGAGTGGCCGGAACATCCCGCCCACCTCCTTCCTTCCTCATAGCGGCTGGGAGGCAGGTAAGGAGAGGTTCCTCGTTTCTGCGGTGTCACACGGAGCGATGTGTGCTACCGCAGGAGCGACGAACTACATCGTTACTGCTGCAGTAACGATAATCGAGAATGGAGACCCATGTCACCGATGAGCGATTTTGCACGTTTTTGCAACGATGCAAAATCGCTCATCGGTATCACACGCAGCAACATCGCTAATGCGGCCGGATGTGCGTCACAAATTCCGTGACCCCAACGACTCCGCATTAGCGATGTCGCAGCGTGTAAAGCCCCCTTTAGTGGGAGTGGTGAACAGGGTCTTAGCAGTAAAGAGTATTCCATATTTCTGCCAGATACCCACAGAGATATTGAAATCTGAAAAAAGAGACTTCTGCTCATTGAAGGTAAGAACTACTCACATAGCGTTCAACTCCACAGCAAACGAGTGCTCTAGCACTGGCATCTCAGCAGGGATATTCCCCTACTACACATCTGTGTCTAGGTCACTGTGACAGTTTACAGGACATAACTCAGGGCACCTAGACAGAAGGCAGAGGGACTACTTTCTATTTCTGGTGTAGAGCTTAGTACAATATATATATATTTATACTATTACATGGGACACATGTACCTTGTATTACCATTATTCGCTGTATATGAACCCCTTTTCTCCGGGCATTATTTGTCTATAGCATTTTTCACGAACCTGAGGCAACTGAGAACCCTTCAGTGAAGGAATTCCACTAACCCTCACAATACCTACCAGGGGCCTCCCTGCAGTAACTCAGGTAGTTGTACCCATTCTCTTTCCGCATTCTATGTGTTCTTCTTCTTTCTTCTTTTTTTTCTTTTTTCTTCTTTTTATTTCTATCATGTAGTTCAGGGGTTTATAGATATATGTCCTGCATCTCATATTTCCTTTAGTGGTGCTTCTTACCCATTCTCATATCATTTACCCTAGTATTTCATGATCCTGAGGCGACTGAGAACCCTTTAATAAAGGAATCCTTTTTCACCTGAATTGTCAAGTGATACTTACCAGTGACTATCACGTAATGTTACAGGTAGTTCCATTTTCTTCCTCTTCTTTCTCTCCTTTCTTCTTTGTCACACGGTCCATTGTGTTATAGCCCACGTGTCATGATAACACTTGTACCATCTTTTCATTTAGATTCCACCTACAATTATTTAACGATTCCAGTTCTGGAATAGGCTTTCATCATCTACTCACTAGAATTCTCAAGTTCATAAGGTACTGAGACATATACATGTTCACACCATTATAAAGAACAAAGTATAAACATTGAGGTTTTTCTCACACCCATGTTCCTGTGTTCTTTGATATGATATGTGTTCATTTCCTTCACTATATAGGATTGCAAGTTTTCCATTTGTACCTTAATGGCAATGACGCTATACAATTGAACACATATCATCCTGTTATCCATATAGGTGTGTATTTACCTGCTTGACTATTTTTGGTTGTTTGATCCAGAATGTTTCTCCAGATAGGTCATGTGGAAATTTTCTTTCCTCAGTACAAATGTTTTCACTATGGCTTTGGAAAATTTTTTTGTATGTGCATCATGGTCATTTGACCCATTGTACTCTCAAGTAGCAATATATTGTACTGTTATGTTGTACTATGTACTAATTACGTGTTTATATGGTTTTGTAACCCTTTATGATCTTAGATAACTTTATCCTTGATAAAGACCTAAAAACAAGCTCGAAACGTTGGATGAATTATCCTTTTGCACAAATAAAGAATTTTCAGCATTCTAAGAGTTCTTTTCTTACGTTATTGATCACTATAGTGTGCCAGAGCTATTTCTATTGAATTGACTCTTATTTTTTCTGAGCACCTGCTATATACACAGTGAGCCAGACATATTCAATTTTCATTCAGAAGGCAGAGGGAAGCCTTAGCAGCTGAGCCTATATCTTGGCTTGTGAGCATTAGAACAGGCCGGCGATTACAGGGTAACATGAAAAATGTCCAGCTTGCATTATGACTAGAACATGACAATATCCTTTTAAGTACTAACCTATGATGCGTTCCTAAGCAGTTGATGTTATATGTTCTACATTTCATTTTCTGCATACTTTACAAGTAGTAGAATTTGCTTTGATATAGGCAACTGGATTTTCATTTTTTTTCTGTTTATCAGTAGGACTTCAAAATAACAAAGGTGATCGCCTCCCGTTGCCTGGGAACCGTCCAGGCACAAGAGGGCTATGTGTCACCAGAAGGCGCACACACTCCCTCAAGGCCGGCAGACGTGCAATCCCAGGCACCTTCCAGTACCGACCAAGGTAGCGTCCTCCGAAACTACACTTGATCTTAGCCAAAAGGCCGAGAAGCTATAACCCGAATTGGTTACGGCCTTGAGTGGCACCCTGGCCTATACCGGACACATCTTAGGGAGAGGGAGACAAACCCACGCCTACAGAAGACATTTTGTCACCCAAGCCAAACCCTTGAAAAGGCTGTTTTGCAGAGCAAAAACAAGGAGAATGGTGCTTTTTGCAGCCGCCGCCCACTGCAATGAATCTGAATAACTCCTCCTTTTGGGCACAAGCACCTCCCCTCCCCCTTGCAGTCTTTCCAATTCATGATACAAAAAGACGGACGGACAGGACAGGACAGGACCATCTGCCTGACTTTCCGTCACTGCCACCCTTTGCCATCCTTGCCCGTAGAAAGCCCTTTCATCATCCCCAAACCCTAATCTTTTCCCTTCCCTTCCCAGCTGCGTCTCACTCCCTTTCATTAGGAAGTGAGCGCAGCCTTTTCTCCGTTCTGCACATGCGCGACGTTAAACACAAATGCGCAGGCGTGCGTTCCATTAGCCTCACTGCATTCCACTCCCATACAGGAAGTGGGCACAGCTATTACTACGGTCGCACATAAAAGAACCCACGGCCACCACTGCACATAGCTGACTCCACCACAGGACACCCACTTCTACACCAACGCAGGTAAGACAGGATCGGCACCTCTATGCTCCCGTTACAATCAGGCTCAGTCACCATGTGATAACGCTCTCAACTCTTTAGTTGCAGGCTCCCCTTGCTTCACCTCCACTGGCTGTGCTGCCATTTCCTCTCCCACCTGGAAGGTATACTTTATTCCACTATTTTCCTGTTTCTCTCTTCCCCCTTTTCCCATAACCTACTTTTATCTGCATTTGTGGGGTATCTATATGCTATTTACATCATAGTTTTATTCATTAATATGGAAGGGAAGAGTGCCCATGAGAGTGTTGAACTTCGGAGAGCAAAAGATTATGCTGCTCCGATTTGCCACCATTGATAAGCTGTTCTCAGTAGATACACATGCTATCCAAACAGCAGCATCCACCATTGCTTCAGCCCACCCATTCAGTGACAGCTCACCAAGTCAGCCAGAGGAGTGGTGTAAGGAATTACACGTAGGCACTGACTCCACACCTTCACATCACAAGAAGGGGGTCTACAGGCTAGTGCAAGAATACGAGCAAGTCTTCAGCAAACATCCGCTAGACTTTTGAAAAATAAAAGGGGTCAAACACTACATCCCCACAAGTGCACACCCACCCATCAAAGAGAGATATAAGCCAAATCTACCTGCACATTACCAGTGTACCAAGGACATGTTGAGCAACATGAAGGAGGCTGGGGTTATCCGTGACAGTTGTAGCCTCTGGGCAGCTCCGTTGGTCCTGTTAAAGAAGAAGGACAGCACCACTCCCCTGTATTGAGGAATAGCTAGCTGCATTGACAACTGCAAATTATTTTTCTACCCTTGATCTCACTAGTCACTATTGGCAAGTGTCCGTTGCTGAGGCAGACCGGGAGAAGACCGCCTTTGCCACCCCGATGGGTCTCTGCGAGTTCAAAAGCATGCCCTTCGAGCTGTGCAATTTGCCAGGAACCTTCCAGAGGCTGATGGAATGCTGCTTGGGACACCGAAACTTTGAAACGGTACTGCTATACCTTTATGATGTTATTGTTTATTCTAACGCAAACAAGATTTTAGGGTGTATAAAAAGGGAGATTAGATCCGATGATCCCAACGTATTGTTACCCCTCTATAAATCACTTTAAGGCCACATCTGGAATATGGGGTAAAGTCCTGAGCAGGTTGATAACCATTGGTTTGAGCATGGTAGGGTGTAGTAAGCATCTTCCTGCATCGGTAAAAGCTGCAGAAGTCCTTGAAGATTTCCGCTTCAAAGGCAGTGCCTTGATCTGTGAGGACTCTCTCTGAGTAGCCATGAGGTCTGCATAAGTGTGCTTGGAAGACCTTCGCTGCAGTATGGGCCATTAGATCTTTGACTTGTACCACAACCATAAATCTCGAGTAGTTGTCTACCATCGTAAGTGCATACGTGAGCTCACCTCGATATTCTGCAACAAAACTCCCTTTTTCGATTTCAGTTTCAGCAAACACTCCTCTTCCTGTAGAAAATATTTATCATTACCTAAGACAGTCATTCTAATGCATGACAATATTAAGGCAATTTAGTTAAAACTTGTTTTAACTCACCTTTAAGGGGATTGATGTATTTCATGGTCAATCCAGGTTTGTCAGTGATGGCACTGACATAATGTATGGCGTCTTTTTCGGGCGTTATCCTTTGCCTTTTCATTGTGAAAATCCAGTTGCCTATATCAAAGCAAATTCTACTACTTGGAAAGTATGCAGAAAATGAAATGTAGAACATATAACATCAACTGCTTAGGAACGCATCATAGGTTAGTACTTAAAAGGATATTGTCATGTTCTAGTCATAATGCAAGCTGGACATTTTTCATGTTACCCTGTAATCGCCGGCCTGTTCTAATGCTCACAAGCCAAGATATAGGCTCAGCTGCTAAGGCTTCCCTCTGCCTTCTGAATGAAAATTGAATATGTCTGGCTCACTGTGTATATAGCAGGTGCTCAGAAAAAATAAGAGTCAATTCAATAGAAATAGCTCTGGCACACTATAGTGATCAATAACGTAAGAAAAGAACTCTTAGAATGCTGAAAATTCTTTATTTGTGCAAAAGGATAATTCATCCAACGTTTCGAGCTTGTTTTTAGGTCTTTATCAAGGATAAAGTTATCTAAGATCATAAAGGGTTACAAAACCATATAAACACGTAATTAGTACATAGTACAACATAACAGTACAATATATTGCTACTTGAGAGTACAATGGGTCAAATGACCATGATGCACATACAAAAAAATTTCCAAAGCCATAGTGAAAACATTTGTACTGAGGAAAGAAAATTTCCACATGACCTATCTGGAGAAACATTCTGGATCAAACAACCAAAAATAGTCAAGCAGGTAAATACACACCTATATGGATAACAGGATGATATGTGTTCAATTGTATAGCGTCATTGCCATTAAGGTACAAATGGAAAACTTGCAATCCTATATAGTGAAGGAAATGAACACATATCATATCAAAGAACACAGGAACATGGGTGTGAGAAAAACCTCAATGTTTATACTTTGTTCTTTATAATGGTGTGAACATGTATATGTCTCAGTACCTTATGAACTTGAGAATTCTAGTGAGTAGATGATGAAAGCCTATTCCAGAACTGGAATCGTTAAATAATTGTAGGTGGAATCTAAATGAAAAGATGGTACAAGTGTTATCATGACACGTGGGCTATAACACAATGGACCGTGTGACAAAGAAGAAAGGAGAGAAAGAAGAGGAAGAAAATGGAACTACCTGTAACATTACGTGATAGTCACTGGTAAGTATCACTTGACAATTCAGGTGAAAAAGGATTCCTTTATTAAAGGGTTCTCAGTCGCCTCAGGATCATGAAATACTAGGGTAAATGATATGAGAATGGGTAAGAAGCACCACTAAAGGAAATATGAGATGCAGGACATATATCTATAAACCCCTGAACTACATGATAGAAATAAAAAGAAGAAAAAAGAAAAAAAAGAAGAAAGAAGAAGAACACATAGAATGCGGAAAGAGAATGGGTACAACTACCTGAGTTACTGCAGGGAGGCCCCTGGTAGGTATTGTGAGGGTTAGTGGAATTCCTTCACTGAAGGGTTCTCAGTTGCCTCAGGTTCGTGAAAAATGCTATAGACAAATAATGCCCGGAGAAAAGGGGTTCATATACAGCGAATAATGGTAATACAAGGTACATGTGTCCCATGTAATAGTATAAATATATATATATTGTACTAAGCTCTACACCAGAAATAGAAAGTAGTCCCTCTGCCTTCTGTCTAGGTGCCCTGAGTTATGTCCTGTAAACTGTCACAGTGACCTAGACACACATGTGTAGTAGGGGAATATCCCTGCTGAGATGCCAGTGCTAGAGCACTCGTTTGCTGTGGAGTTGAACGCTATGTGAGCAGTTCTTACCTTCAATGAGCAGAAGTCTCTTTTTTCAGATTTCAATATCTCTGTGGGTATCTGGCAGAAATATGGAATACTCTTTACTGCTAAGACCCTGTACACCACTCCCACTAAAGGGGGCTTTACACGCTGCGACATCGCTAATGCGGAGTCGTTGGGGTCACGGAATTTGTGACGCACATCCGGCCGCATTAGCGATGTTGCTGCGTGTGATACCGATGAGCGATTTTGCATCGTTGCAAAAACGTGCAAAATCGCTCATCGGTGACATGGGTCTCCATTCTCGATTATCGTTACTGCAGCAGTAACGATGTAGTTCGTCGCTCCTGCGGTAGCACACATCGCTCCGTGTGACACCGCAGAAACGAGGAACCTCTCCTTACCTGCCTCCCAGCCGCTATGAGGAAGGAAAGAGGTGGGCGGGATGTTCCGGCCACTCATCTCCGCCCCTCCGCTGCTATTGGGCGGTCGCTCAGTGACGTCGCTGTGACGCCGCACGGACCGCCCCCTTAGAAAGGAGGCGGTTCGCCGGACACAGCGACGTCGCCGGGCAGGTAAGTATGTGTGACGGGTCTGGTCGGTGTTGTGCGGCATGGGCAGCGATTTGCCCGTGTCGCGCAACAGATGGGGGCGGGTACCCACACTAGCGATATCGGGACCGATATCGCAGTGTGTAAAGTAGCCTTTAGTCACATGACCAAGACTGTATCTGTGTCCCTACAACACACTTGAGACAAATGTGTGTGTGAGCCTGCATTGTGGGGTATATATAATATATTATAGAGCTGGGAAGGATCATTCTAAGCAGTGAGCTGTTCCAGTATTTGTAGGAAAATACCCAGTAGAAGCATCAAACACAGCACCAATACCTCCCATCAGTATTCCACCACAGTGCCATGTAACCCATGCCCTACACTCCCATCTACACCAATACTATACAGGCACAAACTAGTATATCTGACTAAAAGCCCCCAAAATATGAAGAACGGCCTATAGTTGAGTGTGGATATAAAATCTATGTGAGCAGAGCTAGAATAGAAATCACTGATCGCATTGAAGTCATTCTGACCATAAATCACCATGATATCAAGGTGAGGAGTTGTGTGTTACTGCTGGGAGGAAAGGGTTAACAGTGGAATATTAAGGTGCATTTCTGTGTGCAGTGTTACTAGTCAATGTAACAATTCAGTATGAGCTGCTCTTGGTGCCGGGGGAGGGAGATGCTCTCCTGAGCAAGATAGATGGGGAATGAACATGATATCTATATAGTGTAAGGCAGGGGGTCTCAAACCAGGTGATCATGTCTGATCAACTGGTTACATTATGTCTGATTACCTTGTCTAACAGTTTTTTCTCCCCTTTCTTTACCTTCCAGGTTCCCATAGTCACGTGAAATATCCCTGTTGCACTTGATTACGGCTCACTATTCACTATAGGATGTCTTATATCTAACATCACACTCTCACCCATCAGCACTCTATAGGTTTGTATAAGGTATGCGCTTACACATCCGGTCCTCCATAGGTATTTCCACTTATGTAACACTATCCCTATGATCACTCATAACTCATACCCTTGTAGTCAATTACAGCCTCCTCTCTCCCCCCCTCCCCTTCTCCCTTTCCATCTATAATTTTGCCAGTACAATATTAGTTTACATTAGGCACACACTCACATATTCCTTTCCTTAGTGATTTATTGTAATTCACATTCACATACAATTCTCTATGCCTGCCCCATTACTACATTCATACCTACTTGACCCTATCCTGATACCCCTTGTCTCACCTTGTTGGTCCCTACACCTGTTATCATGTCCTTTCCTGTGTCTGTCTTGTCACACAACACATTTTAGCATATAACTTGTGCTCCTTATTACCTGTCCTGCCTATTAGAATTATGTCCATTATGTCCATGCATGGCCCAATGAATCAAGTCTGTACTTCATATTCATGGTTTAAGCCTTTGGGTTCCAATGTGCCCAGAGTATATATCCAGAAAGATTCCCTTTCTTTGAGCTTCCTAATTCTATTGCCTCCTCTGCGTATGGCTTGGACATGTTCGATGACTTGGAATGTTAATTGGATCACTGTGTGATTATGCGTCACAAAATGGTGTGGGACTGGTAATAGAATCTGCTTACAATGTATTGTTGACTTGTGTTTAGCTCAAAGAAAGAGAATCTTTCTGGATATGTACTCTGGGCACATTAGAACCCAAGGGCTTAAACCGTGAATATGAAGTAAAGACTTGATTCATTGGGCCGTGCACCATGTCACCAAGTGTCCAATTGCATTGTCCAATGGCTCACAATGGTTATGCGTTTTCATTGGATGGATAATCGAAGCCATGTTTTTTTCCTTTCTGTTGGGTTTGTTGTGTGAGTAGCCTATAGGATTAAGTTGGTTACCGCAGGCAGTGGATTTAACTTCCTGTCTTTGGTCCAGTGGTAGATGGATTGTCTGGTCTATGAGCTGTTATTGGTTTGAATGCAGGTGAATGCCCATGGGCTGCTTATGACTGTGTAAAATAGTATTGATTCATGATGGATTTCAGACTACATGTAGATATCTTCAGTCTTTCTATCCACATCATTTAAATGAACATTATCCATGCAGCTTGAAATCCATCCAATAAGAGAAGCAACCTTGTACAACCAATCTGATAAGGGCACAGTATATCCTAAGGGAAGGTTATGGCGGATGCAGGAAGATGCGCACTACACCCTACCATGCTCAAACCAATGGTTATCAACCTGCTCAGGACTTTACCCCATATTCCAGATGTGGCCTTACAAGTGATTTATAGAGGGTTAACAATACGTTGGGATCACCGGATCTAATCTCCCTTTTTATACACCCTAAAATCTTGTTTGCTTTAGAATAAACAATAACATCATAAAGGTATAAGATGACGCCATTATTAGCGTCACCATACCGCTACTCTGCTTTCTAAAACGGTCTCTGCTCAAAACCAAACATGATGCATTGCAGGCGTAGCGCGATGAGTTGCAGCAAGAAACAGTAGTGGGTGTGGGTGATAACACACAGCCCAGCCTCGTCTCATCACAACGTGCAGTGGAGGACTATGACGAGGAGGAGGATGAAGACATGGAGCAAATCTCCGGCCAAATTGAGGATATGACATGCACACCAGTCATATCCTCGGTTCAGCGTGGCTGGCCAGAGGACAGGGTAGATGAGGAGGAGGAGGAGGAGGAGGAGGAGGACAGCATGTTCAGTCAACGTGTTGGTCAGGCTACTGAAGTCCTGGCTGTTAAGAGTCTGGCGCACATGGCTGACTTTATGGTAAGCTGCCTGTCTCGTGACCCTCGCGTTAAGAACATCTTGGCCGACAATCATTACTGGTTGGTAACACTGTTAGACCCACGCTACAAGGAGAACTTTATGTCTCTTATTCCCGAGGCGGAGAGGTCAACCAAAATGCAGCAGTTCCGGAAGGCCATAGTCACGGAAGTAGGCAAAGCATTCCCCTCACAAAACGCTAGCGGCATAGGTCAGGAATCAGTGGACAACCAAGGCGTACAGCCGAGAGAGGCACAAGTCCAATCCGCCAGAGGTAGGGGAACAGTCTTTAAGATGTGGGACAGTTTTCTCAGCCCCTCACGTACCACAGCCCCTGAGGTGCGGGGTAGTGCCACAAGAAATCCTAAGTTTGCCCAGATGCTCAAGGAGTACCTTGCAGATCGAACAACTGTACTCCGACATTCCTCTGTGCCTTACAATTATTGGGTATCCAAGGTGGACACGTGGCATGAATTGGCTCTCTACGCCTTGGAAGTCCTGGCCTGCCCTGCCGCTAGCGTTTTGTCAGAGCGTGTTTTTAGTGCCGCAGGTGGAATCATTACAGATAAACGCACCCGCCTGTCAACTGAAAATGCTGACAGGCTGACTCTGATCAAGATGAACAAGGGTTGGATTGGGCCAGACTTCACCACACCACCAGCAAATGAGAGCGGAATTTAAAGTTTGTAACGGGAATTTGCCATGTACCTCCAGTCACCCATGGGTACACACTTCTGGACTTTGGATAATCGCTGGACTGCTCCTCCTTCTCCTCATGCGCCACCATGATGACCGTTACAAGAGTTAGGCCTTTGTTTCAGGTATACCCCCAGTGGTAAATTTTTTCGCCCATTCTTTGCAGAATGGACATTACAACGACAGGAGACCCGCTCCTTTGCAATGGGAACAATGTTTTGAGGCCCTCATGCACGTCTCTATGCAGGGACAACGTGGAGCCTCCCAATTTTTGGCTGCCCTGCCAAAGGGCTATACTATAATACACCCACTTCCTGACAATGGACACTTAAAGTTTTGAGGCCCTCATGCACGTCTCTATCCAGGGACAACGTGGAGCCTCCCAATTTTTGGCTGCCCTGCCAAAGGGCTATACTACAAAAGACCCACTTCCTGACAATGGACACTTAATGTTTTGAGGCCCTCATGCACGTCTCTATCCAGGGACAACGTGGAGCCTCCCAATTTTTGGCTGCCCTGCCTAAGGGCTATACTATAATACACCCACTTCCTGACAATGGACACTTAATGTTTTGAGGCCCTCATGCACGTCTCTATCCAGGGACAACGTGGAGCCTCCCAATTTTTGGCTGCCCTGCCAAAGGGCTATACTACAAAAGACCCACTTCCTGACAATGGACACTTAATGTTTTGAGGCCCTCATGCACGTCTCTATCCAGGGACAACGTGGAGCCTCCCAATTTTTGGCTGCCCTGCCTAAGGGCTATACTATAATACACCCACTTCCTGACAATGGACACTTAATGTTTTGAGGCCCTCATGCACGTCTCTATCCAGGGACAACGTGGAGCCTCCCAATTTTTGGCTGCCCTGCCAAAGGGCTATACTATAATACACCCACTTCCTGACAATGGACACTTAATGTTTTGAGGCCCTCATGCACGTCTCTATCCAGGGACAACGTGGAGCCTCCCAATTTTTGGCTGCCCTGCCAAAGGGCTATACTACAAAAGACCCACTTCCTTCCAATGGGCACTTCAGGTTTACAGGCCCTCATGCACGTCTCTATCCAGGGACAACGTGGAGCCTCCCAATTTTTGGCTGCCCTGCCTAAGGGCTATACTATAATACACCCACTTCCTGACAATGGACACTTAATGTTTTGAGGCCCTCATGCATGTCTCTATCCAGGGACAACGTGGAGCCTCCCAATTTTTGGCTGCCCTGCCAAAGGGCTATACTACAAAAGACCCACTTCCTTCCAATGGGCACTTCAGGTTTACAGGCCCTCATGCACGTCTCTATCCAGGGACAACGTGGAGCCTCCCAATTTTTGGCTGCCCTGCCAAAGGGCTATACTACAAAAGACCCACTTCCTTCCAATGGGCACTTCAGGTTTACAGGCCCTCATGCACGTCTCTATCCAGGGACAACGTGGAGCCTCCCAATTTTTGGCTGCCCTGCCTAAGGGCTATACTACAATAGACCCACTTCCTTACAATGGGCACTTCAGGTTTACAGGCCATCATGCACGTCTGTATGCAGGGGCATTGGTGAACCTCACAATTTTGGACTGCCCTGGCAAAGGAAAATACTACAAAGACTCAGTTCCTCAAAATGGGCACATTAGACTCAGAGGCCTTTATGTACGTCTCTTCTCAGGGACATCGGAGTGCCACACAATGTTTTACGTAAAATCTTTCATGTATTGATCTCAAAAAGTAACATACATTAGCTCTATCTCACTATTGGGTATGTGCCCTTAACATTTCCGCTATGAAAAATCATTTTGGTGTCATTTTGGAAGGTTTTCTGGTGAGTCCGTAAAAATGGCGTAAAACGTGGACAAAATTATTCACAGCTGTGACTTTTGAGTGATAAATGCTTCAAGGGGTCTTCCCCATGCTGTTGCCATGTCATTTGAGCACTCTTCGGAGACTTTTGTGCCATTTTTAGGGTTTCTACATGCTGCCGGTGGTCATTTCACAAAAATACTCGGGTCTCCCATAGGATAACATTGGGCTCGGTGCTCGGGCCGAGTACACGAGTATCTTGGGAGGCTCGGCCCGAGCTTCGAGCACCCGAGCTTTTTAGTACTCGCTCATCACTACTAATAAACCTAAAAAATAAAAATAAATTGAATAAAAATCATGAATGTTGTGTTATAACAGGAAATTCGGTGTAAGAATGAATATCCGGGATGAGAGTTCAGCGAATGAGTTATAGAAATTGTTACAAAAAGGAGTGTGTACGGTTTATGCGTAAATTTTCAGAATGCGTACATGAAAATTATATGTATGTGAGAATGTCCCCCATGCTTTGTAAAAAGTTATTTATGAAAATGTAAATAAAATATATAAAAATGCCTAATTATTTATAATTTATGAGAAAGATATATATGTATGGAAGAATGTTATAAGGTGTCCAAGAACCATAAAGAAAAAGGGTGCATATATAATGTTAGAGGTCTAGAGTTCCACCAGGCTATATCACCCCTAAAGAAATAGAAAGAAGACCTTACTACCTGTGTACCCCAAAAAAAGCTATATTTCTTAGCCAGGATTATGGTGGAGATATGCACAAGTGAAATAAGAATATAAAGTAATACAATAAGATTATAAAACCAATATGTGTGCATTCATGCACCACCCGGTACGCTACCCTTGCCAAATTGTTCACTCTAGATCCCCACACGATCCATGAAGCCGTTCCCCCGGTCACACCGCCTGCTGCCGGTTCCCACTCATCCCTGGGGGAGTTAGGCGAGTGGTATCGAGAGCTACATGTCGGCACTGATGATACCCCCATACACCACAAGGAAGGGGTATACCGGGTGGTACAGGAGTATGAGCGGGTTTTTAGCAAGCACCCTCTAGATTTTGGGCAGATTAAAGGGGTTCAACACCACATCCCTACCGGTACACACTCCCCTATTAAAGAGAGATACAGGCCTATTCCCCCTGCGCACTACCAATGCGCCAAAGACATGTTGAGGAACATGAAGGAGGCAGAGGTTATTAGGGACAGCTGTAGTCCCTGGGCCGCTCCGTTGGTGCTGGTTAAGAAGAAGGATGGCACCATGCGGATGTGTGTGGATTACCGGAAGATTAACCAGATAACGCATAAGGATGCTTACCCTCTGCCCCGCATCAAAGAGTCCCTGGCCTCGCTGAGAACCGCTAACTACTTCTCCACCCTTGACCTCACCAGCGGGTACTGGCAGGTGGCCGTGGCACCGGAAGACCGAGAGAAGACTGCCTATGGGACCGTTTTGCTGTACTTGGATGATGTGATTGTGTACTCACAGACGTATGAAGCCCACCTGGAGCACCTAGCCGAGGTGTTCGCGTCCCTTGCCAAGTATGGGATGAAGTTGAAGCCCTCAAAGTGTCATCTGCTGAAACCCAGAGTGCAGTACCTAGGACATGTGGTTGGTGCGGAAGGTGTCGCCCCCAACCCCGAGAAGATCACCGCCATCCAAGACTGGCCGAGACCGACCACAGTGAGGGAAGTGAGGCAGTTTCTGGGCCTGGTGGGATATTACCGTCGCTTCATTAAGGGGTACACAAAGATGGCTGCCCCCATGCAAGACCTCCTCGTAGGACAGACCAAGGGTGGTAGATCCCTAGTAGCCCCATTGGTGTGGGAAGAAAAGCATGAGGAATCCTTCCGCCAGCTGAGAACAGCCCTGACCGGAGAGGAAATCCTAGCGTACCCTGACTACAGCCGCCCATTCATCCTCTACACCGACGCCAGCAATGTGGGCTTGGGGGCTGTTCTATCCCAGGTCCAAGACAGAAGGGAAAAGGTAATAGCTTATGCTAGCCGAAAACTCCGACCGACTGAGAGGAACCCTGAGAACTACATCTCCTTCAAGCTTGAGCTCTTGGCACTGGTGTGGGCTATCACCGAGCGTTTCCGCCATTACCTGGCAGCAGCCAAGTTCACCGCGTACACAGACAATAACCTGCTGACCCATCTAGATACGGCCAAGCTGGGCGCGTTGGAGCAGCGGTGGGTGACCAGGTTAGCCAACTACGATTTCACCATCAAGTACCGGGCCGGCCGTACCAACGTCAATGCCAATGCACTCTCCCGGATGCCCCACCTGTCGGAAGAGGGGCCAGAGGATGATGACCTCGAAGAGATCGAGTTGCCTGCATTTCACCGGCCATTCACTGAGAAGGTGCACGTCTACCAACAACGGGTGAACCTGGATCCGCTGCCCCGACAGGACTGGCAGGAAGCTCAGGACCAGGCACCTGCTGTCCGCCTGGTCAAGACTCTAGTGGAACAGGGTTCTGCTGGGATAGACCCTGCTGCCCCTGCCGAAGCCCAACGTCTGTGGCAAGAACGGACCCGGCTATACCTACACCAGGGGAAGTTGTATCGCGAGCTGATTAATCCAAAGACTCACGAGAAGATCCGCCAGCTGGTGATTCCCCAGGCTAAAGTGCCCACCGTCCTGCAAGCATACCATGATGGTGCAGTGCACTTCGGGTGGAAGAAGCTAGAGATGTTGTTAAGAGAGCGGTTCTATTGGAGTGGAATGCGGGAATCTGTGGAGGCCTGGTGCCGAGAATGTGGCCCTTGCGCATTGAGAAGGAAGGACGAGGCCAGCCAGAAGGCACCCCTACACCCGATCATTACACACCAACCGCTGGAGCTGGTTGCCCTTGACCATGTAAAGCTCACCCCCAGCCGAAGTGGGTACACCTACGCTCTGACCATCGTAGACCACTACTCGAGGTTCCTGGTGGTTGTCCCAGTTAAGGACTTAACCGGCCGCACCGCTGCTAAGGCTTTCCAGGCTTATTTCTGTTGACCGCATTGGTACCCGGAGAGGGTGCTTACCGACCAGGGTCCGGCCTTTGAAGCAGAGGTATTCCAGGAATTCTGCCAGTTGTACGGCTGCAAGAAAATCCGGACCACGCCTTACCACGCCCAAACCAATGGCATTTGTGAAAAGATGAACCACTTGGTCCTGGGCCTCCTCAAGACGTTACCACTGGAAGAGCGGAACCTGTGGCTGGAGAAGCTACCTGACCTGGTCGATATGTACAACAACATCCCTTCCAGCTCTACGAAATGCACTCCAGCACACCTGATGAGAGCTCGTCCCGGCCGGCTACCAGTGGATCTGGAAATGGACTTGGAAGCTTCAGAAGCACTCCTGTCGACAGCTGAATGGGACACTCGGCGGAGGACACAGTACCGACAGGTCCAGGAGTATGTTGAAAAGAACTTGTGCCGGAGTCGGGGACAACAGGAGCAGTGCTTCAACAAGAAGGCGCCTGCCGGTTCCTTCCAACCTGGGGATGTAGTGCTGAAGCGGAAAAGAAGGGCCCACAAGCTGGATGATCAATGGGAAAAAACCCCGTATGTAGTCCAGCCCACAGGATGGGAGAATGGGAAGGCCTACCAGATCAGCCGTGACCAGGGGGGGACTTTGGCCACGGTTTCCCGAGACCACCTGAAGAAGTGCCCACCAGCATTGAGAGTAGCGGATGAGGCTCCAGTTCCCAGTCCAGTGGAGAAGGAAAAAGAGGTAATCCACACCATGATGGGTGATTTTCCAGCAGACTGGCCTACACAGAACGGTGCGGTGATCCTTCCAGTGATACTGTTCCCACAACCCGTGGATGAAGAAATGATGGAAACGGTTAACCGCGAGCCAGTGCCCAGGGATGTACCTGTACCCAGCTCCCCTACGCCTCCGCCTGCCCCACATGATAGCAGGGAGGAGGAACTGACTGTTCCCTCTGCCCCACTGCCTGTCACCACTGACACTGGACCCCGAAGGTCCACTCGCTCCAACCTAGGTAGACCCCCACTTAGGTACAGGGAAACTACTCTTTAAAAGGGGGGGGCTTTATGTGTTGAGTGTACCAGTTTGAAAGTTTTAAATGATAAGTAAAGATGATCAACCTCTATAAATCACTTGTAAGGCTACATCTGGAATATGGGAACCAGTTTTGGGCTCCACATTTTAAAAAGGACATTCAGAAGTTAGAGTCAGTTCAAAGGTGGGCAACTAGACTACTACAAGGAATGGAAGGCCTCCCATATGATGACAAGTTGAAAAAGTTATTAAGTGATTATTGGCTGCAATGGGGCTTTCTGGCTGGTGCCAGCCTCTCTTCTTAGCACACAGGAACCACAATCCCTACACCATGCTTCAATGGATTCTCTCATCCCAGCCCAGTAAAACTACATATTTTACACAGTCATAAGCAGCCCATGGGCATTCACCTGCATTCAAACCAATAACAGCTCATAGACCAGACAATCCATCTACCACTGGACCAAAGACAGGAAGTTAAATCCACTGCCTGCGGTAACCAACTTAATCCTATAGGCTACTCACACAACAAACCCAACAGAAAGGAAAAAAACATGGCTTCGATTATCCATCCAATGAAAACGCATAACCATTGTGAGCCATTGGACAATGCAATTGGACACATGGTGACATGGTGCACGGCCCAATGAATCAAGTCTTTACTTCATATTCACGGTTTAAGCCCTTGGGTTCTAATGTGCCCAGAGTACATATCCAGAAAGATTCTCTTTCTTTGAGCTAAACACAAGTCAACAATACATTGTAAGCAGATTCTATTACCAGTCCCACACCATTTTGTGACGCATAATCACACAGTGATCCAATTAAGATTCCAAGTCATCGAACATGTCCAAGCCATACGCAGAGGAGGCAATAGAATTAGGAAGCTCAAAGAAAGGGAATCTTTCTGGATATATACTCTGGGCACATTGGAACCCAAAGGCTTAAACCATGAATATGAAGTACAGACTTGATTCATTGGGCCATGCATGGACATAATGGACATAATTCTAATAGGCAGGACAGGTAATAAGGAGCACAAGGGATATGCTAAAATGTGTTGTGTGACAAGACAGACACAGGAAAGGAGATGATAACAGGTGTAGGGACCAACAAGGTGAGACAAGGGGTATCAGGATAGGGTCAAGTAGGTATGAATGTAGTAATGGGGCAGGCATAGAGAATTGTATGCGAATGTGAATTACAATAAGTCACTAAGGAAAGGAATATGTGAGTGTGTGCCTAATGTAAACTAATATTGTACTGGCAAAATTATAGATGGAAAGGGAGAAGGGGAGAGGGGAGAGAGGAGGCTGTAATTGACTACAAGGGTATGAGTTATGAGTGATCATAGGGATAGTGCTACATAAGTGGAAATACCTATGGAGGACCGGATGTGTAAGCGCATACCTTATACAAACCTATAGAGTGCTGATGGGTGAGAGTGTGATGTTAGATATAAGACATCCTATAGTGAATAGTGAGCCGTAATCAAGTGCAACAGGGATATTTCACGTGACTATGGGAACCTGGAAGGTAAAGAAAGGGGAGAAAAAACTGTTAGACAAGGTAATCAGACAAACATGACAAATAAAAAACAAGGAAGAATGGAACTCCATACATACTGGAACCATATATAGTGTGAACACGAAAAAGAACCGGGCGTTAGAAAAAATGTGCACGGCCCAATGAATCAAGTCGGTTCTTCATATTCATGGTTTAAGCCCTTGGGTTCCAACGTGCCCAGAGTATATATCCAGAAAGATTCCCTTTCTTTGAGCTTCCTAATTCTATCGCCTCCTCTGCGTATGGCTGGGACATGTTCGATGACTTGGAATCTTAATTGGGCCACTGTGCGATTATGCGTCACAAAATGGTGTGGGACTGGTAATAGAATCTGCTTACAACGTATTGTTGACTTGTGCTTAGCACAAAGAAAGGGAATCTTTCTGGATATGTACTCTGGACACATTAGAACCCAAGGGCTTAAACCGTGAATATGAAGTACAGACTTGATTCATTGGGCCGTGCACCATGTCACCATGTGTGCAATTGCATTGTCCAATGGCTCACAATGGTTATGCGTTTTCATTGGATGGATAATCGAAGCCATGTTTTTTTCCTTTCTCTTGGGTTTGTTGTGTGAGTAGACTATAGGATTAAGTTAGTTACCGCAGGCAGTGGATTTAGCTTCCTGTCTTTGGTCCAGTGGTAGATTGATTGTTTGGTCTATGAGCTGTTATGGGTTTTAATCCAGGTGAATGCCCATGGGCTGCTTATAACTGTGTGAAATATGTAGTTTTACTGGGCTGGGATGAGAGAATCCATCGAAGCATGGTGTAGGGATTGTGGTTCCTGTGTGCTAAGAAGAAAGGCTGGCACCAGCCAGAAAGCCCCATTACAGCCAATAATCAACCGCTAGCCGCTGGAACTCGTTGCTCTAGATCATGTCAAACTCACACCAAGCAGGAATAGATACATTAGCCCACCATCCCACCCACAGAGCAACTTCTGCTGCGCAGCTGGCTTTCTAGGCAGCAGCGCTATCGTGATGTCAGCGGGGGACATTGTGACAAGCCAGTGTTCCGTCACTTCATGTTGTGCACTGTTCAAACGGAAAATACATCAACAGGCAGACTACAGAAAAGCTTACTAACAAAGGTTAGAGAGGGGCTTTCTCAGAGGGCTTTTTACAGTTTGTCTATTCCCAATTAGCCGTTTAAGTATGCTTAATGAAAGTACTAATTCTTTCATAGGCCGCCCATTCTTAGTATTTGACGTTCCTTATATTGCGGTATCAGGCTTCGCAGCAGGTTGCAAAACATTCATCACCCATGACTGTCCCCAATTGGGCTCAGAAGCTAAATGTCTATCATGACCTCTCTTTTTGAAAGTCCAAGAGCAAGCAAACTCTTCCTCCAGGAGAGGGAGCCAACAGATCACTAAAGACATCATCATTGCTCAAAGAAAACACCGAAAAACAATGGAAGCTTTAATTGGAGTGGAATCTGATAGACAGCACCTGATGCCAAGTCTGCATCTTCTAACACCTGCAGTCACTGCAGCAGCTGAATCCAATGTGTCCAAAAGGGATCTATTCTATTCAATTGCAAATGATCTAGATAAGACTGAGAATAAGATACTGCACGGGACATAGCAGAGTTGGTCAAGTTGAGTGGAGATGAGTTTGCTATTTGGCACAGCTTTTGCATCAATAAAGCAAGTAAAAGGTGTGAAAGATAAAAAAAAGGGTGAAAGTGTGAAAAGTGAATTGGCCAAATTGAGGTGCATATAAAGTTTTTGCTTTCTTTCAATTCACTAATGGGGCTCATTTGAATCAGGTGAATTGAGTTCTGCTTTTGGAAACTGGGTTAAGAAGGGGTGCACCGGTCCTGGAGGTACTGCAATACCAGGTCAATGCGTGGAGTGGACAGAGCAAGATTTTTTCCATCTCCTTGTTCTAAAAATCCATTTAATATATGGTCCCCAGAGAGGGGACGTATCAGATATTAAACTGATAAGAACAGATTTAATTTTTTTTTTTTCTGTTTATCAGTAGGACTTCAAAATAACAAAGGTGATCGCCTCCCGTTGCCTGGGAACCGTCCAGGCACAAGAGGGCTATGTGTCACCAGAAGGCGCACACACTTCCTCAAGGCCGGCAGACGTGCAATCCCAGGCACCTTCCAGTACCGACCAAGGTAGCGTCCTCCGAAACTACACTTGATCTTAGCCAAAAGGCCGAGAAGCTATAACCCGAATTGGTTACGGCCTTGAGTGGCACCCTGGCCTATACCGGACACATCTTAGGGAGAGGGAGACAAACCCACGCCTACAGAAGACATTTTGTCACCCAAGCCAACCCTTGAAAAGGCTGTTTTGCAGAGCAAAAACAAGAAGAATGATGCTTTTTGCAGCCGCCGCCCACTGCAATTAATCTGAATAACTCCTCCTCCTCCAAGCACCTCCCCTCCCCCTTGCAGTCTTTCCAATTCATGATACAAAAAGACGGACGGACAGGACAGGACAGGACAGGCTGCCTGACTTTCCGTCACTGCCACCCTTTGCCATCCTTGCCCGTAGAAAGCCCTTTCATCATCCCCAAACCCTAATCTTTTCCCTTCCCTTCCCAGCTGCGTCTCACTCCCTTTCATTAGGAAGTGAGCGCAGCCTTTTCTCCGTTCTGCACATGCGCGACGTTAAACACAAATGCGCAGGCGTGCGTTCCATTAGCCTCACTGCATTCCACTCCCATACAGGAAGTGGGCACAGCTATTACTACGGTCGCACATAAAAGAACCCACGGCCACCACTGCACACAGCTGACTCCACCACAGGACACCCACTTCTACACCAACGCAGGTAAGACAGGATCGGCACCTCTATGCTCCCGTTACAATCAGGCTCAGTCACCATGTGATAACGCTCTCAACTCTTTAGTTGCAGGCTCCCCTTGCTTCACCTCCACTGGCTGTGCTGCCATTTCCTCTCCCACCTGGAAGGTATACTTTATTCCACTATTTTCCTGTTTCTCTCTTCCCCCTTTTCCCATAACCTACTTTTATCTGCATTTGTGGGGTATCTATATGCTATTTACATCATAGTTTTATTCATTAATATGGAAGGGAAGAGTGCCCATGAGAGTGTTGAACTGCGGAGAGCAAGAGATTAAGCTGCTCCGATTTGCCACCATTGATAAGCTGTTCTCAGTAGATACACATGCTATCCAAACAGCAGCATCCACCATTGCTTCAGCCCACCCATTCAGTGACAGCTCACCAAGTCAGCCAGAGGAGTGGTGTAAGGAATTACACGTAGGCACTGACTCCACACCTTCACATCACAAGAAGGGGGTCTACAGGCTAGTGCAAGAATACGAGCAAGTCTTCAGCAAACATCCGCTAGACTTTTGAAGAATAAAAGGGGTCAAACACTACATCCCCACAAGTGCACACCCACCCATCAAAGAGAGATATAAGCCAAAACTACCTGCACATTACCAGTGTACCAAGGACATGTTGAGCAACATGAAGGAGGCTGGGGTTATCCGTGACAGTTGTAGCCTCTGGGCAGCTCCGTTGGTCCTGTTAAAGAAGAAGGACAGCACCACTCCCCTGTATTGAGGAATAGCTAGCTGCATTGAGAACTGCAAATTATTTTTCTACCCTTGATCTCACTAGTCGCTATTGGCAAGTGTCCGTTGCTGAGGCAGACCGGGAGAAGACCGCCTTTGCCACCCCGATGGGTCTCTGCGAGTTCAAAAGCATGCCCTTCGAGCTGTGCAATTTGCCAGGAACCTTCCAGAGGCTGATGGAATGCTGCTTGGGACACCGAAACTTTGAAACGGTACTGCTATACCTTTATGATGTTATTGTTTATTCTAAAGCAAACAAGATTTTAGGGTGTATAAAAAGGGAGATTAGATCCGGTGATCCCAACGTATTGTTAACCCTCTATAAATCACTTGTAAGGCCACATCTGGAATATGGGGTAAAGTCCTGAGCAGGTTGATAACCATTGGTTTGAGCATGGTAGGGTGTAGTGCGCATCTTCCTGCATCGGTAAAAGCTGCAGAAGTCCTTGAAGATTTCCGCTTCAAAGGCAGTGCCTTGATCTGTGAGGACTCTCTCTGAGTAGCCATGAGGTCTGCATAAGTGTGCTTGGAAGACCTTCGCTGCAGTATGGGCCATTAGATCTTTGACTTGTACCACAACCATAAATCTCGAGTAGTTGTCTACCATCGTAAGTGCATACGTGAGCTCGCCTCGATATTCTGCAACAAAACTCCCTTTTTCGATTTCAGTTTCAGCAAACACTCCTCTTCCTGTAGAAAATATTTATCATTACCTAAGACAGTCATTCTAATGCATGACAATATTAAGGCAATTTAGTTAAAACTTGTTTTAACTCACCTTTAAGGGGATTGATGTATTTCATGGTCAATCCAGGTTTGTCAGTGATGGCACTGACATAATGTATGGCGTCTTTTTCGGGCGTTATCCTTTGCCTTTTCATTGTGAAAATCCAGTTGCCTATATCAAAGCAAATTCTACTACTTGTAAAGTATGCAGAAAATGAAATGTAGAACATATAACATCAACTGCTTAGGAACGCATCATAGGTTTGTACTTAAAATGATATTGTCATGTTCTAGTCATAATGCAAGCTGGACATTTTTCATGTTACCCTGTAATCGCCGGCCTGTTCTAATGCTCAAAAGCCAAGATATAGGCTCAGCTGCTAAGGCTTCCCTCTGCCTTCTGAATGAAACTTGAATATGTCTGGCTCACTGTGTATATAGCAGGTGCTCAGAAAAAATAAGAGTCAATTCAATAGAAATAGCTCTGGCACACTATAGTGATCAATAACGTAAGAAAAGAACTCTTGGAATGCTGAAAATTCTTTATTTGTGCAAAAGGATAATTCATCCAACGTTTCGACCTTGTTTTTAGGTCTTTATCAAGGATAAAGTTATCTAAGATCATAAAGGGTTACAAAACCATATAAACACGTAATTAGTACATAGTACAACATAACAGTACAATATATTGCTACTTGAGAGTACAATGGGTCAAATGACCATGATGCACATACAAAAAATTTTTCCAAAGCCATAGTGAAAACATTTGTACTGAGGAAAGAAAATTTCCACATGACCTATCTGGAGAAACATTCTGGATCAAACAACCAAAAATAGTCAAGCAGGTAAATACACACCTATATGGATAACAGGATGATATGTGTTCAATTGTATAGCGTCATTGCCATTAAGGTACAAATGGAAAACTTGCAATCCTATATAGTGAAGGAAATGAACACATATCATATCAAAGAACACAGGAACATGGGTGTGAGAAAAACCTCAATGTTTATACTTTGTTCTTTATAATGGTGTGAACATGTATATGTCTCAGTACCTTATGCACTTGAGAATTCTAGTGAGTAGATGATGAAAGCCTATTTCAGAACTGGAATCGGTAAATAATTGTAGGTGGAATCTAAATGAAAAGATGGTACAAGTGTTATCATGACACGTGGGCTATAACACAATGGACCGTGTGACAAAGAAGAAAGGAGAGAAAGAAGAGGAAGAAAATGCAACTACCTGTAACATTACGTGATAGTCACTGGTAAGTATCACTTGACAATTCAAGTGAAAAAGGATTCCTTTATTAAAGGGTTCTCAGTCGCCTCAGGATCATGAAATACTAGGGTAAATGATATGAGAATGGGTAAGAAGCACCACTAAAGGAAATATGAGATGCAGGACATATATCTATAAACCCCTGAACTACATGATAGAAATAAAAAGAAGAAAAAAGAAAAAAAAGAAGAAAGAAGAAGAACACATAGAATGCGGAAAGAGAATGGGTACAACTACCTGAGTTACTGCAGGGAGGCCCCTGGTTGGTATTGTGAGGGTTAGTGGAATTCCTTCACTGAAGGGTTCTCAGTTGCCTCAGGTTCGTGAAAAATGCTATAGACAAATAATGCCCGGAGAAAAGGGGTTCATATACAGCGAATAATGGTAATACAAGGTACATGTGTCACATGTAATAGTATATATATATATATTGTACTAAGCTCTACACCAGAAATAGAAAGTAGTCCCTCTGCCTTCTGTCTAGGTGCCCTGAGTTATGTCCTGTAAACTGTCACAGCGACCCAGACACACATGTGTAGTAGGGGAATATCCCTGCTGAGATGCCAGTGCTAGAGCACTCGTTTGCTGTGGAGTTGAACGCTATGTGAGCAGTTCTTACCTTCAATGAGCAGAAGTCTCTTTTTTCAGATTTCAATATCTCTGTGGGTATCTGGCAGAAATATGGAATACTCTTTACTGCTAAGACCCTGTACACCACTCCCACTAAAGGGGGCTTTACACGCTGCGACATCGCTAATGCGGAGTCGTTGGGGTCACGGAATTTGTGACGCACATCCGGCCGCATTAGCGATGTTGCTGCGTGTGACACCGATGAGCGATTTTGCATCGTTGCAAAAACGTGCAAAATCGCTCATCGGTGACATGGGTCTCCATTCTCGATTATCGTTACTGCAGCAGTAACGATGTAGTTCGTCGCTCCTGCGGCAGCACACATTGCTCCGTGTGACACCGCAGAAACGAGGAACCTCTCCTTACCTGCCTCAAAGCCGCTATGAGGAAGGAAGGAGGTGGGCGGGATGTTCCGGCCACTCATCTCCGCCCCTCCACTGCTATTGGGTGGTCGCTCAGTGACGTTGCTGTGACGCCGCACGAACCGCCCCCTTAGAAAGGAGGCGGTTCGCCGGTCACAGCGACGTCGCCGGGCAGGTAAGTATGTGTGACTGGTTCTGTTCGGTGTTGTGCAGCATGGGCAGCAATTTGCCCGTGTCGCGCAACAGATGGGGGCGGGTACCCACACTAGCGATATCAGGACCGATATCGCAGTGTGTAAAGTAGCCTTTAGTCACATGACCAAGACTGTATCTGTGTCCCTACAACACACTTGAGACAAATGTGTGTGTGAGCCTGCATTGTGGGGTATATATAATATATTATAGAGCTGGGAAGGATCATTCTAAGCAGTGAGCTGTTCCAGTATTTGTAGGAAAATACCCAGTAGAAGCCTCAAACACAGCACCAATACCTCCCATCAGTATCCCACCACAGTGCCATGTAACCCATGCCCTACACTCCCATCTACACCAATACTATACAGGCACAAACTAGTATATCTGACTAAAAACCCCCAAAATATGAAGAACGGCCTATAGTTGAGTGTGGATATAAAATCTATGTGAGCAGAGCTAGAATAGAAATCACTGATCGCATTGAAGTCATTCTGACCATAAATCACCATGATATCAAGGTGAGGAGTTGTGTGTTACTGCTGGGAGGAAAGGGTTAACAGTGGAATATTAAGGTGCATTTCTGTGTGCAGTGTTACTAGTCAATGTAACAATTCAGTATGAGCTGCTCTTGGTGCCGGGGGAGGGAGATGCTCTCCTGAGCAAGATAGATGGGGAATGAACATGATATCTATATAGTGTAAGGCAGGGGGTCTCAAACTCGGCTGGGTGTATGGGCCGCACAGAGGAAAAAAATAATGTGGGGGGCTGCATTCTTTGCAGGACAAAGTGACATTTTTATTGGTACCATATATATATTTTTTTTTCACACACCTTTGGATGACTGATTTTCAACATTTTTCACTTGTTTATTATAACAAATGTGCACATTCTTTGGTTAAATCTAAAAAAAAAAAATTGATGTTAAAAAAAAGTTATGCCTTATTTTGTTTTTTTTACAGTTTATCCCTTTCTTTTAACTAATAGTGTTACAATTATGACGCTAGCGTTTTGTGAAGGGAATGCTTTGCCTACTTCCGTGACTATGGCCTTCCAGAACTGCTGCATTTTGGCTGACCTCTCCGCCTCGGGAATAAGAGACATAAAGTTCTCCTTGTAGCGTGGGTCTAACAGTGTTACCAACCAGTAATGATTGTCGGCCAAGATGTTCTTAACGCGAGGGTCACGAGACAGGCAGCTTACCATAAAGTCATCCATGTGCGCCAGACTCTTAACAGCCATCACTTCAATATCCAGACCAACACGATGACTGAACATGCTGTCCTCCTCCTTCTCCTCCTCCTCCTCCTCATCTACCCTGTCCTCTGGCCAGCCACGCTGAACTGAGCATATGACTGGTATGCATGTCATATCCTCAATTTGGTCGGAGAGTTGCTCCATGTCTTCATCTTCCTCCTCGTCATAGTCCTCCACTGCACGTTGTGATGAGACGAGGCTGGGCTGTGTGTTATCACCCACACCCACTACTGTTTCTTGCTCCAACTCATCGTGTTCCGCCTGCAATGCATCATGTTTGGTTTTGAGCAGAGACCGTTTTAGAAGGCAGAGAAGCGGTATGGTGACGCTAATAATGGCGTCATCGCCGCTCACCATCTTGGTGGAGTCCTCAAAGTTTTGGAGGATGGTACATAGGTCGGACATCCATCTCCACTCCTCAGGTGTTATGTGTGGAGTTTGACCCATTTCCCGATGGCTTAGGTGATGCAGGTACTCAACAATTGCCCTCTTCTGCTCACATATCCTGATCAACATGTGCAGAGTTGAATTCCAATGCGTGGGGACATCACACACCAGTCTGTGAGCCGGAAGATGCAAATGACGCTGAAAGCCGGCAAGGCCGGCTGAAGCAGTAGGTGACTTTCGAAAATGTGCAGACAGGCGGCGAACTTTTACCAGCAGATCAGACAGCTCTGGGTATGAGTTTAGAAACCGCTGAACCACGAGGTTGAGCACATGGGCCACGCATGGAACATGTGTCAGCTGGCCTCGCCTCAAAGCCGCCACCAGGTTCCGGCCATTGTCACACACAACCTTTCCTGGCTTTAGGTTCAGAGGTGTGAGCCAGTGATCTGCATGCTGTTTTAGAGCTGTCCACACCTCTTCTGCATTGTGGGGTTTGTCACCTATGCAGATTAGCTGCAGCACAGCCTGTTGCCGCTTCGCCGAGGCAGTGCTGCAGTGCTTCCAGCTTGGGACTGGTGTGGAGGGTAAAGTGGATGAGGATGCGCAGGAGGAGGAGGAGGCTGAAGAGCATGACATTCCGGAGCTGTAGAGTGTGGGTGAAACCCTGACTGAGGTAGGGCCTGCAAACCTTGGTGTGGGAAGGACTTGTTCCGTTCCTCGCTCAAACTGGGTCCCAGCTGGGCTGGGCTGGGTCCCTACCCAGCTGGGTAGGGCGTTGTGGGGGGTTTGTCTATCTCCGTTTGAGGTGAGTTTGTTTAAGTTAGCCTTTTCTTTGGCGTTTTTTGGAGCCCTGCGGGTTGGGGAGTTGGTATCGCCCAGTAAGGCGTTCCCCGGGGGCTTGGATTGGGGTGACATTATGTCAGTGGAAAACGGAGTTGAATTTTGGATTAGGAAATCGAAAACTGATCAGAGAGGTGTGGGTAGACTAGTCCGTTTGGGGATGGTTGTGGCATCTGATATGTGCCCGTTCAAGTGTCTCGGGAATTTTCAACAGATCCGTCCGAAGGTGGATGGCCCCTTATTACATATATCTTTTTATCGAGATACCAATTTGTGAGTGTTTTTAGGGCATGTTTGAAGTCGTTGGGGTTAGATCCGAAGTCTTTCGGATTGGGGCAGCGACGGAGGCCTCTATATGCGGCCTACCGGAGGAGACAGTTAAGCAGATTGGTAGGTGGAAGTCGCAGCGCTTTAAGTCGTATGTACGTCCCCAGGTGGTTGTTGGCAATTGAGGGGAAAAGGGGGGGGTATTAGGGTATTAGGGTAGCAATGGGGGGGGTGAGAGTGTGTGTTTTTTGTCAATTTGGTTTGGTGAGGCAATAAAATGGTGTCGTCTGTACATTTTGTATTGCAGAAGCACCCCCCCTTCCTTCCCTGGTCTGGATCCTTGGCCACTCTTATGTGTATTGGGGAGCCCGACGAGCGGACGCGAGATGGAACTGGAGACAGCTAGGTTTTGAGAAGGACCTGGCTCTCGTGCGATGGCTCGGTGTTCGGGGGTTAGGGTGCAGGAGGTGCATAGATACGCCCGGTTGGACAGACCTCCTGACATCTTAGTGTTGCATGCCGGGGGGAATGATTTGGGTGGGCGTCCTTTTCGAATCTTGATAAAGGACATCAAACATGATTTGTTACGGTTATGGGCGTCGTTTCCAGGTCTAACGATAGTCTGGTCAGAGATAGTAGCGAGAAAGAGTTGGCAGAAAGCGCGGTCAGTTGACAGGTTGAACAAGGCGCGGGCGAAGGTTAATAGGGCGATCTCGAAGTTTGTTAGTCGGAACGGGGGTATAGCAATACGGCATGTTGAGTTGGAAAGGACGGAAGAGGAATTTTGGTTGGCTGACGGGGTACACCTTAATGCGGTGGGAACTGACTTATGGGCTCTTGGCTTGCAGGGAGGTATTGAGAGGGCCCTTTGCTTGCGGGGGGTCTCAGGCACTTGAAGGGTTTCAAGGTGCCTTCGTTGTGGTGTTGTTTATTGGTGGGTCCTTGAAGTTGGTTTAAAATTGGTTCGGGGATTCATCCGGGTATGGATCCCCTCATTGGCAGAATTGATGGTCCCCTGGTGATTTTGGGGGGGAACCCCGACGGGGTATGTCGGGGCCCCTGGGGGTGTGGTTGGGGTTGACGGAGGATTAACCCTTATAATTTGGTGCTCCTGAGCCAGTGTGGGTAACGGCTGGGAGCAAGTTGAGGTTTTTTATTGCTCGGTTATGGGAATCACCAGGGTTTTGGTAGCTTCAAGGACCTTACCACATTGCAAATTTAATTGGTTATGTATTCTTGTTAATAAAATGGCTGCTATGGCCAAAATTATCCAAAGATAAATTTGTGTCTGTGTAATTACTTTTAAATAAGAAATGGGAATGGAGGTGTGGGGTATGAAAGGAAGACCGGAGTCAACAATTCCAGGGTCAAGCATGTTTATTTGCGTAAGCTTCGTTCCAGGGTAGAAAGGGTAAGAGTGCCTTTCAGAATTCGAAGTGGTCAGACTGTACGGACCACCAAGAACTGCAGGAGAGCTTGAACATCTTCCCATGGATTTGCGACATCCTCCCTCATCAGTTACGTAGGTAAGCAGGTTCTCAGCATTGCAGCCCATTTGTTGTCTTAAGTTAGTTAAGCGGGGTTAACTAACCTGTCAGTTCAGCCTCAGGTCTAAAGCAGAGGCCTGGACTCCACTCCTTACTCCTCACTCCACAACTCTCCTTAAAAACAACTGACTCCTTTTTCCTGCCCTGGGGTCTCCAGACCCCTAGGTGGGCGTTTCCTTCCGTCTGGTCCTGCCCACTGGTGTGCCTGTCTTTCCCTAGGGGAGGTGACTAGGGTTTTCTGGTTGGCTTTGTGTGACTTAGGTGAGGGAAGTTGTTATGCGGGGGCCTATGTGTGACTATCTGCAGTGTCAGGGCGTCACATATGTATGTGTGTATGTCTGCTAAAGGAATCCGCACCGTCATATTTACAAACACAAAATTTTGCAGACACCTCATGTGACTCAGGGAACGTTGTAGACTATGTTTTAACAGGAATATTTAACCTTTACAGTTACTCTCCAAAAAACCTGCCTCCATTAAACTGAATGGAGGTGGGAGCTGCAAGTTATTAATAGCAGCTGTGATTGGTTGCTATAGGAACAAAGGACATTCATAGTATAAGAAGCTTATGTGTGAGATAATATGATGTCAGTGGGGAGACAGATAGAGAGAGACAGACACAGACTGAGAGACAAACAGACAGAGACAGATAGGCATAGACAGACAGGGAAAGAGACAGAGACAAACAGACAGAGGCAGACAGGGAAAGAGACAGACAGAGATAGACAGGGAAAAAAGGCAGACAGACAGAGACAGAGAAAGAGACAGAGGCAGATAGGGAAACAGACAAAGACAAACATACAGAGACAGGCAGGAGAAAAGGCAGACCGACAGGGAAACAGACAGACAGGGGAAGAGACAGACAGAGAGAGACAGACAGATAGAGACAGACAAAGAAATACAGAGATAGACAGGGAAAGAGACAAACGGGGAATGAGTCAGACAGAGAGAGACAAAGAGAGACAGGCAGAGAGAGACAGGGAAAGAGACAGACAGGGGAAGAGACAGACAGAGACAGACAAAGAAATACAGAGACAGACAGGGGAAGAGACAGACAGGGGAAGAGACAGACAGGGGAAGAGACAGACAGACAGGGAAAGAGACAGACCTGGAAAAGAGACAGACCTGGAAAAGAGACAGACAGACATAGAAACAGACAGCCACAAAGAGAGAAAGACAGACAGACACAGAGAGACAGACAGAGATAGAGAGACAGAGAGACATGGATAGAGATAGAGACACACAGAGACAGACAGATGACAGAGACTGGGAGAGAGACAGACAGAAGCATAAATCCCTAACTAAAACTTAACATTTAATGATAGTTTTAAAAGGTAAAAAAACACAAATCATGTAAATAGCATGACTCTCTTCTGTGCATAGAGTCAAAATTTTGTGTTTGTAAATATGACGGTGCGGATTCCTTTAGCAGACATACACACATACATATGTGACGCCCTGACACTGCAGGTAGTCACACATAGGCCCCCGCATAACAACTTCCCTCACCTAAGTCACACAAAGCCAACCAGAAAACCCTAGTCACCTCCCCCAGGGAAAGACAGGCACACCAGTGGGCAGGACCAGACGGAAGGAAACGCCCACCTAAGGGTCTGGAGACCCCGGGGCAGGAAAAAGGAGTCAGTTGTTTTTAAGGAGAGTTGTGGAGTGAGGAGTAAGGAGTGGAGTCCAGGCCTCTGCTTTAGACCTGAGGCTGAACTGACAGGTTAGTTAACCCCGCTTAACTAACTTAAGACAACAAATGGGCTGCAATGCTGAGAACCTGCTTACCTACGTAACTGATGAGGGAGGATGTCGCACATCCATGGGAAGATGTTCAAGCTCTCCTGCAGTTCTTGGTGGTCCGTACAGTCCGACCACTTCGAATTCTGAAAGGCACTCTTACCCTTTCTACCCTGGAACGAAGCTTACGCAAATAAACATGCTTGACCCTGGAATTGTTGACTCCGGTCTTCCTTTCATACCCCACACCTCCATTCCCATTTCTTATTTAAAAGTAATTACACAGACACAAATTTATCTTTGGATAATTTTGGCCATAGCAGCCATTTTATTAACAAGAATACATAACCAATAAAATTTGCAATGTGGTAAGGTCCTTGAAGCTACCAAAACCCTGGTGATTCCCATAACCGAGCAATAAAAAACCTCAACTTGCTCCCAGCCGTTACCCACACTGACTCAGTAGCACCAAATGGTTAGGGTTAATCCTCCGTCAACCCCAACCACACCCCCAGGGGCCCCGACATACCCCGTCGGGGTTCCCCCCCAAAATCACTAGGGGACCATCAATTCTGCCAATGAGGGGATCCATACCCGGATGAATCCCCGAACCAATTTTAAACCAACTTCAAGGACCCACCAATAAACAACACCACAACGAAGGCACCTTGAAACCCTTCAAGTGCCTGAGACCCCCCGCAAGCAAAGGGCCCTCTCAATACCTCCCTGCAAGCCAAGAGCCCATAAGTCAGTTCCCACCGCATTAAGGTGTACCCCGTCAGCCAACCAAAATTCCTCTTCCGTCCTTTCCAACTCAACATGCCGTATTGCTATACCCCCGTTCCGACTAACAAACTTCGAGATCGCCCTATTAACCTTCGCCCGCGCCTTGTTCAACCTGTCAACTGACCGCGCTTTCTGCCAACTCTTTCTCGCTACTATCTCCGACCAGACTATCGTTAGACCTGGAAACGACACCCATAACCGTAACAAATCATGTTTGATGTCCGTTATCAAGATTCGAAAAGGACGCCCACCCAAATCATTCCCCCCGGCATGCAACACTAAGATGTCAGGAGGTCTGTCCAACCGGGCGTATCTATGCACCTCCTGCAACACCCTGTTCCACCCTAACCCCCGAACACCGAGCCATCGCACGAGAGCCAGGTCCTTCTCAAAACCTAGCTGTCTCCCGTTCCATCTCGCGTCCGCTCGTCGGGCTCCCCAATACACATAAGAGTGGCCAAGGATCCAGACCAGGGAAGGAAGGGGGGGTGCTTCTGCAATACAAAATGTACAGACGACACCATTTTATTGCCTCACCAAACCAAATTGACAAAAATCACACACTCTCACCCCCCCCATTGCTACCCTAATACCCCCCCCTTTTCCCCTCAATTGCCAACAACCACCTGGGGACGTACATACGACTTAAAGCGCTGCGACTTCCACCTACCAATCTGCTTAACTGTCTCCTCCGGTAGGCCGCATATAGAGGCCTCCTTCGCTGCCCCAATCCGAAAGACTTCGGATCTAACCCCAACGACTTCAAACATGCCCTAAAAACACTCACAAATTGGTATCTCGATAAAAAGGACCCATCCTCGTGACATAATAAGGGGCCATCCACCTTCGGACGGATCTGTTGAAAATTCCCGAGACACTTGAACGGGCACATATCAGCAATGCGTGGGGACATCACACACCAGTCTGTGAGCCGGAAGATGCAAATGACGCTGAAAGCCGGCAAGGCCGGCTGAAGCAGTAGGTGACTTTCGAAAATGTGCAGACAGGCGGCGAACTTTTACCAGCAGATCAGACAGCTCTGGGTATGAGTTTAGAAACCGCTGAACCACGAGGTTGAGCACATGGGCCACGCATGGAACATGTGTCAGCTGGCCTCGCCTCAAAGCCGCCACCAGGTTCCGGCCATTGTCACACACAACCTTTCCTGGCTTTAGGTTCAGAGGTGTGAGCCAGTGATCTGCATGCTGTTTTAGAGCTGTCCACACCTCTTCTGCATTGTGGGGTTTGTCACCTATGCAGATTAGCTGCAGCACAGCCTGTTGCCGCTTCGCCGAGGCAGTGCTGCAGTGCTTCCAGCTTGGGACTGGTGTGGAGGGTAAAGTACTGATGGGGTGGGTGTCTGTGTGGCCCAATTTTTGGAAAAAAGGGAGACTCCGCTTGGAGTAACCCTTGCTTGCTGTGTTTTTAAAAGAAGCCAAGATGAACAGAGCTGGGATCAGGAAAGACTTTGCTACCTACCCCGGTGTCATCCTGGGGACGGTTAATTATGGCGTATTTTTGAATTTGCTTGATGCAAATCAAAACATCCTGTTTGCAACTAGGGCCCAAGTGCTGCCACTGATGGGGTGGGTGTCTGTGTGGCCCAATTTTTGGAAAAAAGGGAGACTCCGCTTGGAGTAACCCTTGCTTGCTGTGTTTTTAAAATAAGCCAAGATGAACAGAGCTGGGATCAGGAAAGACTTTGCTACCTACCCCGGTGTCATCCTGGGGACGGTTAAGAATAGCGTATTTTTGAATGTGCTTGATGCAAATGTAGCTGTGAAGTGTACAACTGGGGCACAACTGCTGCCACTGAAGGGGTGGGTGTGTGTGGGGCCCAATTTTTGGAAAAAAGGGAGACTCCTCTTGGAGTCACCTTGCGGTGTTTTACATGATTTTAGAATGGCGTGCCATGCCTATATCTGTGTGTCCTCCTCTTTTTCCTTGTCCAGCTGTTTTGTTTTCGCATGAGTATATGTCCTTGTCACTTTCCCATGTGTTTGTGTTGTGTTGTGAGTTGTTTGTCACCTTTTGGACACCTTTGAGGGTGTTTTCTAGGTGTTTTACTGTGTTTGTGATTGCCTGCCATTGTTTCCTATTGGCTCGAGTTCGGTTCGTCGAACGTTCGACGAGCCGAACTCGAACGGGAGCTCCGTTCGGCGAACCGACCTCGAGCCGAACCGGGACCGGTTCGCTCATCTCTACTCCTGGACATACCTACCCCGGTGTCATCCTGGGGACGGGTAAGAATAGCGTATTTTTGAATGTGCTTGATGCAAATGTAGCTGTGAAGTGTACAACTGGGGCACAACTGCTGCCACTGAAGGGGTGGGTGTGTGTGGGGCCCAATTTTTGGAAAAAAGGGAGACTCCGCTTGGAGTAACCCTTGCTTGCTGTGTTTTTAAAAGAAGCCAAGATGAACAGAGCTGGGATCAGGAAAGACTTTGCTACCTACCCCGGTGTCATCCTGGGGACGGTTAATTATGGCGTATTTTTGAATGTGCTTGATGCAAATCAAAACATCCTGTTTGCAACTAGGGCCCAAGTGCTGCCACTGATGGGGTGGGTGTCTGTGTGGCCCAATTTTTGGAAAAAAGGGAGACTCCGCTTGGAGTAACCCTTGCTTGCTGTGTTTTTAAAAGAAGCCAAGATGAACAGAGCTGGGATCAGGAAAGACTTTGCTACCTACCCCGGTGTCATCCTGGGGACGGTTAAGAATAGCGTATTTTTGAATGTGCTTGATGCAAATGTAGCTGTGAAGTGTACAACTGGGGCACAACTGCTGCCACTGAAGGGGTGGGTGTGTGTGGGGCCCAATTTTTGGAAAAAAGGGAGACTCCGCTTGGAGTAACCCTTGTTTGCTGTGTTTTTAAAAGAAGCCAAGATGAACAGAGCTGGGATCAGGAAAGACTTTGCTACCTACCCCGGTGTCATCCTGGGGACGGTTAATTATGGCGTATTTTTGAATGTGCTTGATGCAAATCAAAACATCCTGTTTGCAACTAGGGCCCAAGTGCTGCCACTGATGGGGTGGGTGTCTGTGTGGCCCAATTTTTGGAAAAAAGGGAGACTCCGCTTGGAGTAACCCTTGCTTGCTGTGTTTTTAAAAGAAGCCAAGATGAACAGAGCTGGGATCAGGAAAGACTTTGCTACCTACCCCGGTGTCATCCTGGGGACGGTTAATTATGGCGTATTTTTGAATGTGCTTGATGCAAATCAAAACATCCTGTTTGCAACTAGGGCCCAAGTGCTGCCACTGATGGGGTGGGTGTCTGTGTGGCCCAATTTTTGGAAAAAAGGGAGACTCCGCTTGGAGTAACCCTTGCTTGCTGTGTTTTTAAAAGAAGCCAAGATGAACAGAGCTGGGATCAGGAAAGACTTTGCTACCTACCCCGGTGTCATCCTGGGGACGGTTAATTATGGCGTATTTTTGAATGTGCTTGATGCAAATCAAAACATCCTGTTTGCAACTAGGGCCCAAGTGCTGCCACTGATGGGGTGAGTGTCTGTGTGGCCCAATTTTTGGAAAAAAGGGAGACTCCGCTTGGAGTAACCCTTGCTTGCTGTGTTTTTAAAAGAAGCCAAGATGAACAGAGCTGGGATCAGGAAAGACTTTGCTACCTACCCCGGTGTCATCCTGGGGACGGTTAATTATGGCGAATTTTGGAATGTGCTTGATGCAAATCAAAACATCCTGTTTGCAACTAGGGCCCAAGTGCTGCCACTGATGGGGTGGGTGTCTGTGTGGCCCAATTTTTGGAAAAAAGGGACACTCCGCTTGGAGTAACCCTTGCTTGCTGTGTTTTTAAAAGAAGCCAAGATGAACAAGTCATGGTCAGCAAAAACTTTATCTACCTACCCCGGTGTCATCCTGGGGACGGATAAGAATGGCGTATTTTTGAATGTGCTTGAAGCCAAGATGAACAGAGCTGGGATCAGGAAAGACTTTGCTACCTACCCCGGTGTCATCCTGGGGACGGTTAAGAATAGCGTATTTTTGAATGTGCTTGATGCAAATGTAGCTGTGAAGTGTACAACTGGGGCACAACTGCTGCCACTGAATGGGTGGGTGTGTGTGGGGCCCAATTTTTGGAAAAAAGGGAGACTCCGCTTGGAGTCACCTTGCGGTGTTTTACATGATTTTAGAATGGCGTGCCATGCCTATATCTGTGTGTCCTCCTCTTTTTCCTTGTCCAGCTGTTTTGTTTTCGCATGAGTATATGTCCTTGTCACTTTCCCATGTGTTTGTGTTGTGTTGTGAGTTGTTTGTCACCTTTTGGACACCTTTGAGGGTGTTTTCTAGGTGTTTTACTGTGTTTGTGATTGCCTGCCATTGTTTCCTATTGGCTCGAGTTCGGTTCGTCGAACGTTCGACGAGCCGAACTCGAACGGGAGCTCCGTTCGGCGAACCGACCTCGAGCCGAACCGGGACCGGTTCGCTCATCTCTACTCCTGGACATAGCATTCGAATTACCAGGTCCCTGAAGGCTGAAATGCGTAGTGGCCGGAAATCATGAACAATTACAATGGGCGTATGTGCTGTAGATCCTGCGTCAGTTGTAGCTTGGAACTTTGTCTTTTCACGGATTTGCCCGTCTCTCATGGTGTTGGGCTATTTTCGGATCAAAATGGTGTGTCCCTCCTTGGCCCGTATCATGGGTTATTTCAGGGGCAAATTTAACTCTCTTAGCACTTTTCTCCTTAATTGTGGCCGTTGAATTGTTGGGTCAAGGTCTATCCAACCAGCATATTTGTTGTTTTTCAGACAATTTAGGGCTCGTGCATAGTAATAATAACACAGGTTTCCAAGGGTAAAAATTTTTGAAAGATGTGATTTTTTTCATACTTTTGATCATTGGACTCAGTAAAAATATTGAAAAAATATCATCACGTACAGTTTTTTCACAAACACTGATTCTATAGGTGTTAGGGCCAGGTGGACGGGCAGACCCAGGAGGTGGATCCACTGGGCCGAACACCTTAATGAAGGCAAGGGGTCCGGTAGCCGGAGCACTACGGGTAGCAGGACAGTCCGTGCAAAAGAGTGGAATGGAGAAGTCCCTGGGACCACGGAGTCACTGATGGTAGTCCGGGTGACGGAGCTCAGGTTCGGAGGCCGAGATGTCAGGCAGAGTCCGGAACCGATGGAGCGAGAGGACGGGTCACCACAGGGATCAGAGATGGTACGGACTGACGGGATGGCAGATAGTCAGCGTTCGGGGTTCGGGAATCGGCAGGACCGGATGGCGAGGCAGGAGCGGCTCTAGAAGAGAGATAGGTAAGTATATCACAGAGACACAAGGAGACCTGACTCCTAGCTTAGGAAACACGAAGAACAGGCCCCGCCCACTTGGACATTAAACCCCTTTATACCCTGTACCTGTGTGTTCAATTTCCTGTCAGTGGACGCTGGCCCTTTAAGAGAGGGTCAATGACCGCGCGCGCGCCCTAATGCGCATGCGCGAGGCCCGGGTGCCAGAAGCCAGGGCAGGGAGCGGTGTATAGGAAGCAGGGGAGCCGGCCTGGAGCAGGGCTGCCGACGGGCGCCGGGAGTGGGGACCGGGCCGCCTGGGGACCGCAGGTGGTGGAGGCTGGAGACCGTGGAGCGGGGGATGTCTGCCAGAGGAGCCGGGGAGCGAAGCAGGGAAGCCGGGGAGCGTGGCAGGTGAGCCGGGGGGCAGAGCAGGGGACCCGGAGAGCGTGACAATAGGTTTCCAAAAGGTTAGAATTCTGAAAAGATTCCCTCCATACTTTTCTGAAGATGGTGCTCTAGTGTATTCAAGCGATGTTCCTGTGCTGATGGAAAATGTAACATTAAGTACAATGTGAGCGAGTGGAGACATGTCATTGTTTCATCCAAAAAGTCTGAAAGCTGTGCTACTGCTCAATGGCAGTAAGTATTCTTCAGTGTGTGTAGGGCATGTGTCGCGGGCAGAGGGGCCACGCACGCTACGCTCGGGTTCGGGGACTTCTGCTGCTGCTGCTGCTCGGTGGCTCGAGCGGAGGGCCAGATCCGGGGACTCGAGCAGCGCTCCTCGCCCACGAGTGAAAAGCGGGTGGTTTGTTTGGGGAGATAGTTAGTGACGTCACCCACAGGTCGTGGTGATAATGGGCACCACCACTGCTGGTGACGGGGATCCCGGGAGCGATGGCAGGGAGCAGCTAGGATGTTGGTTCCCCCTCCGTGGGTAGGGGTTGGTGATCCCGGGGCCCGGTGGCGGTACGGGGAGGCTGGATGGCTGGGGTGTACGTACCGAGGGAGCCCGTTTGCCCGCAGGCGCTGGCCCTTGGATCTCTAGCCTATGGCGGTGGCTTTTTATCCTCACGGTGTGGACGGTTGCCTTCTGTCGGGTCTTGGGTGTTAGGGAACCCCTGGGATTCCGGTCACTCTCGGATTTGACCATTGTCGGCGGCTCCTAGCCTGGTCAGGGTCCAATGGCCCTGCCTTTGTGCTTGGTACAGATCCGCTCACCGGTTCAGTTCCCTTCGGGTCACCGCCCGTCCCCGGTCCTACGGTTCAGCTGACTTGTACCACCTCCTGCAGACGGCCACCACCGTCTGCCGACCTTGCTGACAGTGCCTGGGCTCCTACCCAGACACTAACAGTTTCTGTCCTCTCACTTTCCACTACAAAACTAAACTAACTGCTTTTTCCCGCCTCCAGGCCTGTGAACTCCTCGGTGGGTGGGGCCAACCGCCTGGCTCCGCCCCACCTGGTGTGGACATCAGACCCTGGAGGAGGCAACAAGGATTTTGTGTGACTGATGTAGACTATCCAGGGGAGGGGGTGTGTGTGATTTTGTGTTTGTGACTACCTGGCTAGTCCAGGGCGTCACACATGCTATGCACTTGGAAGAAAGCTGTGAGAATTTAGACTTTATTCTCAAGAAACTTAACTACAAGGAGCATGGATGGTCAATATGTGGTGGTCTAAAAATGTTCTCATTGCTTCTTGGGCAGCAAGGAGGATATATTAAATACCCATGCTGTTCTGCCTCATGGCAGCCTGCTAATAGTCATTCATTAAAATTTCTGTTACAACCCCTAGAGGTCATTGTTATTCTTTTGAATTGCTGAGTTTCCCTTTAAGCTAAATGTATTCTGGGTAAGGAATGCCTCCCTGAGCTGAGAAGAAGCCTGCAGCCATTTTCTCTTTGGATTTGTCAGGAAAGGACATGCCGACTTACCTCTCTGTACATTCACCCCTGCCTAGTGTAATCCGGTGAGCAAAGCAAATTACATGTGTTAGTGATAGAATCCTAGATGGAAGAGTGTAGTAAATGCATTGTACATTGTACTTCTACACCTTTAGTGTCATCCCTGTCTTGTTTGTCTAGATAAGATTTCTATGTATTGCAGATGCAGTGACCTTTCACCTACATTCTCGTAAGAACTGCATCTCATGTACTGTTATGCTATGTTAACTCTGTATTAACACTGTACTGACTGTAATCATTTTCTTGTTATAGTTTTTACCCGTATAAAACAGTATCTTGGATATACCGTATTCTGTCTTCAACTGCATCTTGGATATTCCTATATTCACTGTATATTCCATGTATACTGCAATCAAGTTCACGTTACCAGCTAATAAATCAAGGCTATTGAACTCCACAGTCTGTTTATTTGAAATGTGAACTAGGGTTTAGCTGTATGCTAGAGATTCACAGCATTACGTAAAAGAAGGCAGAACACATGCTTTTTGTGTGAATTGGAAAGCCAGGTTAGGACTCTTCACTGGAGCAAAAAAAATTGGCCAACAAGAACATCTTTGTAACCGGGACTCAAGAACATTGTTGCATAAAGCTTAGTTGATCCCACCTAAAGTTCTCTTGCCACCACTCCACTGTAAGCTTGGACTGATGAAGCTGTTTGTGAAAGCGCTACTGAAAGAAGGAGAGATGTTTAAGTACCTGTGTACCAAGTTTCAGGGACTGTCAGAATCAAGTCTGAAGGAAGGTGTGATGCCCTGGCAAAACCAGGTAGTTACAGATAGGCCCCCGCACAACACCTTTCCTCACTTAGGAAACACACAGCCGACCTGAAACCCTAGTCACCTAGGACCCTGAAGCCAGGACCGAAAACAGCGGCCTAGCTAATTAAATGATTGAGGGCAGGATTATAGGTCCTATCCCACCTAAAGTCCCTCAAAGAAGACAACAGCCCACTGATAGGGATAAGGCCACCGCCAGGGCCCTTAGATCCCACGGGCCAGCGCCTGCGGGCACGGCTCCTTAGGCCATATCCAGCCGGGAGCGGACTCCTGAGTTCCAGACCAGGCAGTCCACCATACACAAAAACAAGTGCAGAGTAAAGGACAGCGACCACCAGCCTGGGTGGGGGACCTGAATGCAACCGGCCGGGGCGGCAGGCCACCAGCACCTTTGGTTTACCGAAAGACTCGTGTGATTCATTTACTGTGAGTAACCAAACATCCCCCTGCTTGCTCAGGCGCGCCGGCCCTTGCCATCACCATACCCTGCACAAAGACACTGGGCCCCGGGGCAATCATCCCTACACACGGAGGGGTTAACATCCAGCTGCCACTACATCTCTCCCGGGTATCCCATAACGGCAGCGGTGGTGTCCCACCTCACCACACACCGTTGGTGGCGTCACAAACTTAATACGGCCTAGCCCATACATCTACATTCCTCCTTTTATTCGACATGTCCGCGAGACCCCCGGGTCGAGCCACTCTCTTAGAAGGTCTGGATCCGACCAACGGCGGCTGCTGGCACAGGGGCAGCACAAAAGCATTTTTGTGGGTTCGGATATTCAGAAACCCATGAATGAAGGATGACGTGTTTTAAACAATAATGAAAACTGTTGAAAAAAGGGCTTGGGACTCTTTGAAAGAAGCAATAAATACGTTTCTAGGTAACAACAAAGAATCAAAATTTAAGTCCATCGTGGAGAACATGCTGAAACGTTTCAAAGCCTTGGGTTGTCTAATGAATTTGAAGTTACATTTTTTACATTCCTATTTGGACTACTTGTCTGAAAACCTTGGTGCTGGTGGGAAGAACAAGAAGGTTTTCATCGGAATATCAAGGAGATGGAACGACGATACCAAAGTAAATGAAACGTGAACATGATTGCCGGATGCTTCACAGAGAAGATCCACAGGCCTTCTATAAGAGAAAAGGGGGATCTAGAGAAAAGGAAAAAGTGCAAGAATAAATTTCTAATAAAGTTGCAGAATGACTGTACAATAAATAAATGTATTTTATATATAAAATTGTGAATATTTTTGGTTACAATAAGTATTTTTCTTGTTCATGTCACTTGTATGTAACTTCACACATGGATTGTACAAAATCAATATTTGATAGTTAAAAAAAAATATTTATTTTTTTTTTTAAATCAGGACATTAGAAAACATAATAATCAGTCACTGGATTTGAAGTTTCATAAACCAAAATTTTACATAGCTGTGTAATTTGTCGGGCACCCACCGACAATAGAATAGCGCCAGATTTAGGAAGCTGGCTGAGGTCTGCAAAGTCTGTAGCCAGGTGACAAAATTGTCCAACCTGGGTTTCTTCCTTAAGTAGTCTCTGGTATGATGATATGGTATAATCCTGGCAGCCGGAGTCGAAATCCCTAGATTGCGGTTATGATCTCCAATCGGAATTGGAGCCCCTAGATTGAAGCCATGTAGCCAAGTGATCCTCTAGTTGAAGCCAAAGTCCCTAGACCGAGTCCACAAGGCATCCTGGTTCTGATCCCCTAGCCAGCTCCTAAGAGCTTAGACTAGATCATGCAACATCCATCAACAACCTGGTGACTCCAAGAAGTCCCCTTTTATAGCCATAACCTTCCCTTAGGATATACTGTGCCCTTATCAGATTGGTTGTACAAGGTTGCTTCTCTTATTGGATGGATTTCAAGCTGCATGGATAATGTTCATTTAAATGATGTGGATAGAAAGACTGAAGATATCTACATGTAGTCTGAAATCCATCATGAATCAATACTATTTTACACAGTCATAAGCAGCCCATGGGCATTCACCTGCATTCAAACCAATAACAGCTCATAGACCAGACAATCCATCTACCACTGGACCAAAGACAGGAAGTTAAATCCACTGCCTGCGGTAACCAACTTAATCCTATAGGCTACTCACACAACAAACCCAACAGAAAGGAAAAAAACATGGCTTCGATTATCCATCCAATGAAAACGCATAACCATTGTGAGCCATTGGACAATGCAATTGGACACTTGGTGACATGGTGCACGGCCCAATGAATCAAGTCTTTACTTCATATTCACGGTTTAAGCCCTTGGGTTCTAATATGCCCAGAGTACATATCCAGAAAGATTCTCTTTCTTTGAGCTAAACACAAGTCAACAATACATTGTAAGCAGATTCTATTACCAGTCCCACACCATTTTGTGACGCATAATCACACAGTGATCCAATTAAGATTCCAAGTCATCGAACATGTCCAAGCCATACGCAGAGGAGGCAATAGAATTAGGAAGCTCAAAGAAAGGGAATCTTTCTGGATATATACTCTGGGCACATTGGAACCCAAAGGCTTAAACCATGAATATGAAGTACAGACTTGATTCATTGGGCCATGCATGGACATAATGGACATAATTCTAATAGGCAGGACAGGTAATAAGGAGCACAAGTTATATGCTAAAATGTGTTGTGTGACAAGACAGACACAGGAAAGGACATGATAACAGGTGTAGGGACCAACAAGGTGAGACAAGGGGTATCAGGATAGGGTCAAGTAGGTATGAATGTAGTAATGGGGCAGGCATAGAGAATTGTATGTGAATGTGAATTACAATAAATCACTAAGGAAAGGAATATGTGAGTGTGTGCCTAATGTAAACTAATATTGTACTGGCAAAATTATAGATGGAAAGGGAGAAGGGGAGGGGGGAGAGAGGAGGCTGTAATTGACTACAAGGGTATGAGTTATGAGTGATCATAGGGATAGTGTTACATAAGTGGAAATACCTATGGAGGACCGGATGTGTAAGCGCATACCTTATACAAACCTATAGAGTGCTGATGGGTGAGAGTGTGATGTTAGATATAAGACATCCTATAGTGAATAGTGAGCCGTAATCAAGTGCAACAGGGATATTTCACGTGACTATGGGAACCTGGAAGGTAAAGAAAGGGGAGAAAAAACTGTTAGACAAGGTAATCAGACATAATGTAACCAGTTGATCAGACATGATCACCTGGTTTGAGACCCCCTGCCTTACACTATATAGATATCATGTTTATTCCCCATCTATCTTGCTCAGGAGAGCATCTCCCTCCCCCGGCACCAAGAGCAGCTCATACTGAATTGTTACATTGACTAGTAACACTGCACACAGAAATGCACCTTAATATTCCACTGTTAACCCTTTCCTCCCAGCAGTAACACACAACTCCTCACCTTGATATCATGGTGATTTATGGTCAGAATGACTTCAATGCGATCAGTGATTTCTATTCTAGCTCTGCTCACATAGATTTTATATCCACACTCAACTATAGGCCGTTCTTCATATTTTGGGGGCTTTTAGTCAGATATACTAGTTTGTGCCTGTATAGTATTGGTGTAGATGGGAGTGTAGGGCATGGGTTACATGGCACTGTGGTGGAATACTGATGGGAGGTATTGGTGCTGTGTTTGATGCTTCTACTGGGTATTTTCCTACAAATACTGGAACAGCTCACTGCTTAGAATGATCCTTCCCAGCTCTATAATATATTATATATACCCCACAATGCAGGCTCACAGACACATTTGTCTCAAGTGTGTTGTAGGGACACAGATACAGTCTTGGTCATGTGACTAAAGGCTACTTTACACACTGCGATATCGGTCCCGATATCGCTAGTGTGGGTACCCGCCCCCATCTGTTGCGCGACACGGGCAAATCGTTGCCCATGCCGCACAACACCGACCAGACCCGTCACACATACTTACCTGCCCGGCGACGTCGCTGTGTCCGGCGAACCGCCTCCTTTCTAAGGGGGCGGTCCGTGCGGCGTCACAGCGACGTCACTGAGCGACGGCCCAATAGCAGCGGAGGGGCGGAGATGAGTGGCCGGAACATCCCGCCCACCTCCTTCCTTCCTCATAGCGGCTGGGAGGCAGGTAAGGAGAGGTTCCTCGTTTCTGCGGTGTCACACGGAGCGATGTGTGCTACCGCAGGAGCGACGAACTACATCGTTACTGCTGCAGTAACGATAATCGAGAATGGAGACCCATGTCACCGATGAGCGATTTTGCACGTTTTTGCAACGATGCAAAATCGCTCATCGGTATCACACGCAGCAACATCGCTAATGCGGCCGGATGTGCGTCACAAATTCCGTGACCCCAACGACTCCGCATTAGCGATGTCGCAGCGTGTAAAGCCCCCTTTAGTGGGAGTGGTGTACAGGGTCTTAGCAGTAAAGAGTATTCCATATTTCTGCCAGATACCCACAGAGATATTGAAATCTGAAAAAAGAGACTTCTGCTCATTGAAGGTAAGAACTACTCACATAGCGTTCAACTCCACAGCAAACGAGTGCTCTAGCACTGGCATCTCAGCAGGGATATTCCCCTACTACACATGTGTGTCTAGGTCACTGTGACAGTTTACAGGACATAACTCAGGGCACCTAGACAGAAGGCAGAGGGACTACTTTCTATTTCTGGTGTAGAGCTTAGTACAATATATATATATTTATACTATTACATGGGACACATGTACCTTGTATTACCATTATTCGCTGTATATGAACCCCTTTTCTCCGGGCATTATTTGTCTATAGCATTTTTCACGAACCTGAGGCAACTGAGAACCCTTCAGTGAAGGAATTCCACTAACCCTCACAATACCTACCAGGGGCCTCCCTGCAGTAACTCAGGTAGTTGTACCCATTCTCTTTCCGCATTCTATGTGTTCTTCTTCTTTCTTCTTTTTTTTCTTTTTTCTTCTTTTTATTTCTATCATGTAGTTCAGGGGTTTATAGATATATGTCCTGCATCTCATATTTCCTTTAGTGGTGCTTCTTACCCATTCTCATATCATTTACCCTAGTATTTCATGATCCTGAGGCGACTGAGAACCCTTTAATAAAGGAATCCTTTTTCACCTGAATTGTCAAGTGATACTTACCAGTGACTATCACGTAATGTTACAGGTAGTTCCATTTTCTTCCTCTTCTTTCTCTCCTTTCTTCTTTGTCACACGGTCCATTGTGTTATAGCCCACGTGTCATGATAACACTTGTACCATCTTTTCATTTAGATTCCACCTACAATTATTTACCGATTCCAGTTCTGGAATAGGCTTTCATCATCTACTCACTAGAATTCTCAAGTTCATAAGGTACTGAGACATATACATGTTCACACCATTATAAAGAACAAAGTATAAACATTGAGGTTTTTCTCACACCCATGTTCCTGTGTTCTTTGATATGATATGTGTTCATTTCCTTCACTATATAGGATTGCAAGTTTTCCATTTGTACCTTAATGGCAATGACGCTATACAATTGAACACATATCATCCTGTTATCCATATAGGTGTGTATTTACCTGCTTGACTATTTTTGGTTGTTTGATCCAGAATGTTTCTCCAGATAGGTCATGTGGAAATTTTCTTTCCTCAGTACAAATGTTTTCACTATGGCTTTGGAAAATTTTTTTGTATGTGCATCATGGTCATTTGACCCATTGTACTCTCAAGTAGCAATATATTGTACTGTTATGTTGTACTATGTACTAATTACGTGTTTATATGGTTTTGTAACCCTTTATGATCTTAGATAACTTTATCCTTGATAAAGACCTAAAAACAAGCTCGAAACGTTGGATGAATTATCCTTTTGCACAAATAAAGAATTTTCAGCATTCTAAGAGTTCTTTTCTTACGTTATTGATCACTATAGTGTGCCAGAGCTATTTCTATTGAATTGACTCTTATTTTTTCTGAGCACCTGCTATATACACAGTGAGCCAGACATATTCAATTTTCATTCAGAAGGCAGAGGGAAGCCTTAGCAGCTGAGCCTATATCTTGGCTTGTGAGCATTAGAACAGGCCGGCGATTACAGGGTAACATGAAAAATGTCCAGCTTGCATTATGACTAGAACATGACAATATCCTTTTAAGTACTAACCTATGATGCGTTCCTAAGCAGTTGATGTTATATGTTCTACATTTCATTTTCTGCATACTTTACAAGTAGTAGAATTTGCTTTGATATAGGCAACTGGATTTTCATTTTTTTTCTGTTTATCAGTAGGACTTCAAAATAACAAAGGTGATCGCCTCCCGTTGCCTGGGAACCGTCCAGGCACAAGAGGGCTATGTGTCACCAGAAGGCGCACACACTCCCTCAAGGCCGGCAGACGTGCAATCCCAGGCACCTTCCAGTACTGACCAAGGTAGCGTCCTCCGAAACTACACTTGATCTTAGCCAAAAGGCCGAGAAGCTATAACCCGAATTGGTTACGGCCTTGAGTGGCACCCTGGCCTATACCGGACACATCTTAGGGAGAGGGAGACAAACCCACGCCTACAGAAGAAATTTTGACACCCAAGCCAAACCCTTGAAAAGGCTGTTTTGCAGAGCAAAAACAAGGAGAATGGTGCTTTTTGCAGCCGCCGCCCACTGCAATGAATCTGAATAACTCCTCCTTTTGGGCACAAGCACCTCCCCTCCCCCTTGCAGTCTTTCCAATTCATGATACTGTGGCGCCCCTGACCTGGTCAGGCACCACTGAGTACTGCACCCATGCTGGGGACAGTACAATACAGGTAATCCAGAAGGCTGACAGGGGTGTGGAACACAGGCGCATAGTGATCAGGTCTCACACATGTACCCATGAGAGGACCCCTGGGGATCCCAGGAGGGGGCAAGCCTTCACCTTCACTGGAATAGTGGAGGGGGTAGAGCCTCCATCTCCTCTCAAGGGGTGTGGTGGAGAGTCTGGTTGCTAGGTGGCGTAGGCAAGAACAGGAGAGGAGGAGCAGTGAGTCAGTTAGAGTGAGAACTCCATAGGGCTCAGTGAGGAGCAGACCTGTGGGGCTGTTGCTGTCTAACAGCGCCCGCGCAGTGGCTACAGACGGGGGAGAACGGTCAACTAGAAGTGCTGCCTGAAAGCCAGCTTCAGCTAGAGAGTGCACGGAGTGGGAAGTAAGGAGACTTCTAGAGAGCACCAGGCCCAACCGGGCGGCAGATCCCGAAGCGAGGATAGATTCACCTTTCCCTGCTAAACCTGCCGGTGTGGGGCTCTTACAGCCCACACCACAACAACCAAAAGCCGCAGCCACGTAACCGCAAGTAGGGCCCATAAGTCACAGGAGGCAAGAGGCTGGAGTGGCCTGGCCCGGGGAACAAGCACACGGCAAACAACAAGGGGAGAGAGGCTGCAGCATCTTCCCTGGGTGACCCCCATAGGGACTCAAAGTCGGGGTCACCCCAAACCACCAAGGGCTAAGGAAGGCGAGTCAGTAGTCACCCTCATAACGTCAGCCTGAAGGATACCTGGTTCCCATCTGGTTCATCTCAGCTACGCCCGGGCTACTCACCCTGCCATCAAATGTGAGTAAAGCCCTTGAAAGACAGTTCTGCTTGTGTGTGTCATTCTGCGACTTGTGGTACTACAAACCTACACAGGGCCCTGGGGCTTGCCTCACTCTCAGGAGGCTATTCCAACTAACTGCACACACCATCAGCCCCAGGCGACCCTCAACCTGCAGTGGCGGTCCCTACTGGCCGCAATACTGAGAGTGGCGTCACGACTACAAAGAAGATCTCCTACCTGTGACCAGAACCAGCTACGTGGAGTCCCTGAAGGTAATGCACCGACACACCACCTGTGGGGCTTCACATCTGGCGTCACGAACAGGATAAGGACTAGACCTGTTCAGACAGGTGACCATGTGCCTGGGCGGTCCGCTTGAAAAATTGGAAGCGCCGCCATATTGCCACCATGAAAAGCGCGCTGAAAAACAACAGCAGCCCGCGCTGGGAGAAGTTACCGCCCACGAAGAGGTGTGGCTACCCAGAGATCCCCTGCAGAGTTCTGACCTTGCCAGCTATGAGAGTGGAAGCGTCGAGAGACGGCGGGAAGGAAAGGAAGCCACAAGCCTGCTGCTGGGAGAGGAGCTGCTGAAAGAGGCAGAGCAGAAACTGGACAGCTTGTTACAGGAGGCAGCGAAGAGTCCACTGCTGGGAGACCGTGCAGAAGACGGCGCAGAAGAAATGGCGTCTGACCGCAGGAACCCAGAACCAGGCTCCGCTGCCTGGTGGTACCGAGAGCTGGCCCAGTTTTGCAACCGGCTGGAGACCCGGGTCGTGGAGCAGATTCGGGAGGAACGGATGGAACTGCAGGAGCTGACCGCGGCGGTTCGGGCCTATGAAGGGAGAGCTGCGCGCCGGGTGTCAGGCGGGACGGCGACGACGCAGACCCCAGTGCTACCAACAACGGGTGAGTCGAATGATGCCCCGGCCCGCGCAAGTGCCCCGACCCCTGCTGCCACGTCCGCGGTCCCTGAAGAGGCGTCCGGTGCGGCGACGCTGAAGCAGGCCGCAGCCACGCCAGGTGCGGCCCTCCAAGCCCCAGCGGCTGCAGCGATGCCCTGCTCGGCCCACCAAGACCCAGTCCCTGCAGCGATGCCCTGCCCGGCCCGCCAGGACCAGGCCGCCGCCATCCTGGGCGCGGCCCGCCAAGACCAGGCCGCCGCCATACAGGGCGCGGCCCGCCAAGCCCAGACTGCTGCAGCGACGTCCAGCCCAGCCTGCACAGAGCCCCCTGCAACAGCGACACTGATCCAGGCCGCCGCCATGCCAGGCGCGGCCCGCCAAGACCAGGCCGCCGCCATCCAGGGCGCGGCCCGCCAAGACCAGGCCGCCGCCATTCAGGGCGCGGCCCGCCAAGACCAGGCCGCCGCCATGCCAGGCGCGGCCCGCCAAGAAAAGACTACCTCAGCATTTACCCCGGCCTGTAAGGCCAGAGCAGACACCGCTCCCCGGTCCACAGAGGTCCCTGATAGGCAGCCCACGGTGGGTGAAGACCCTGCATATTGGCAGATGAAGGCTGACCTGGAGGCCAAATTTCCACAATGGCTGGTGAGCCAATACATACCCCCTCCGCATACCCCAAGGAGTCTCCTGCTAACTCCTGCAGCAGCTACACCAAGGAGTCCCTCACCTGGGCCGGCCGAAGGGCAGCCATCCCCGGCACTGCCACAGCTGGAGTGCCAGGAAGAACTAAGGGGGAGAGGAGGCCAGGAAGCAGAAGGGTTGACTCCGACTCCAGTGTCACCAGTAGCAGTTGTGTATTCAGAGCCGGAAATGCTGCCATACGCCCGCTGGGACGAGGAGGACCTGACCCCCTCTGCAGAAGAAGAGCTGCCTAAGAGCTTCACCTGGGAGCCCACAGGCATGGATCCAGCCCGCAAGACACGGCGCAGAAGAACACAGTTTGCTCCAGCACCACAGTCTCCTGAACAGAGAGCAGTCACCGCCAGAGACCTAAAGGAGAAGCGTATGTTGAGAGAGTCCAAAGCCCAGGCTAGAGGACCCCTGTGTTATGGCGTAGTGGAAGATTTCAACTTGAAAAGTGGTTATGGCTTCATTGTAGCACCAGGAATAAAAGAAGGGATATTTGTAAACCGCAGAGATGTGAACGCTCATCTGCCAAGAGGACACCCTTGTAGAAATCTAAAGATGGGAGATTCCGTTCAGTTCACCCTGCATCAAGGCGAAAGAGGATTGTATGCTCTGGACGTAACGCTATGTCCCAACAAACCTTACAGCCATCCCCTGCAACAAGAAAGACAAGAAAGACAAGAAAGACAAGAAAGACAAGATAGAGATAAAGAACCAGATGTAGAAACAGATGAAGACCAAGAACGGAAAGATAAAGATCCTACAGATGAAGACAGAGACAAAGAGCAGGAAAGTCACAGGTGCCAGTGCCCAACGTGCCCTCGCCCTAGTGAAAAAGAGGAGTAAAGCAAAGGAAAGTAAGAAGTTTTGACCAGTTAAAGTTTGCCAAGTTTTGTTTGCAACGTTAAAGAAATGCGCCCACAAGAACTATTGTGAGAAATAAACTTAAGGCTATGAACTTGCTATAGCCACAAACTCTCGCAGTGTAAATAGTTACACCAGTGGCACCACCACCAGGGCCAGCCTGTTTAGGGGCTTGGCTCGTCTGCAACCAGGGGGGCCCGTCCGTAGAAAAGGGCCTTGGCTCACCTGCGACCAGAGAGCACGCCTGTTTATGGGGCCTTGGCTCACCACCACAAAGAGGGTACCTGGCCAGCACCAACTGTGGAGGCCGCCTCTGAATCCTGCCAGAAGAGGCTGACGGCGCGGATCCACCAGGCCAGGTATACCCTGAAACCACCAGCCCATGTAAGCCGCCTCTACATCCTGCCAGAAGTGGCTGAAGTCGCGGCCAACGGGAGAGGAAGATTGGAGGAAAGTTCTGGGGAAGTAGATGGCCCAGACCTGGTTACCAACAGGACCGGTGACCTGCCTCCTGAGAGGGTTTTGGGTGGGTTAACGGACTTGTGGGTGGAGGGTGGTGATGTCTGGTACCTGGTGCTTTTAAATGTTTTACATGTTTTAATGTTTTATGCATTTTAAAATGTTGTCTTGCAGCCCGAGGACGTGCTGGTGATAACTAAGGGGGAATGTGGCGCCCCTGACCTGGTCAGGCACCACTGAGTACTGCACCCATGCTGGGGACAGTACAATACAGGTAATCCAGAAGGCTGACAGGGGTGTGGAACACAGGCGCATAGTGATCAGGTCTCACACATGTACCCATGAGAGGACCCCTGGGGATCCCAGGAGGGGGCAAGCCTTCACCTTCACTGGAATAGTGGAGGGGGTAGAGCCTCCATCTCCTCTCAAGGGGTGTGGTGGAGAGTCTGGTTGCTAGGTGGCGTAGGCAAGAACAGGAGAGGAGGAGCAGTGAGTCAGTTAGAGTGAGAACTCCATAGGGCTCAGTGAGGAGCAGACCTGTGGGGCTGTTGCTGTCTAACAGCGCCCGCGCAGTGGCTACAGACGGGGGAGAACGGTCAACTAGAAGTGCTGCCTGAAAGCCAGCTTCAGCTAGAGAGTGCACGGAGTGGGAAGTAAGGAGACTTCTAGAGAGCACCAGGCCCAACCGGGCGGCAGATCCCGAAGCGAGGATAGATTCACCTTTCCCTGCTAAACCTGCCGGTGTGGGGCTCTTACAGCCCACACCACAACAACCAAAAGCCGCAGCCACGTAACCGCAAGTAGGGCCCATAGGTCACAGGAGGCAAGAGGCTGGAGTGGCCTGGCCCGGGGAACAAGCACACGGCAAACAACAAGGGGAGAGAGGCTGCAGCATCTTCCCTGGGTGACCCCCATAGGGACTCAAAGTCGGGGTCACCCCAAACCACCAAGGGCTAAGGAAGGCGAGTCAGTAGTCACCCTCATAACGTCAGCCTGAAGGATACCTGGTTCCCATCTGGTTCATCTCAGCTACGCCCGGGCTACTCACCCTGCCATCAAATGTGAGTAAAGCCCTTGAAAGACAGTTCTGCTTGTGTGTGTCATTCTGCGACTTGTGGTACTACAAACCTACACAGGGCCCTGGGGCTTGCCTCACTCTCAGGAGGCTATTCCAACTAACTGCACACACCATCAGCCCCAGGCGACCCTCAACCTGCAGTGGCGGTCCCTACTGGCCGCAATACTGAGAGTGGCGTCACGACTACAAAGAAGATCTCCTACCTGTGACCAGAACCAGCTACGTGGAGTCCCTGAAGGTAATGCACCGACACACCACCTGTGGGGCTTCACATCACAAAAAGACGGACGGACAGGACAGGACAGGACCATCTGCCTGACTTTCCGTCACTGCCACCCTTTGCCATCCTTGCCCGTAGAAAGCCCTTTCATCATCCCCAAACCCTAATCTTTTCCCTTCCCTTCCCAGCTGCGTCTCACTCCCTTTCATTAGGAAGTGAGCGCAGCCTTTTCTCCGTTCTGCACATGCGCGACGTTAAACACAAATGCGCAGGCGTGCGTTCCATTAGCCTCACTGCATTCCACTCCCATACAGGAAGTGGGCACAGCTATTACTACGGTCGCACATAAAAGAACCCACGGCCACCACTGCACATAGCTGACTCCACCACAGGACACCCACTTCTACACCAACGCAGGTAAGACAGGATCGGCACCTCTATGCTCCCGTTACAATCAGGCTCAGTCACCATGTGATAACGCTCTCAACTCTTTAGTTGCAGGCTCCCCTTGCTTCACCTCCACTGGCTGTGCTGCCATTTCCTCTCCCACCTGGAAGGTATACTTTATTCCACTATTTTCCTGTTTCTCTCTTCCCCCTTTTCCCATAACCTACTTTTATCTGCATTTGTGGGGTATCTATATGCTATTTACATCATAGTTTTATTCATTAATATGGAAGGGAAGAGTGCCCATGAGAGTGTTGAACTGCGGAGAGCAAAAGATTAACCCTTTAGTGACGGAGCTAATTTTCACCTTAATGACCAGACCAAATTTTGCAATTCTGACCAGTGTCACTTCATGAGGTTATAACTCTAGAACGCTTCAACGGATCCCGGTGATTCTGAGATTGTTTTTTCGTCACATATTGGACTTCATGTTAGTACCAAATTTAGGACAATATTTTTTGTGTTTATTTATGAAAAAAATTGAATATTGGCAAAAATTTTGAAAATTTAGCAATTTTCAACTTTTGAATTTTTATACCGTTAAACCAGAGATTTCTGTGACACAAAATAGTTAATAAATAACATTTCCCACTTGTCTACTTTACATCAGCACAATTTTGGAAACAAAATTTTTTTTTGTTAGGAAGTTAGAGGGGTTCAAAGTTTATCAGCGATTTCTCATTTTTACATCAAAATTTACAAAACCAGTTTTTTAGGGACCACATCACATTTGAAGTGACTTCAATAGGCCTAGATGACAGAAAATACCCAAAAGTGACACCATTCTAAAAACTGCACCCCCCAAAGTACTCAAAACCACATTCAAGAAGTTTATTAACCCTTCAGGTGCTTCACATGAACAAAAGCAATGTGGAATGAAAAAAAGCAAAAATTAAATTTTACCTAAAAATGTTGCTCTAACCCAAATTTATTCACTTTTAGAAGAAATAACACAACAAAATGGACCCCAAAACTTGTTCCCCACTTTCTTATGAGCGCGCCGATACCCCACATGTGGTCAGAAACCTCTGTTTGGACAAATGGGAGGGCTCAGAACAGAAGGAGCAATATTTGAATTTTGGAAAGCAAATTTGGCTGAAACAGATTGCGGGCACCATGTTGCATTTACAGGTCCGCTAAGGTACCTAAACAGAAGTAATCCCTCACAAGTGACACCATTTTGGAAACTAGACCCCTCAAGGCTTCTATCTAGGGGTATAGGGAGCATTTTAGATCCACAGGTACTTCACAGATTTTGTTAACGTTACGTTGTCATATTGAAAATTTTAATAATTTTCTCAAAAATGTTGCTTTAGCATCAATTTTCTCACTTTTTCAAGAGGTAATTCCAAAAATTTGACCTCAAGGTTTGTTAACCACTTTTTTATGAGCGCGGTGGTACCTCACATGTGGTCTGAAACCTTTGTTTGGACAAATGGGAGGGCTTGGAACGAAAGGAGCAATATTTGAATTTTAGAAAGGAAATTTGCCTGAAAAAGATTGCGGGCACCATGTCGCATTTGGAGGTCCCCTAAGGTACCTAAACAGCAGAAACCCCGCACAAGTGACCCCATTTTGGAAACTAGGCCCCTCAAGGAATTTATCTAGATGTTTGGTGAGTACCCTGAACCCTCAGGTGCTTCACAGAATTTTATAACGTTGAGCCATGAAAAAAAAAAAATAAAATATTACCACAAAATTGTTATTTCAACCAGGTAGCTTTTTTTTTTACAAGAGTAAAAGGAAAAAATTCAGCATAACATTTATTGTGCAATTTCTCCTGAGTTTGGCGATACCTTATATGTGGTGGAAATCAACTGTTTGGGCGCATGGCAGGGCTCGGAAGGGAAGGAGTGCCATTTGACTGCAAAATTGGCTGGAATCAATAGCGGACGCCAGGTTGCAATTGGAGAGCCCCTGAGGTGCCTAAACAGTGGCGGTCCCCCACAAGTGACTTCATTCTGGAAACAAGACACCTCAAGGCTTTTATCTAGGTGTATAGTGAGCAGTTTGAATCCACGAGTACTTCACAGAATTTGATAAGCTTAGGTTGCCATATTGAAAATTTTCATTTTTTTCACAAAACTGTTGCTTTAGCATCAAATTTCTCACTTTTTCAAGAGACAACAACAAACCGTGGACCCCACAGGTTGTTATCCAATGTCTTATGAGCACAGGGATACCCCACATGTGGCCAAAAACCTCTGTTTGGATAAATGGGAGGGCTTGGAATGGAAGGAGTACCATTTGAATTCTGGAAAAGTTGAAATAAATTGCGCGCACCATGTCACATTAGCAGGGCCCCTTGGGTACCTATACAGCAGAAAACCCCCACAAGTGACCCCATGTTGGAAACTGGATTTTATTCAGGAGTATAGTAAGCATTTTGAATCCACAGGTACTTCACAAAAATGTTGCTGTAGCAACAAATGTCTCACTTTTAGGCTATGTGGCCATGATCCAGCGACACGGCGTCTAGTACACAGTGTCAGCCTCCTGCAGAGATGTGAGTGTTGTCCATGGGAGAACGCAGCTGCCCATGCCCACGATTTGGGTTCAGGCCGCTGTGGAGCTCTATGCTACCTGCAGAGAACACTCTTGTCTCCGCAGCATAAATTGACATGCTGAGGCTCGGGAAGCTGCGCCACAGGTCGGTTTATGCTGCGGAGAAAAGAAGCACAGTGGGCATGAGATTTCTAAAAATCCTTCCACTGTGCTTCTACAGCACAACGCAGCGTCATGGACACAGGGAAAACACTCTGCGCCCAAAACGCTGCAAACCCTGATTGTGGGCACACAGCGTAAAATGCTACAATGGATGAATGGATAGATGTCAAACATATATAACGTCCCACCCCCTGCATATTCTAAGCTGGCGCCCTTTAGTGCCTTTCATGTGGCACTAAAGGGTGCCTAGCCTTGTATTTAGCCCCCCAAAAAATTAATAATTAAAATAAACGACGTGGGGTCCCCCCTATTTTTGATAGCCAGCTAGGGTAAAGCAGACAGCTGTAGCCTGCAAACCACAGCTGACAGCTTCACCTTGTCTGGTGATCAATTTGGAGGGCTCCCCAGGCGTTTTTTTTAAAAAAAAAAAAACGTGGGGTCCCCCCCAAATTAGATCACCAGCCAAGGTGAAGCGGACAGCTGGGGTCTGGTATTCTCAGGGTGGGAAGAGCCATGGTTATTGGACTCTTCCCAGCCTAAAAATAGCAGGCCGCAGCCGCCCCAGAAGTGGCGCATCCATTAGATGCGCCAATCCTGGCGCTTCGCCCCAGCTCATCCCGCGCCCTGGTGCGGTGGCAGACGGGGTAATATATGGGGTTGATACCAGCTGTAATGTCACCTGGCATCAAGCCCTGGGGTTAGTGATGTCACGGCATCTGAACAGATACCCGACATCACTAACCCAGTCAGTAATAGAAAAAAAAAAGACAAAAAAAAAATTTATTTGAAAAAACACTCCCCGAAACATTCCTCTTTTACCAATTTATTGAAAATAAAGAAATTCCGGTCGCTGTAATCCATTTTGGAGGAGGTCCCACGCCGACTCTGGATCTTCTAGAATATGGGGGGCACGTTCAGGGAACGTATCCCCCATTTTCTGGAAGAGCAAGCTCTCCATGAGCAGTGTGGGTGCAGTATTCTGAGAATACTGCACTCACACTGCCCCGGTCCAACCTAGGGCAGAGTGACCTGCAGTAACCTCATTCCAGAATATGAGGGGCACGCTCACAGAACGTACCCCCCATTTTCTGGAACAGCAGTCTCTCCATGTGAGGAGTGTGACTGCAGATTACCGCACTCACCCTCCCCCGGTCCACAGTGGAGTAGCCTGTGCAGTTGCGACGTCAGCAGGATCCCTGCTTGCAGGGATCCAGCTGACAGCCGCTGTCTGCGCATGCGCCGCCAGCATTGAAGAAGAAGAAGAAGGAGGCGGCGTGATCGCGGGACGGAGCGGCAGACAGGTAACGTATAACCGGGGGCTTGGGGGGGGGAGGTGACGGGGGGTGACCTAGCGGGACCTGGGGACACCTTTCTGTCGCATGTGACGTGTCACATGCGGCAGAAAGAGCAGAATGAATGCGGCCGCGCGCTGTGCGCCGCCATCTTCCGGAGGGGGGAGGGGGGTGGTGGCTCTGGAGAACCGGAGGGGGCTCCGGTGACCAGAGGGCTCCGGTGGACCGGAGGAGGGGTCAGGGGGAGGACATTTCCCTCCGATCTGAAATGTTTGATCATTTCAGATCGGAGGGAAATGACTGCAGAGCCGGCGCCGGCGGCAGTTTTCTGTGCGCTTCGGCGCCATTTTGGATGTCCGGTGGGGGTAGGGGTGGGGGTGGGGGGACTCTCCGGTACCGGGGGCTTTGGGGGCACTAGGGGGTTAGATTTCTTTCTCATCTGACATGTTTGATCATGTCAGATGAAAAAGAAATCAGTTTTACCGGCCATTTCTTTTTTTTTCATGTGTTCGTCGGTATACAGTGTATACCGCCGATCACATGATCGGGGTCCAAAAAAAACACCCCGATTCATAATCTGGGGGGTCTCAGCTACCCCCGGTAGCTGAAACCCCCGAGATTTTCGGTCGCTGGGGGGCGCTACAGGGTTTTTTCGGGCCGCCGCTTTAAAGCGGCGGAACAGAATAAGTACCCTGTTTTGCCGCCGCTTTAAGTCGTACGGCCGTCGTTATGAGGTTAAGCTGCTCCGATTTGCCACCATTGATAAGCTGTTCTCAGTAGATACACATGCTATCCAAACAGCAGCATCCACCATTGCTTCAGCCCACCCATTCAGTGACAGCTCACCAAGTCAGCCAGAGGAGTGGTGTAAGGAATTACACGTAGGCACTGACTCCACACCTTCACATCACAAGAAGGGGGTCTACAGGCTAGTGCAAGAATACGAGCAAGTCTTCAGCAAACATCCGCTAGACTTTTGAAAAATAAAAGGGGTCAAACACTACATCCCCACAAGTGCACACCCACCCATCAAAGAGAGATATAAGCCAAATCTACCTGCACATTACCAGTGTACCAAGGACATGTTGAGCAACATGAAGGAGGCTGGGGTTATCCGTGACAGTTGTAGCCTCTGGGCAGCTCCGTTGGTCCTGTTAAAGAAGAAGGACAGCACCACTCCCCTGTATTGAGGAATAGCTAGCTGCATTGACAACTGCAAATTATTTTTCTACCCTTGATCTCACTAGTCACTATTGGCAAGTGTCCGTTGCTGAGGCAGACCGGGAGAAGACCGCCTTTGCCACCCCGATGGGTCTCTGCGAGTTCAAAAGCATGCCCTTCGAGCTGTGCAATTTGCCAGGAACCTTCCAGAGGCTGATGGAATGCTGCTTGGGACACCGAAACTTTGAAACGGTACTGCTATACCTTTATGATGTTATTGTTTATTCTAACGCAAACAAGATTTTAGGGTGTATAAAAAGGGAGATTAGATCCGATGATCCCAACGTATTGTTACCCCTCTATAAATCACTTGTAAGGCCACATCTGGAATATGGGGTAAAGTCCTGAGCAGGTTGATAACCATTGGTTTGAGCATGGTAGGGTGTAGTACGCATCTTCCTGCATCGGTAAAAGCTGCAGAAGTCCTTGAAGATTTCCGCTTCAAAGGCAGTGCCTTGATCTGTGAGGACTCTCTCTGAGTAGCCATGAGGTCTGCATAAGTGTGCTTGGAAGACCTTCGCTGCAGTATGGGCCATTAGATCTTTGACTTGTACCACAACCATAAATCTCGAGTAGTTGTCTACCATCGTAAGTGCATACGTGAGCTCACCTCGATATTCTGCAACAAAACTCCCTTTTTCGATTTCAGTTTCAGCAAACACTCCTCTTCCTGTAGAAAATATTTATCATTACCTAAGACAGTCATTCTAATGCATGACAATATTAAGGCAATTTAGTTAAAACTTGTTTTAACTCACCTTTAAGGGGATTGATGTATTTCATGGTCAATCCAGGTTTGTCAGTGATGGCACTGACATAATGTATGGCGTCTTTTTCGGGCGTTATCCTTTGCCTTTTCATTGTGAAAATCCAGTTGCCTATATCAAAGCAAATTCTACTACTTGGAAAGTATGCAGAAAATGAAATGTAGAACATATAACATCAACTACTTAGGAACGCATCATAGGTTAGTACTTAAAAGGATATTGTCATGTTCTAGTCATAATGCAAGCTGGACATTTTTCATGTTACCCTGTAATCGCCGGCCTGTTCTAATGCTCACAAGCCAAGATATAGGCTCAGCTGCTAAGGCTTCCCTCTGCCTTCTGAATGAAAATTGAATATGTCTGGCTCACTGTGTATATAGCAGGTGCTCAGAAAAAATAAGAGTCAATTCAATAGAAATAGCTCTGGCACACTATAGTGATCAATAACGTAAGAAAAGAACTCTTAGAATGCTGAAAATTCTTTATTTGTGCAAAAGGATAATTCATCCAACGTTTCGAGCTTGTTTTTAGGTCTTTATCAAGGATAAAGTTATCTAAGATCATAAAGGGTTACAAAACCATATAAACACGTAATTAGTACATAGTACAACATAACAGTACAATATATTGCTACTTGAGAGTACAATGGGTCAAATGACCATGATGCACATACAAAAAAATTTTCCAAAGCCATAGTGAAAACATTTGTACTGAGGAAAGAAAATTTCCACATGACCTATCTGGAGAAACATTCTGGATCAAACAACCAAAAATAGTCAAGCAGGTAAATACACACCTATATGGATAACAGGATGATATGTGTTCAATTGTATAGCGTCATTGCCATTAAGGTACAAATGGAAAACTTGCAATCCTATATAGTGAAGGAAATGAACACATATCATATCAAAGAACACAGGAACATGGGTGTGAGAAAAACCTCAATGTTTATACTTTGTTCTTTATAATGGTGTGAACATGTATATGTCTCAGTACCTTATGAACTTGAGAATTCTAGTGAGTAGATGATGAAAGCCTATTCCAGAACTGGAATCGGTAAATAATTGTAGGTGGAATCTAAATGAAAAGATGGTACAAGTGTTATCATGACACGTGGGCTATAACACAATGGACCGTGTGACAAAGAAGAAAGGAGAGAAAGAAGAGGAAGAAAATGGAACTACCTGTAACATTACGTGATAGTCACTGGTAAGTATCACTTGACAATTCAGGTGAAAAAGGATTCCTTTATTAAAGGGTTCTCAGTCGCCTCAGGATCATGAAATACTAGGGTAAATGATATGAGAATGGGTAAGAAGCACCACTAAAGGAAATATGAGATGCAGGACATATATCTATAAACCCCTGAACTACATGATAGAAATAAAAAGAAGAAAAAAGAAAAAAAAGAAGAAAGAAGAAGAACACATAGAATGCGGAAAGAGAATGGGTACAACTACCTGAGTTACTGCAGGGAGGCCCCTGGTAGGTATTGTGAGGGTTAGTGGAATTCCTTCACTGAAGGGTTCTCAGTTGCCTCAGGTTCGTGAAAAATGCTATAGACAAATAATGCCCGGAGAAAAGGGGTTCATATACAGCGAATAATGGTAATACAAGGTACATGTGTCCCATGTAATAGTATAAATATATATATATTGTACTAAGCTCTACACCAGAAATAGAAAGTAGTCCCTCTGCCTTCTGTCTAGGTGCCCTGAGTTATGTCCTGTAAACTGTCACAGTGACCTAGACACACATGTGTAGTAGGGGAATATCCCTGCTGAGATGCCAGTGCTAGAGCACTCGTTTGCTGTGGAGTTGAACGCTATGTGAGCAGTTCTTACCTTCAATGAGCAGAAGTCTCTTTTTTCAGATTTCAATATCTCTGTGGGTATCTGGCAGAAATATGGAATACTCTTTACTGCTAAGACCCTGTACACCACTCCCACTAAAGGGGGCTTTACACGCTGCGACATCGCTAATGCGGAGTCGTTGGGGTCACGGAATTTGTGACGCACATCCAGCCGTATTAGCGATGTTGCTGCGTGTGATACCGATGAGCGATTTTGCATCGTTGCAAAAACGTGCAAAATCGCTCATCGGTGACATGGGTCTCCATTCTCGATTATCGTTACTGCAGCAGTAACGATGTAGTTCGTCGCTCCTGCGGTAGCACACATCGCTCCGTGTGACACCGCAGAAACGAGGAACCTCTCCTTACCTGCCTCCCAGCCGCTATGAGGAAGGAAGGAGGTGGGCGGGATGTTCCGGCCACTCATCTCCGCCCCTCCGCTGCTATTGGGCGGTCGCTCAGTGACGTCGCTGTGACGCCGCACGGACCGCCCCCTTAGAAAGGAGGCGGTTCGCCGAACACAGCGACGTCGCCGGGCAGGTAAGTATGTGTGACGGGTCTGGTCGGTGTTGTGCGGCATGGGCAGCGATTTGCCCGTGTCGCGCAACAGATGGGGGCGGGTACCCACACTAGCGATATCGGGACCGATATCGCAGTGTGTAAAGTAGCCTTTAGTCACATGACCAAGACTGTATCTGTGTCCCTACAACACACTTGAGACAAATGTGTGTGTGAGCCTGCATTGTGGGGTATATATAATATATTATAGAGCTGGGAAGGATCATTCTAAGCAGTGAGCTGTTCCAGTATTTGTAGGAAAATACCCAGTAGAAGCATCAAACACAGCACCAATACCTCCCATCAGTATTCCACCACAGTGCCATGTAACCCATGCCCTACACTCCCATCTACACCAATACTATACAGGCACAAACTAGTATATCTGACTAAAAGCCCCCAAAATATGAAGAACGGCCTATAGTTGAGTGTGGATATAAAATCTATGTGAGCAGAGCTAGAATAGAAATCACTGATCGCATTGAAGTCATTCTGACCATAAATCACCATGATATCAAGGTGAGGAGTTGTGTGTTACTGCTGGGAGGAAAGGGTTAACAGTGGAATATTAAGGTGCATTTCTGTGTGCAGTGTTACTAGTCAATGTAACAATTCAGTATGAGCTGCTCTTGGTGCCGGGGGAGGGAGATGCTCTCCTGAGCAAGATAGATGGGGAATGAACATGATATCTATATAGTGTAAGGCAGGGGGTCTCAAACCAGGTGATCATGTCTGATCAACTGGTTACATTATGTCTGATTACCTTGTCTAACAGTTTTTTCTCCCCTTTCTTTACCTTCCAGGTTCCCATAGTCACGTGAAATATCCCTGTTGCACTTGATTACGGCTCACTATTCACTATAGGATGTCTTATATCTAACATCACACTCTCACCCATCAGCACTCTATAGGTTTGTATAAGGTATGCGCTTACACATCCGGTCCTCCATAGGTATTTCCACTTATGTAACACTATCCCTATGATCACTCATAACTCATACCCTTGTAGTCAATTACAGCCTCCTCTCTCCCCCCTCCCCTTCTCCCTTTCCATCTATAATTTTGCCAGTACAATATTAGTTTACATTAGGCACACACTCACATATTCCTTTCCTTAGTGATTTATTGTAATTCACATTCACATACAATTCTCTATGCCTGCCCCATTACTACATTCATACCTACTTGACCCTATCCTGATACCCCTTGTCTCACCTTGTTGGTCCCTACACCTGTTATCATGTCCTTTCCTGTGTCTGTCTTGTCACACAACACATTTTAGCATATAACTTGTGCTCCTTATTACCTGTCCTGCCTATTAGAATTATGTCCATTATGTCCATGCATGGCCCAATGAATCAAGTCTGTACTTCATATTCATGGTTTAAGCCTTTGGGTTCCAATGTGCCCAGAGTATATATCCAGAAAGATTCCCTTTCTTTGAGCTTCCTAATTCTATTGCCTCCTCTGCGTATGGCTTGGACATGTTCGATGACTTGGAATCTTAATTGGATCACTGTGTGATTATGCGTCACAAAATGGTGTGGGACTGGTAATAGAATCTGCTTACAATGTATTGTTGACTTGTGTTTAGCTCAAAGAAAGAGAATCTTTCTGGATATGTACTCTGGGCACATTAGAACCCAAGGGCTTAAACCGTGAATATGAAGTAAAGACTTGATTCATTGGGCCGTGCACCATGTCACCAAGTGTCCAATTGCATTGTCCAATGGCTCACAATGGTTATGCGTTTTCATTGGATGGATAATCGAAGCCATGTTTTTTTCCTTTCTGTTGGGTTTGTTGTGTGAGTAGCCTATAGGATTAAGTTGGTTACCGCAGGCAGTGGATTTAACTTCCTGTCTTTGGTCCAGTGGTAGATGGATTGTCTGGTCTATGAGCTGTTATTGGTTTGAATGCAGGTGAATGCCCATGGGCTGCTTATGACTGTGTAAAATAGTATTGATTCATGATGGATTTCAGACTACATGTAGATATCTTCAGTCTTTCTATCCACATCATTTAAATGAACATTATCCATGCAGCTTGAAATCCATCCAATAAGAGAAGCAACCTTGTACAACCAATCTGATAAGGGCACAGTATATCCTAAGGGAAGGTTATGGCGGATGCAGGAAGATGCGCACTACACCCTACCATGCTCAAACCAATGGTTATCAACCTGCTCAGGACTTTACCACATATTCCAGATGTGGCCTTACAAGTGATTTATAGAGGGTTAACAATACGTTGGGATCACCGGATCTAATCTCCCTTTTTATACACCCTAAAATCTTGTTTGCTTTAGAATAAACAATAACATCATAAAGGTATAAGATGACGCCATTATTAGCGTCACCATACCGCTACTCTGCTTTCTAAAACGGTCTCTGCTCAAAACCAAACATGATGCATTGCAGGCGTAGCGCGATGAGTTGCAGCAAGAAACAGTAGTGGGTGTGGGTGATAACACACAGCCCAGCCTCGTCTCATCACAACGTGCAGTGGAGGACTATGACGAGGAGGAGGATGAAGACATGGAGCAAATCTCCGGCCAAATTGAGGATATGACATGCACACCAGTCATATCCTCGGTTCAGCGTGGCTGGCCAGAGGACAGGGTAGATGAGGGGGAGGAGGAGGAGGAGGAGGAGGACAGCATGTTCAGTCAACGTGTTGGTCAGGCTACTGAAGTCCTGGCTGTTAAGAGTCTGGCGCACATGGCTGACTTTATGGTAAGCTGCCTGTCTCGTGACCCTCGCGTTAAGAACATCTTGGCCGACAATCATTACTGGTTGGTAACACTGTTAGACCCACGCTACAAGGAGAACTTTATGTCTCTTATTCCCGAGGCGGAGAGTTCAACCAAAATGCAGCAGTTCCGGAAGGCCATAGTCACGGAAGTAGGCAAAGCATTCCCCTCACAAAACGCTAGCGGCATAGGTCAGGAATCAGTGGACAACCAAGGCGTACAGCCGAGAGAGGCACAAGTCCAATCCGCCAGAGGTAGGGGAACAGTCTTTAAGATGTGGGACAGTTTTCTCAGCCCCTCACGTACCACAGCCCCTGAGGTGCGGGGTAGTGCCACAAGAAATCCTAAGTTTGCCCAGATGCTCAAGGAGTACCTTGCAGATCGAACAACTGTACTCCGACATTCCTCTGTGCCTTACAATTATTGGGTATCCAAGGTGGACACGTGGCATGAATTGGCTCTCTACGCCTTGGAAGTCCTGGCCTGCCCTGCCGCTAGCGTTTTGTCAGAGCGTGTTTTTAGTGCCGCAGGTGGAATCATTACAGATAAACGCATCCGCCTGTCAACTGAAAATGCTGACAGGCTGACTCTGATCAAGATGAACAAGGGTTGGATTGGGCCAGACTTCACCACACCACCAGCAAATGAGAGCGGAATTTAAAGTTTGTAACGGGAATTTGCCATGTACCTCCAGTCACCCATGGGTACACACTTCTGGACTTTGGATAATCGCTGGACTGCTCCTCCTTCTCCTCATGCGCCACCATGATGACCGTTACAAGAGTTAGGCCTTTGTTTCAGGTATACCCCCAGTGGTAAATTTTTTCGCCCATTCTTTGCAGAATGGACATTACAACGACAGGAGACCCGCTCCTTTGCAATGGGAACAATGTTTTGAGGCCCTCATGCACGTCTCTATGCAGGGACAACGTGGAGCCTCCCAATTTTTGGCTGCCCTGCCAAAGGGCTATACTATAATACACCCACTTCCTGACAATGGACACTTAATGTTTTGAGGCCCTCATGCACGTCTCTATCCAGGGACAACGTGGAGCCTCCCAATTTTTGGCTGCCCTGCCAAAGGGCTATACTACAAAAGACCCACTTCCTGACAATGGACACTTAATGTTTTGAGGCCCTCATGCACGTCTCTATCCAGGGACAACGTGGAGCCTCCCAATTTTTGGCTGCCCTGCCTAAGGGCTATACTATAATACACCCACTTCCTGACAATGGACACTTAATGTTTTGAGGCCCTCATGCACGTCTCTATCCAGGGACAACGTGGAGCCTCCCAATTTTTGGCTGCCCTGCCAAAGGGCTATACTACAAAAGACCCACTTCCTGACAATGGACACTTAATGTTTTGAGGCCCTCATGCACGTCTCTATCCAGGGACAACGTGGAGCCTCCCAATTTTTGGCTGCCCTGCCTAAGGGCTATACTATAATACACCCACTTCCTGACAATGGACACTTAATGTTTTGAGGCCCTCATGCACGTCTCTATCCAGGGACAACGTGGAGCCTCCCAATTTTTGGCTGCCCTGCCAAAGGGCTATACTATAATACACCCACTTCCTGACAATGGACACTTAATGTTTTGAGGCCCTCATGCACGTCTCTATCCAGGGACAACGTGGAGCCTCCCAATTTTTGGCTGCCCTGCCAAAGGGCTATACTACAAAAGACCCACTTCCTTCCAATGGGCACTTCAGGTTTACAGGCCCTCATGCACGTCTCTATCCAGGGACAACGTGGAGCCTCCCAATTTTTGGCTGCCCTGCCTAAGGGCTATACTATAATACACCCACTTCCTGACAATGGACACTTAATGTTTTGAGGCCCTCATGCATGTCTCTATCCAGGGACAACGTGGAGCCTCCCAATTTTTGGCTGCCCTGCCAAAGGGCTATACTACAAAAGACCCACTTCCTTCCAATGGGCACTTCAGGTTTACAGGCCCTCATGCACGTCTCTATCCAGGGACAACGTGGAGCCTCCCAATTTTTGGCTGCCCTGCCAAAGGGCTATACTACAAAAGACCCACTTCCTTCCAATGGGCACTTCAGGTTTACAGGCCCTCATGCACGTCTCTATCCAGGGACAACGTGGAGCCTCCCAATTTTTGGCTGCCCTGCCTAAGGGCTATACTATAATACACCCACTTCCTGACACTGGACACTTAATGTTTTGAGGCCCTCATGCACGTCTCTATCCAGGGACAACGTGGAGCCTCCCAATTTTTGGCTGCCCTGCCTAAGGGCTATACTACAATAGACCCACTTCCTTACAATGGGCACTTCAGGTTTACAGGCCATCATGCACGTCTGTATGCAGGGGCATTGGTGAACCTCACAATTTTGGACTGCCCTGGCAAAGGAAAATACTACAAAGACTCAGTTCCTCAAAATGGGCACATTAGACTCAGAGGCCTTTATGTACGTCTCTTCTCAGGGACATCGGAGTGCCACACAATGTTTTACGTAAAATCTTTCATGTATTGATCTCAAAAAGTAACATACATTAGCTCTATCTCACTATTGGGTATGTGCCCTTAACATTTCCGCTATGAAAAATCATTTTGGTGTCATTTTGGAAGGTTTTCTGGTGAGTCCGTAAAAATGGCGTAAAACGTGGACAAAATTATTCACAGCTGTGACTTTTGAGTGATAAATGCTTCAAGGGGTCTTCCCCATGCTGTTGCCATGTCATTTGAGCACTCTTCGGAGACTTTTGTGCCATTTTTAGGGTTTCTACATGCTGCCGGTGGTCATTTCACAAAAATACTCGGGTCTCCCATAGGATAACATTGGGCTCGGTGCTCGGGCCGAGTACACGAGTATCTTGGGAGGCTCGGCCCGAGCTTCGAGCACCCGAGCTTTTTAGTACTCGCTCATCACTACTAATAAACCTAAAAAATAAAAATAAATTGAATAAAAATCATGAATGTTGTGTTATAACAGGAAATTCGGTGTAAGAATGAATATCCGGGATGAGAGTTCAGCGAATGAGTTATAGAAATTGTTACAAAAAGGAGTGTGTACGGTTTATGCGTAAATTTTCAGAATGCGTACATGAAAATTATATGTATGTGAGAATGTCCCCCATGCTTTGTAAAAGGTTATTTATGAAAATGTAAATAAAATATATAAAAATGCCTAATTATTTATAATTTATGAGAAAGATATATATGTATGGAAGAATGTTATAAGGTGTCCAAGAACCATAAAGAAAAAGGGTGCATATATAATGTTAGAGGTCTAGAGTTCCACCAGGCTATATCACCCCTAAAGAAATAGAAAGAAGACCTTACTACATGTGTACCCCAAAAAAAGCTATATTTCTTAGCCAGGATTATGGTGGAGATATGCACAAGTGAAATAAGAATATAAAGTAATACAATAAGATTATAAAACCAATATGTGTGCATTCATGCACCACCCGGTACGCTACCCTTGCCAAATTGTTCACTCTAGATCCCCACACGATCCATGAAGCCGTTCCCCCGGTCACACCGCCTGCTGCCGGTTCCCACTCATCCCTGGGGGAGTTAGGCGAGTGGTATCGAGAGCTACATGTCGGCACTGATGATACCCCCATACACCACAAGGAAGGGGTATACCGGGTGGTACAGGAGTATGAGCGGGTTTTTAGCAAGCACCCTCTAGATTTTGGGCAGATTAAAGGGGTTCAACACCACATCCCTACCGGTACACACTCCCCTATTAAAGAGAGATACAGGCCTATTCCCCCTGCGCACTACCAATGCGCCAAAGACATGTTGAGGAACATGAAGGAGGCAGAGGTTATTAGGGACAGCTGTAGTCCCTGGGCCGCTCCGTTGGTGCTGGTTAAGAAGAAGGATGGCACCATGCGGATGTGAGTGGATTACCGGAAGATTAACCAGATAACGCATAAGGATGCTTACCCTCTGCCCCGCATCAAAGAGTCCCTGGCCTCGCTGAGAACCGCTAACTACTTCTCCACCCTTGACCTCACCAGCGGGTACTGGCAGGTGGCCGTGGCACCGGAGGACCGAGAGAAGACTGCCTATGGGACCGTTTTGCTGTACTTGGATGATGTGATTGTGTACTCACAGACGTATGAAGCCCACCTGGAGCACCTAGCCGAGGTGTTCGCGTCCCTTGCCAAGTATGGGATGAAGTTGAAGCCCTCAAAGTGTCATCTGCTGAAACCCAGAGTGCAGTACCTAGGACATGTGGTTGGTGCGGAAGGTGTCGCCCCCAACCCCGGCCATTCACTGAGAAGGTGCACGTCTACCAACAACGGGTGAACCTGGATCCGCTGCCCCGACAGGACTGGCAGGAAGCTCAGGACCAGGCACCTGCTGTCCGCCTGGTCAAGACTCTAGTGGAACAGGGTTCTGCTGGGATAGACCCTGCTGCCCCTGCCGAAGCCCAACGTCTGTGGCAAGAACGGACCCGGCTATACCTACACCAGGGGAAGTTGTATCGCGAGCTGATTAATCCAAAGACTCACGAGAAGATCCACCAGCTGGTGATTCCCCAGGCTAAAGTGCCCACCGTCCTGCAAGCATACCATGATGGTGCAGTGCACTTCGAGTGGAAGAAGCTAGAGATGTTGTTAAGAGAGCGGTTCTATTGGAGTGGAATGCGGGAATCTGTGGAGGCCTGGTGCCGAGAATGTGGCCCTTGCGCATTGAGAAGGAAGGACGAGGCCAGCCAGAAGGCACCCCTACACCCGATCATTACACACCAACCGCTGGAGCTGGTTGCCCTTGACCATGTAAAGCTCACCCCCAGCCGTAGACCACTACTCGAGGTTCCTGGTGGTTGTCCCAGTTAAGGACTTAACCGGCCGCACCGCTGCTAAGGCTTTCCAGGCTTATTTCTGTTGACCGCATTGGTACCCGGAGAGGGTGCTTACCGACCAGGGTCCGGCCTTTGAAGCAGAGGTATTCCAGGAATTCTGCCAGTTGTACGGCTGCAAGAAAATCCGGACCACGCCTTACCACGCCCAAACCAATGGCATTTGTAAAAAGATGAACCACTTGGTCCTGGGCCTCCTCAAGACGTTACCACTGGAAGAGCGGAACCTGTGGCTGGAGAAGCTACCTGACCTGGTCGATATGTACAACAACATCCCTTCCAGCTCTACGAAATGCACTCCAGCATACCTGATGAGAGCTCGTCCCGGCCGGCTACCAGTGGATCTGGAAATGGGCTTGGAAGCTTCAGAAGCACTCCTGTCGACAGCTGAATGGGACACTCGGCGGAGGACACAGTACCGACAGGTCCAGGAGTATGTTGAAAAGAACTTGTGCCGGAGTCGGGGACAACAGGAGCAGTGCTTCAACAAGAAGGCGCCTGCCGGTTCCTTCCAACCTGGGGATGTAGTGCTGAAGCGGAAAAGAAGGGCCCACAAGCTGGATGATCAATGGGAAAAAACCCCGTATGTAGTCCAGCCCACAGGATGGGAGAATGGGAAGGCCTACCAGATCAGCCGTGACCAGGGGGGGACTTTGGCCACGGTTTCCCGAGACCACCTGAAGAAGTGCCCACCAGCATTGAGAGTAGCGGATGAGGCTCCAGTTCCCAGTCCAGTGGAGAAGGAAAAAGAGGTAATCCACACCATGATGGGTGATTTTCCAGCAGACTGGCCTACACAGAACGGTGCGGTGATCCTTCCAGTGATACTGTTCCCACAACCCGTGGATGAAGAAATGATGGAAACGGTTAACCGCGAGCCAGTGCCCAGGGATGTACCTGTACCCAGCTCCCCTACGCCTCCGCCTGCCCCACATGATAGCAGGGAGGAGGAACTGACTGTTCCCTCTGCCCCACTGCCTGTCACCACTGACACCGGACCCCGAAGGTCCACTCGCTCCAACCTAGGTAGACCCCCACTTAGGTACAGGGAAACTACTCTTTAAAAGGGGGGGGCTTTATGTGTTGAGTGTACCAGTTTGAAAGTTTTAAATGATAAGTAAAGATGATCAACCTCTATAAATCACTTGTAAGGCTACATCTGGAATATGGGAACCAGTTTTGGGCTCCACATTTTAAAAAGGACATTCAGAAGTTAGAGTCAGTTCAAAGGTGGGCAACTAGACTACTACAAGGAATGGAAGGCCTCCCATATGATGACAAGTTGAAAAAGTTATTAAGTGATTATTGGCTGCAATGGGGCTTTCTGGCTGGTGCCAGCCTCTCTTCTTAGCACACAGGAACCACAATCCCTACACCATGCTTCAATGGATTCTCTCATCCCAGCCCAGTAAAACTACATATTTTACACAGTCATAAGCAGCCCATGGGCATTCACCTGCATTCAAACCAATAACAGCTCATAGACCAGACAATCCATCTACCACTGGACCAAAGACAGGAAGTTAAATCCACTGCCTGCGGTAACCAACTTAATCCTATAGGCTACTCACACAACAAACCCAACAGAAAGGAAAAAAACATGGCTTCGATTATCCATCCAATGAAAACGCATAACCATTGTGAGCCATTGGACAATGCAATTGGACACATGGTGACATGGTGCACGGCCCAATGAATCAAGTCTTTACTTCATATTCACGGTTTAAGCCCTTGGGTTCTAATGTGCCCAGAGTACATATCCAGAAAGATTCTCTTTCTTTGAGCTAAACACAAGTCAACAATACATTGTAAGCAGATTCTATTACCAGTCCCACACCATTTTGTGACGCATAATCACACAGTGATCCAATTAAGATTCCAAGTCATCGAACATGTCCAAGCCATACGCAGAGGAGGCAATAGAATTAGGAAGCTCAAAGAAAGGGAATCTTTCTGGATATATACTCTGGGCACATTGGAACCCAAAGGCTTAAACCATGAATATGAAGTACAGACTTGATTCATTGGGCCATGCATGGACATAATGGACATAATTCTAATAGGCAGGACAGGTAATAAGGAGCACAAGGGATATGCTAAAATGTGTTGTGTGACAAGACAGACACAGGAAAGGAGATGATAACAGGTGTAGGGACCAACAAGGTGAGACAAGGGGTATCAGGATAGGGTCAAGTAGGTATGAATGTAGTAATGGGGCAGGCATAGAGAATTGTATGCGAATGTGAATTACAATAAGTCACTAAGGAAAGGAATATGTGAGTGTGTGCCTAATGTAAACTAATATTGTACTGGCAAAATTATAGATGGAAAGGGAGAAGGGGAGAGGGGAGAGAGGAGGCTGTAATTGACTACAAGGGTATGAGTTATGAGTGATCATAGGGATAGTGCTACATAAGTGGAAATACCTATGGAGGACCGGATGTGTAAGCGCATACCTTATACAAACCTATAGAGTGCTGATGGGTGAGAGTGTGATGTTAGATATAAGACATCCTATAGTGAATAGTGAGCCGTAATCAAGTGCAACAGGGATATTTCACGTGACTATGGGAACCTGGAAGGTAAAGAAAGGGGAGAAAAAACTGTTAGACAAGGTAATCAGACAAACATGACAAATAAAAAACAAGGAAGAATGGAACTCCATACATACTGGAACCATATATAGTGTGAACACGAAAAAGAACCGGGCGTTAGAAAAAATGTGCACGGCCCAATGAATCAAGTCGGTTCTTCATATTCATGGTTTAAGCCCTTGGGTTCCAACGTGCCCAGAGTATATATCCAGAAAGATTCCCTTTCTTTGAGCTTCCTAATTCTATCGCCTCCTCTGCGTATGGCTGGGACATGTTCGATGACTTGGAATCTTAATTGGGCCACTGTGCGATTATGCGTCACAAAATGGTGTGGGACTGGTAATAGAATCTGCTTACAACGTATTGTTGACTTGTGCTTAGCACAAAGAAAGGGAATCTTTCTGGATATGTACTCTGGACACATTAGAACCCAAGGGCTTAAACCGTGAATATGAAGTACAGACTTGATTCATTGGGCCGTGCACCATGTCACCATGTGTGCAATTGCATTGTCCAATGGCTCACAATGGTTATGCGTTTTCATTGGATGGATAATCGAAGCCATGTTTTTTTCCTTTCTCTTGGGTTTGTTGTGTGAGTAGACTATAGGATTAAGTTAGTTACCGCAGGCAGTGGATTTAGCTTCCTGTCTTTGGTCCAGTGGTAGATTGATTGTTTGGTCTATGAGCTGTTATGGGTTTTAATCCAGGTGAATGCCCATGGGCTGCTTAGAACTGTGTGAAATATGTAGTTTTACTGGGCTGGGATGAGAGAATCCATCGAAGCATGGTGTAGGGATTGTGGTTCCTGTGTGCTAAGAAGAAAGGCTGGCACCAGCCAGAAAGCCCCATTACAGCCAATAATCAACCGCTAGCCGCTGGAACTCGTTGCTCTAGATCATGTCAAACTCACACCAAGCAGGAATAGATACATTAGCCCACCATCCCACCCAAAGAGCAACTTCTGCTGCGCAGCTGGCTTTCTAGGCAGCAGCGCTATCGTGATGTCAGCGGGGGACATTGTGACAAGCCAGTGTTCCGTCACTTCATGTTGTGCACTGTTCAAACGGAAAATACATCAACAGGCAGACTACAGAAAAGCTTACTAACAAAGGTTAGAGAGGGGCTTTCTCAGAGGGCTTTTTACAGTTTGTCTATTCCCAATTAGCCGTTTAAGTATGCTTAATGAAAGTACTAATTCTTTCATAGGCCGCCCATTCTTAGTATTTGACGTTCCTTATATTGCGGTATCAGGCTTCGCAGCAGGTTGCAAAACATTCATCACCCATGACTGTCCCCAATTGGGCTCAGAAGCTAAATGTCTATCATGACCTCTCTTTTTGAAAGTCCAAGAGCAAGCAAACTCTTCCTCCAGGAGAGGGAGCCAACAGATCACTAAAGACATCATCATTGCTCAAAGAAAACACCGAAAAACAATGGAAGCTTTAATTGGAGTGGAATCTGATAGACAGCACCTGATGCCAAGTCTGCATCTTCTAACACCTGCAGTCACTGCAGCAGCTGAATCCAATGTGTCCAAAAGGGATCTATTCTATTCAATTGCAAATGATCTAGATAAGACTGAGAATAAGATACTGCACGGGACATAGCAGAGTTGGTCAAGTTGAGTGGAGATGAGTTTGCTATTTGGCACAGCTTTTGCATCAATAAAGCAAGTAAAAGGTGTGAAAGATAAAAAAAAGGGTGAAAGTGTGAAAAGTGAATTGGCCAAATTGAGGTGCATATAAAGTTTTTGCTTTCTTTCAATTCACTAATGGGGCTCATTTGAATCAGGTGAATTGAGTTCTGCTTTTGGAAACTGGGTTAAGAAGGGGTGCACCGGTCCTGGAGGTACTGCAATACCAGGTCAATGCGTGGAGTGGACAGAGCAAGATTTTTTCCATCTCCTTGTTCTAAAAATCCATTTAATATATGGTCCCCAGAGAGGGGACGTATCAGATATTAAACTGATAAGAACAGATTTATTTTTTTTTTTTTTCTGTTTATCAGTAGGACTTCAAAATAACAAAGGTGATCGCCTCCCGTTGCCTGGGAACCGTCCAGGCACAAGAGGGCTATGTGTCACCAGAAGGCGCACACACTTCCTCAAGGCCGGCAGACGTGCAATCCCAGGCACCTTCCAGTACCGACCAAGGTAGCGTCCTCCGAAACTACACTTGATCTTAGCCAAAAGGCCGAGAAGCTATAACCCGAATTGGTTACGGCCTTGAGTGGCACCCTGGCCTATACCGGACACATCTTAGGGAGAGGGAGACAAACCCACGCCTACAGAAGACATTTTGTCACCCAAGCCAACCCTTGAAAAGGCTGTTTTGCAGAGCAAAAACAAGAAGAATGATGCTTTTTGCAGCCGCCGCCCACTGCAATTAATCTGAATAACTCCTCCTCCTCCAAGCACCTCCCCTCCCCCTTGCAGTCTTTCCAATTCATGATACAAAAAGACGGACGGACAGGACAGGACAGGACAGGCTGCCTGACTTTCCGTCACTGCCACCCTTTGCCATCCTTGCCCGTAGAAAGCCCTTTCATCATCCCCAAACCCTAATCTTTTCCCTTCCCTTCCCAGCTGCGTCTCACTCCCTTTCATTAGGAAGTGAGCGCAGCCTTTTCTCCGTTCTGCACATGCGCGACGTTAAACACAAATGCGCAGGCGTGCGTTCCATTAGCCTCACTGCATTCCACTCCCATACAGGAAGTGGGCGCAGCTATTACTACGGTCGCACATAAAAGAACCCACGGCCACCACTGCACACAGCTGACTCCACCACAGGACACCCACTTCTACACCAACGCAGGTAAGACAGGATCGGCACCTCTATGCTCCCGTTACAATCAGGCTCAGTCACCATGTGATAACGCTCTCAACTCTTTAGTTGCAGGCTCCCCTTGCTTCACCTCCACTGGCTGTGCTGCCATTTCCTCTCCCACCTGGAAGGTATACTTTATTCCACTATTTTCCTGTTTCTCTCTTCCCCCTTTTCCCATAACCTACTTTTATCTGCATTTGTGGGGTATCTATATGCTATTTACATCATAGTTTTATTCATTAATATGGAAGGGAAGAGTGCCCATGAGAGTGTTGAACTGCGGAGAGCAAGAGATTAAGCTGCTCCGATTTGCCACCATTGATAAGCTGTTCTCAGTAGATACACATGCTATCCAAACAGCAGCATCCACCATTGCTTCAGCCCACCCATTCAGTGACAGCTCACCAAGTCAGCCAGAGGAGTGGTGTAAGGAATTACACGTAGGCACTGACTCCACACCTTCACATCACAAGAAGGGGGTCTACAGGCTAGTGCAAGAATACGAGCAAGTCTTCAGCAAACATCCGCTAGACTTTTGAAGAATAAAAGGGGTCAAACACTACATCCCCACAAGTGCACACCCACCCATCAAAGAGAGATATAAGCCAAAACTACCTGCACATTACCAGTGTACCAAGGACATGTTGAGCAACATGAAGGAGGCTGGGGTTATCCGTGACAGTTGTAGCCTCTGGGCAGCTCCGTTGGTCCTGTTAAAGAAGAAGGACAGCACCACTCCCCTGTATTGAGGAATAGCTAGCTGCATTGAGAACTGCAAATTATTTTTCTACCCTTGATCTCACTAGTCGCTATTGGCAAGTGTCCGTTGCTGAGGCAGACCGGGAGAAGACCGCCTTTGCCACCCCGATGGGTCTCTGCGAGTTCAAAAGCATGCCCTTCGAGCTGTGCAATTTGCCAGGAACCTTCCAGAGGCTGATGGAATGCTGCTTGGGACACCGAAACTTTGAAACGGTACTGCTATACCTTTATGATTTTATTGTTTATTCTAAAGCAAACAAGATTTTAGGGTGTATAAAAAGGGAGATTAGATCCGGTGATCCCAACGTATTGTTAACCCTCTATAAATCACTTGTAAGGCCACATCTGGAATATGGGGTAAAGTCCTGAGCAGGTTGATAACCATTGGTTTGAGCATGGTAGGGTGTAGTGCGCATCTTCCTGCATCGGTAAAAGCTGCAGAAGTCCTTGAAGATTTCCGCTTCAAAGGCAGTGCCTTGATCTGTGAGGACTCTCTCTGAGTAGCCATGAGGTCTGCATAAGTGTGCTTGGAAGACCTTCGCTGCAGTATGGGCCATTAGATCTTTGACTTGTACCACAACCATAAATCTCGAGTAGTTGTCTACCATCGTAAGTGCATACGTGAGCTCGCCTCGATATTCTGCAACAAAACTCCCTTTTTCGATTTCAGTTTCAGCAAACACTCCTCTTCCTGTAGAAAATATTTATCATTACCTAAGACAGTCATTCTAATGCATGACAATATTAAGGCAATTTAGTTAAAACTTGTTTTAACTCACCTTTAAGGGGATTGATGTATTTCATGGTCAATCCAGGTTTGTCAGTGATGGCACTGACATAATGTATGGCGTCTTTTTCGGGCGTTATCCTTTGCCTTTTCATTGTGAAAATCCAGTTGCCTATATCAAAGCAAATTCTACTACTTGTAAAGTATGCAGAAAATGAAATGTAGAACATATAACATCAACTGCTTAGGAACGCATCATAGGTTAGTACTTAAAAGGATATTGTCATGTTCTAGTCATAATGCAAGCTGGACATTTTTCATGTTACCCTGTAATCGCCGGCCTGTTCTAATGCTCACAAGCCAAGATATAGGCTCAGCTGCTAAGGCTTCCCTCTGCCTTCTGAATGAAACTTGAATATGTCTGGCTCACTGTGTATATAGCAGGTGCTCAGAAAAAATAAGAGTCAATTCAATAGAAATAGCTCTGGCACACTATAGTGATCAATAACGTAAGAAAAGAACTCTTGGAATGCTGAAAATTCTTTATTTGTGCAAAAGGATAATTCATCCAACGTTTCGACCTTGTTTTTAGGTCTTTATCAAGGATAAAGTTATCTAAGATCATAAAGGGTTACAAAACCATATAAACACGTAATTAGTACATAGTACAACATAACAGTACAATATATTGCTACTTGAGAGTACAATGGGTCAAATGACCATGATGCACATACAAAAAATTTTTCCAAAGCCATAGTGAAAACATTTGTACTGAGGAAAGAAAATTTCCACATGACCTATCTGGAGAAACATTCTGGATCAAACAACCAAAAATAGTCAAGCAGGTAAATACACACCTATATGGATAACAGGATGATATGTGTTCAATTGTATAGCGTAATTGCCATTAAGGTACAAATGGAAAACTTGCAATCCTATATAGTGAAGGAAATGAACACATATCATATCAAAGAACACAGGAACATGGGTGTGAGAAAAACCTCAATGTTTATACTTTGTTCTTTATAATGGTGTGAACATGTATATGTCTCAGTACCTTATGCACTTGAGAATTCTAGTGAGTAGATGATGAAAGCCTATTTCAGAACTGGAATCGGTAAATAATTGTAGGTGGAATCTAAATGAAAAGATGGTACAAGTGTTATCATGACACGTGGGCTATAACACAATGGACCGTGTGACAAAGAAGAAAGGAGAGAAAGAAGAGGAAGAAAATGCAACTACCTGTAACATTACGTGATAGTCACTGGTAAGTATCACTTGACAATTCAAGTGAAAAAGGATTCCTTTATTAAAGGGTTCTCAGTCGCCTCAGGATCATGAAATACTAGGGTAAATGATATGAGAATGGGTAAGAAGCACCACTAAAGGAAATATGAGATGCAGGACATATATCTATAAACCCCTGAACTACATGATAGAAATAAAAAGAAGAAAAAAGAAAAAAAAGAAGAAAGAAGAAGAACACATAGAATGCGGAAAGAGAATGGGTACAACTACCTGAGTTACTGCAGGGAGGCCCCTGGTTGGTATTGTGAGGGTTAGTGGAATTCCTTCACTGAAGGGTTCTCAGTTGCCTCAGGTTCGTGAAAAATGCTATAGACAAATAATATCCGGAGAAAAGGGGTTCATATACAGCGAATAATGGTAATACAAGGTACATGTGTCACATGTAATAGTATATATATATATATTGTACTAAGCTCTACACCAGAAATAGAAAGTAGTCCCTCTGCCTTCTGTCTAGGTGCCCTGAGTTATGTCCTGTAAACTGTCACAGCGACCCAGACACACATGTGTAGTAGGGGAATATCCCTGCTGAGATGCCAGTGCTAGAGCACTCGTTTGCTGTGGAGTTGAACGCTATGTGAGCAGTTCTTACCTTCAATGAGCAGAAGTCTCTTTTTTCAGATTTCAATATCTCTGTGGGTATCTGGCAGAAATATGGAATACTCTTTACTGCTAAGACCCTGTACACCACTCCCACTAAAGGGGGCTTTACACGCTGCGACATCGCTAATGCGGAGTCGTTGGGGTCACGGAATTTGTGACGCACATCCGGCCGCATTAGCGATGTTGCTGCGTGTGACACCGATGAGCGATTTTGCATCGTTGCAAAAACGTGCAAAATCGCTCATCGGTGACATGGGTCTCCATTCTCGATTATCGTTACTGCAGCAGTAACGATGTAGTTCGTCGCTCCTGCGGCAGCACACATCGCTCCGTGTGACACCGCAGAAACGAGGAACCTCTCCTTACCTGCCTCCCAGCCGCTATGAGGAAGGAAGGAGGTGGGCGGGATGTTCCGGCCACTCATCTCCGCCCCTCCGCTGCTATTGGGCGGTCGCTCAGTGACGTCGCTGTGACGCCGCACGGACCGCCCCCTTAGAAAGGAGGCGGTTCGCCGGTCACAGCGACGTCGCCGGGCAGGTAAGTATGTGTGACGGGTCTGGTCGGTGTTGTGCAGCATGGGCAGCGATTTGCCCGTGTCGCGCAACAGATGGGGGCGGGTATCCACACTAGCGATATCGGGACCGATATCGCAGTGTGTAAAGTAGCCTTTAATAAACTGTGTAAAGGATTTTAAGTAAAAATCCACAATAAACCAGCGCTAGATGGGTTTTTATAATTTTATTAATAGACCACAAATAAAAAAATTTTTGCTATCCTTGTTTCAAGACAGAGTATTTGATAATATACAATACACTGATTATTACTAAAACCAAGGACCACATAAAACAAGGACCACATAAAATAAAAAATGAAAGTAATGAGAATAAAATTCTTTTGTATAACCAATTAACTTCGAGGTGATACAATATTCACATTGATTTAGTTTTACCAGTCTAATGTAATGCCCCGGCCGGTGGCATATATTTTGTTTGGTTAATAATTTAGACTTATACAATGAAAGATGTACTATACCACCCCTGGCTAACTTACAAGTTTTAAGTTGTACAATATAAGTTTGCGACGTTATATTCGCCCCCAGGGCCTGGGGGAATAAACCTCACAACAACTTGACCGCAAAAAACACCCCGGATTTCTCCGTTGATTAGGCTGGAACCGCTATGTACAGGATTGACCTGTTAGACTTCCAGAGCGGACGTTTTGAGGCCAGTGGCCGCGACTAGTGCTGGCTCTGGGGGAGATGTATGGTTACCGACATCCCTCTTTACAGAGCCTTTATAACACTTCACAAGGCCACAAACCAGCCGGTCCCGTATTCTCCCAAATGTACTTTCGAAATCAATCAGTAAGAAGCCACTGAAAGCACCAAGATGTTGGCTGCGGACAACAATAAGATCAGCGGTAACTACTCAGCCTCTCCAGCGGGCAGTCCAGACCGTATCCAGTGTCAGCTGACTGATTCCACACAGGAGGAAGTTGCTTGGCAGGTTAGCACCACACAAGGCTCCGATCCGCTTCCAAACGAGCAATGCAGAACCGCTGGAGGTACCAATGTATCCTGGTTGCAGACAAAGGAAATGTCAGCGGTAACCTCTCAACCTCTCCAGCAGGCAATCCGTACCGTGTCCAGTGGAAGCCGGTTGATTCCACACGAGGGAGAGATTACTTGGCAGGTTATCACCGCACAGGTGAGGTAGGCAAAAACAGAGTCCTGATCCGACGCGCATTTCGGGGGCGTGTAACGGCCCCCTTCCTCAAGGATAACTCAGCTGTTGCCTAGAGCACTATTTATGCATATATTTAATTGGTTATAATTTGCATAAAATTAAACAATGTTTAAATTCAACCAACATTCAATGACCACTACATATATCAATTTGTGAAAGACCGTTCATAATAGCCATATAATATAATTATGTGCAAAGGTTTTTCTAAAGGTTTTTCTAAAAAGACCTATATATAGCCTTGCTTGTATCATCATATACTGGGAAGACAATGTGTATATATGCATATGCTTTTTTTCAACAATAAATTTAACAAAAGGACATCATAAAGGTGTAATATAAATTTGCTATAATATGAAAAGCCCCTTATATCTACATCAACCTTGGGCAAGTGAAGCACCAATTTTAATATATATTATGCATATATACACATATATCTCCATGACAATCGCTTTTTTTTTTTTTTTTTTTTTTTTTCCTTCTCTCCGTATTATTATCAGTACCTATTACTCCTCTACCTATAAAAATATAAATTAATTAAAAGCAAACAGTTCTATATCATTATTGAGTCCATATGGTTTCAAGGTGTTCAATTCAAAAATCCATTGGCTTTCTGCTCGTGACATTTTTTTAATGAAATCGCCACCTCTCCAATCCTTAGTTATTTTTTGTACGCCCCATACTTGGGATCCTTTAAAGGACCCTCCATGTTTTAACACATAATGTCTGGATAGGGGGTGCTTAGTACATTTATTTTTAACACTTCTAATGTGCTCACCCACCCTTTTCCATAGGGGTCTAATAGTTCTCCCAATGTATTTTTTCTGACAGGGACATTGAATGCAATATACTACTCCCTTTGATTGACATGTAATAAATTCTCTAATCATGACTTCTGACTGCCCCTGTAAGAAGGATTTCCGTGAAATATTTTTTGTATTCTTACATACTATACAGCTTTTGCATGGAAAAAAACCTTTCAGGCCAAATAATCCTCCCTTATTAGGTGCTGTAAGATTACGTATGGTGGGTGCCACTAAATTGCCAATATTGTTTGCCTTCCTATATATGAATATAACGTCGCAAACTTATATTGTACAACTTAAAACTTGTAAGTTAGCCAGGGGTGGTATAGTACATCTTTCATTGTATAAGTCTAAATTATTAACCAAACAAAATATATGCCACCGGCCGGGGCATTACATTAGACTGGTAAAACTAAATCAATGTGAATATTGTATCACCTCGAAGTTAATTGGTTATACAAAAGAATTTTATTCTCATTACTTTCATTTTTTATTTTATGTGGTCCTTGTTTTATGTGGTCCTTGGTTTTAGTAATAATCAGTGTATTGTATATTATCAAATACTCTGTCTTGAAACAAGGATAGCAAAAAATTTTTTATTTGTGGTCTATTAATAAAATTATAAAAACCCATCTAGCGCTGGTTTATTGTGGATTTTTACTTAAAATCCTTTACACAGTTTATTAAAGGCTACTTTACACACTGCGATATCGGTCCCGATATCGCTAGTGTGGATACCCGCCCCCATCTGTTGCGCGACACGGGCAAATCGCTGCCCATGCTGCACAACACCGACCAGACCCGTCACACATACTTACCTGCCCGGCGACGTCGCTGTGACCGGCGAACCGCCTCCTTTCTAAGGGGGCGGTCCGTGCGGCGTCACAGCGACGTCACTGAGCGACCGCCCAATAGCAGCGGAGGGGCGGAGATGAGTGGCCGGAACATCCCGCCCACCTCCTTCCTTCCTCATAGCGGCTGGGAGGCAGGTAAGGAGAGGTTCCTCGTTTCTGCGGTGTCACACGGAGCGATGTGTGCTGCCGCAGGAGCGACGAACTACATCGTTACTGCTGCAGTAACGATAATCGAGAATGGAGACCCATGTCACCGATGAGCGATTTTGCACGTTTTTGCAGCGATGCAAAATCGCTCATCGGTGTCACACGCAGCAACATCGCTAATGCGGCCGGATGTGCGTCACAAATTCCGTGACCCCAACGACTCCGCATTAGCGATGTCGCAGCGTGTAAAGCCCCCTTTAGTGGGAGTGGTGTACAGGGTCTTAGCAGTAAAGAGTATTCCATATTTCTGCCAGATACCCACAGAGATATTGAAATCTGAAAAAAGAGACTTCTGCTCATTGAAGGTAAGAACTGCTCACATAGCGTTCAACTCCACAGCAAACGAGTGCTCTAGCACTGGCATCTCAGCAGGGATATTCCCCTACTACACATGTGTGTCTGGGTCCCTGTGACAGTTTACAGGACATAACTCAGGGCACCTAGACAGAAGGCAGAGGGACTACTTTCTATTTCTGGTGTAGAGCTTAGTACAATATATATATATATACTATTACATGTGACACATGTACCTTGTATTACCATTATTCGCTGTATATGAACCCCTTTTCTCCGGGCATTATTTGTCTATAGCATTTTTCACGAACCTGAGGCAACTGAGAACCCTTCAGTGAAGGAATTCCACTAACCCTCACAATACCAACCAGGGGCCTCCCTGCAGTAACTCAGGTAGTTGTACCCATTCTCTTTCCGCATTCTATGTGTTCTTCTTCTTTCTTCTTTTTTTTCTTTTTTCTTCTTTTTGTTTCTATCATGTAGTTCAGGGGTTTATAGATATATGTCCTGCATCTCATATTTCCTTTAGTGGTGCTTCTTACCCATTCTCATATCATTTACCCTAGTATTTCATGATCCTGAGGCGACTGAGAACCCTTTAATAAAGGAATCCTTTTTCACTTGAATTGTCAAGTGATACTTACCAGTGACTATCACGTAATGTTACAGGTAGTTGCATTTTCTTCCTCTTCTTTCTCTCCTTTCTTCTTTGTCACACGGTCCATTGTGTTATAGCCCACGTGTCATGATAACACTTGTACCATCTTTTCATTTAGATTCCACCTACAATTATTTACCGATTCCAGTTCTGAAATAGGCTTTCATGATCTACTCACTAGAATTCTCAAGTGCATAAGGTACTGAGACATATACATGTTCACACCATTATAAAGAACAAAGTATAAACATTGAGGTTTTTCTCACACCCATGTTCCTGTGTTCTTTGATATGATATGTGTTCATTTCCTTCACTATATAGGATTGCAAGTTTTCCATTTGTACCTTAATGGCAATGACGCTATACAATTGAACACATATCATCCTGTTATCCATATAGGTGTGTATTTACCTGCTTGACTATTTTTGGTTGTTTGATCCAGAATGTTTCTCCAGATAGATCATGTGGAAATTTTCTTTCCTCAGTACAAATGTTTTCACTATGGCTTTGGAAAAATTTTTTGTATGTGCATCATGGTCATTTGACCCATTGTACTCTCAACTAGCAATATATTGTACTGTTATGTTGTACTATGTACTAATTACGTGTTTATATGGTTTTGTAACCCTTTATGATCTTAGATAACTTTATCCTTGATAAAGACCTAAAAACAAGGTCGAAACGTTGGATGAATTATCCTTTTGCACAAATAAAGAATTTTCAGCATTCCAAGAGTTCTTTTCTTACGTTATTGATCACTATAGTGTGCCAGAGCTATTTCTATTGAATTGACTCTTATTTTTTCTGAGCACCTGCTATATACACAGTGACCCAGACATATTCAAGTTTCATTCAGAAGGCAGAGGGAAGCCTTAGCAGCTGAGCCTATATCTTGGCTTGTGAGCATTAGAACAGGCCGGCGATTACAGGGTAACATGAAAAATGTCCAGCTTGCATTATGACTAGAACATGACAATATCCTTTTAAGTACTAACCTATGATGCGTTCCTAAGCAGTTGATGTTATATGTTCTACATTTCATTTTCTGCATACTTTACAAGTAGTAGAATTTGCTTTGATATAGGCAACTGGATTTTCACAATGAAAAGGCAAAGGATAACGCCCGAAAAAGACGCCATACATTATGTCAGTGCCATCACTGACAAACCTGGATTGACCATGAAATACATCAATCCCCTTAAAGGTGAGTTAAAACAAGTTTTAACTAAATTGCCTTAATATTGTCATGCATTAGAATGACTGTCTTAGGTAATGATAAATATTTTCTACAGGAAGAGGAGTGTTTGCTGAAACTGAAATCGAAAAAGGGAGTTTTGTTGCAGAATATCGAGGCGAGCTCACGTATGCACTTACGATGGTAGACAACTACTCGAGATTTATGGTTGTGGTACAAGTCAAAGATCTAATGGCCCATACTGCAGCGAAGGTCTTCCAAGCACACTTATGCAGACCTCATGGCTACTCAGAGAGAGTCCTCACAGATCAAGGCACAGCCTTTGAAGCGGAAATCTTCAAGGACTTCTGCAGCTTTTACCGATGCAGGAAGATGCGCACTACACCCTACCATGCTCAAACCAATGGTTATCAACCTGCTCAGGACTTTACCCCATATTCCAGATGTGGCCTTACAAGTGATTTATAGAGGGGTAACAATACGTTGGGATCACCGGATCTAATCTCCCTTTTTATACACCCTAAAATCTTGTTTGCTTTAGAATAAACAATAACATCATAAAGGTATAGCAGTACCGTTTCAAAGTTTCGGTGTCCCAAGCAGCATTCCATCAGCCTCTGGAAGGTTCCTGGCAAATTGCACAGCTCGAAGGGCATGCTTTTGAACTCGCAGAGACCCATCGGGGTGGCAAAGGCGGTCTTCTCCCGGTCTGCCTCAGCAACGGACACTTGCCAATAGCGACTAGTGAGATCAAGGGTAGAAAAATAATTTGCAGTTCTCAATGCAGCTAGCTATTCCTCAATACAGGGGAGTGGTGCTGTCCTTCTTCTTTAACAGGACCAACGGAGCTGCCCAGAGGCTACAACTGTCACGGATAACCCCAGCCTCCTTCATGTTGCTCAACATGTCCTTGGTACACTGGTAATGTGCAGGTAGTTTTGGCTTATATCTCTCTTTGATGGGTGGGTGTGCACTTGTGGGGATGTAGTGTTTGACCCCTTTTATTCTTCAAAAGTCTAGCGGATGTTTGCTGAAGACTTGCTCGTATTCTTGCACTAGCCTTTAGACCCCCTTCTTGTGATGTGAAGGTGTGGAGTCAGTGCCTACGTGTAATTCCTTACACCACTCCTATGGCTGACTTGGTGAGCTGTCACTGAATGGGTGGGCTGAAGCAATGGTGGATGCTGCTGTTTGGATAGCATGTGTATCTACTGAGAACAGCTTATCAATGGTGGCAAATCGGAGCAGCTTAATCTCTTGCTCTCCGCAGTTCAACACTCTCATGGGCACTCTTCCCTTCCATATTAATGAATAAAACTATGATGTAAATAGCATATAGATACCCCACAAATGCAGATAAAAGTAGGTTATGGGAAAAGGGGGAAGAGAGAAACAGGAAAATAGTGGAATAAAGTATACCTTCCAGGTGGGAGAGGAAATGGCAGCACAGCCAGTGGAGGTGAAGCAAGGGGAGCCTGCAACTAAAGAGTTGAGAGCGTTATCACATGGTGACTGAGCCTGATTGTAACGGGAGCATAGAGGTGCCGATCCTGTCTTACCTGCGTTGGTGTAGAAGTGGGTGTCCTGTGGTGGAGTCAGCTATGTGCAGTGGTGGCCGTGGGTTCTTTTATGTGCGACCGTAGTAATAGCTGCGCCCACTTCCTGTATGGGAGTGGAATGCAGTGAGGGTAATGGAACGCACGCCTGCGCATTTGTGTTTAACGTCGCGCATGTGCAGAACGGAGAAAAGGCTGCGCTCACTTCCTAATGAAAGGGAGTGAGACGCATCTGGGAAGGGAAGGGAAAAGATTAGGGTTTGGGGATGATGAAAGGGCTTTCTACGGACAAGGATGGCAAAGGGTGGCAGTGACGGAAAGTCAGGCAGCCTGTCCTGTCCTGTCCTGTCCGTCCGTCTTTTTGTATCATGAATTGGAAAGACTGCAAGGGGGAGGGGAGGTGCTTGTGTCCAAAAGGAGGAGTTATTCAGATTCATTGCAGTGGGCGGCGGCTGCAAAAAGCACCATTCTTCTTGTTTTTGCTCTGCAAAACAGCCTTTTCAAGGGTTGGCTTGGGTGACAAAATGTCTTCTGTAGGCGTGGGTTTGTCTCCCTCTCCCTAAGATGTGTCCGGTATAGGCCAGGGTGCCACTCAAGGCCGTAACCAATTCGGGTTATAGCTTCTCGGCCTTTTGGCTAAGATCAAGTGTAGTTTCGGAGGACGCTACCTTGGTCGGTACTGGAAGGTGCCTGGGATTGCACGTCTGCCGGCCTTGAGGAAGTGTGTGCGCCTTCTGGTGACACATAGCCCTCTTGTGCCTGGACGGTTCCCAGGCAACGGGAGGCGATCACCTTTGTTATTTTGAAGTCCTACTGATAAACAGAAAAAAAAAAAAATTAAATCTGTTCTTATCAGTTTAATATCTGATACGTCCCCTCTCTGGGGACCATATATTAAATGGATTTTTAGAACAAGGAGATGGAAAAAATCTTGCTCTGTCCACTCCACGCATTGACCTGGTATTGCAGTACCTCCAGGACCGGTGCACCCCTTCTTAACCCAGTTTCCAAAAGCAGAACTCAATTCACCTGATTCAAATGAGCCCCATTAGTGAATTGAAAGAAAGCAAAAACTTTATATGCACCTCAATTTGGCCAATTCACTTTTCACACTTTCACCCTTTTTTTTATCTTTCACACCTTTTACTTGCTTTATTGATGCAAAAAGCTGTGCCAAATAGCAAACTCATCTCCACTCAACTTGACCAACTCTGCTATGTCCCGTGCAGTATCTTATTCTCAGTCTTATCTAGATCATTTGCAATTGAATAGAATAGATCCCTTTTGGCTGCTTATGACTGTGTAAAATATGTAGTTTTACTGGGCTGGGATGAGAGAATCCATTGAAGCATGGTGTAGGGATTGTGGTTCCTGTGTGCTAAGAAGAGAGGCTGGCACCAGCCAGAAAGCCCCATTGCAGCCAATAATCACTTAATAACTTTTTCAACTTGTCATCATATGGGAGGCCTTCCATTCCTTGTAGTAGTCTAGTTGCCCACCTTTGAACTGACTCTAACTTCTGAATGTCCTTTTTAAAATGTGGAGCCCAAAACTGGTTCCCATATTCCAGATGTAGCCTTACAAGTGATTTATAGAGGTGTAACAATACGTTGGGATCACGGGATCTAATCTCCCTTTTTATACACCCTAAAATCTTGTCCCAAGCAGCATTCCATCAGCCTCTGGAAGGTTCCTGGCGCATTGCACAGCTCGAAGGGCATGCTTTTGAACTCGCAGAGACCCATAGGGGTGGCGAAGGCGGTCTTCTCCCGGTCTGCCTCAGCAACGGACACTTGCCAATAGTGACTAGTGAGATCAAGGGTAGAAAAATATTTTGCAGTTCTCAATGCAGCTAGCAATTCCTCAATACGGGGAGTGGTGCCGTCCTTCTTTTTTAACAGGATCAACAGAGCTGCCCAAAGGCTACAACTGTCACGGATAACCCCAGCCGGCTTCATGTTGCTCAACATGTCCTTGGTACACTGGCAATGTGAAGGTGGTATTGGCTTATAGCTCTCTTTGATGGGTGGGTGTGCACCTGTGGGGATGTGGTGTTGGACCCCTTTTATTCCCCCAAAATCTAGCACTCTTCCCACCGGTAACCCGCTCCCCAGCTTGGATGGATGCTGAGGGAGCCCCTTTTGCCCGCAGGCTCTGGCCCTGGGAACTGTAGCCTTGGCGGTGACTGTGCTTCCCTCTACGGTGTGAGCTGTTGCCTTCAATCGGGTCTTGACTGCTGGGAAACCCTGGAGGTTCCTGTCGCTAACGGATTTGACCGGTTTTACGGCGACTCCTAGCCTGGTCGGGGTCCGTAGGCCCTGCCGGATGGTGCTGGCTTCTCTTCACTCCCCGATCTGGTACCGGCGGGCCACCGCCCATCCCCGGTCCGTACGGTTCACTCCAATCAGCCTCTCCTGCAGAAGGTTACCACCGTCTGCCAACCTTGCTGAGTGCCCGGGCCACACACCCGGACACGGTCAGTCTCCTCTCCTCTTCACTTCTCTAACTCCAAAACTGATCTCTAATCTGACTCCTTTTCCCGCCTCCAGGACTGTGAACTCCTCGGTGGGTGGGATCAACCGCCTGGCCCACCCCCTGGTGTGGACATCAGCCCCTGGAGGAAGGCAACTAGGATTTGTGTTTAGCTTCGGTGTGCCTAGCCGGAGTGTAGAGTGTGTTGGTGTAGTACCTGTGACGACCTGGCTTGTCCAGGGCGCCACATTCCCCTATAGCAAAATGCAGACCGTCCGCGGGCTGCCCGTCCATCACCGGTTTTATTTTCACAACTGAAAAAGAATAAAACGGTAAAACATGTAAAAGCATCATAAACATTTTACAACGGTACAGCTTCCGCTCTTCTCCCACCCAAACAACCTGGCCCTGATGCTGCCCCTAAGAAGCGGGCAGCACCCCTTGACCCCAGTCCAGCACCAAGTTGCCCGAGCGGGTTCTGTCTCTTTCAGGGGGCCCACGTCCAAGGGGACCCCTGAACCCCCGGAGGATCGCCACCGGTTACGGTAGTGGCGGGCCTAGGCCATCCCTTTCCTCCAGGCCCATCCTCCCAAATCAGCCTCTCCTGGTCGGTAAGCACCCTCTCCGGGTACCAATGCGGTCAACAGAAATAAGCCTGGAAAGCCTTAGCAGCGGTGCGGCCGGTTAAGTCCTTAACTGGGACAACCACCAGGAACCTCGAGTAGTGGTCTACGATGGTCAGAGCGTAGGTGTACCCACTTCGGCTGGGGGTGAGCTTTACATGGTCAAGGGCAACCAGCTCCAGCGGTTGGTGTGTAATGATCGGGTGTAGGGGTGCCTTCTGGCTGGCCTCGTCCTTCCTTCTCAATGCGCAAGGGCCACATTCTCGGCACCAGGCCTCCACAGATTCCCGCATTCCACTCCAATAGAACCGCTCTCTTAACAACATCTCTAGCTTCTTCCACCCGAAGTGCACTGCACCATCATGGTATGCTTGCAGGACGGTGGGCACGTTAGCCTGGGGAATCACCAGCTGGCGGATCTTCTCGTGAGTCTTTGGATTAATCAGCTCGCGATACAACTTCCCCTGGTGTAGGTATAGCCGGGTCCGTTCTTGCCACAGACGTTGGGCTTCGGCAGGGGCAGCAGGGTCTATCCCAGCAGAACCCTGTTCCACTAGAGTCTTGACCAGGCGGACAGCAGGTGCCTGGTCCTGAGCTTCCTGCCAGTCCTGTCGGGGCAGCGGATCCAGGTTCACCCGTTGTTGGTAGACGTGCACCTTCTCAGTGAATGGCCGGTGAAATGCAGGCAACTCGATCTCTTCGAGGTCATCATCCTCTGGCCCCTCTTCCGACAGGTGGGGCATCCGGGAGAGTGCATTGGCATTGACGTTGGTACGGCCGGCCCGGTACTTGATGGTGAAATCGTAGTTGGCTAACCTGGTCACCCACCGCTGCTCCAACGCGCCCAGCTTGGCCATATCTAGATGGGTCAGCAGGTTATTGTCTGTGTACGCGGTGAACTTGGCTGCTGCCAGGTAATGGCGGAACCGCTCGGTGATAGCCCACACCAGTGCCAAGAGCTCAAGCTTGAAGGAGATGTAGTTCTCAGGGTTCCTCTCAGTCGGTCGGAGTTTTCGGCTAGCATAAGCTATTACCTTTTCCCTTCTGTCTTGGACCTGGGATAGAACAGCCCCCAAGCCCACATTGCTGGCGTCGGTGTAGAGGATGAATGGGCGGCTGTAGTCAGGGTACGCTAGGATTTCCTCTCCGGTCAGGGCTGTTCTCAGCTGGCGGAAGGATTCCTCATGCTTTTCTTCCCACACCAATGGGGCTACTAGGGATCTACCACCCTTGGTCTGTCCTACGAGGAGGTCTTGCATGGGGGCAGCCATCTTTGTGTACCCCTTAATGAAGCGACGGTAATATCCCACCAGGCCCAGAAACTGCCTCACTTCCCTCACTGTGGTCGGTCTCGGCCAGTCTTGGATGGCGGTGATCTTCTCGGGGTTGGGGGCGACACCTTCCGCACCAACCACATGTCCTAGGTACTGCACTCTGGGTTTCAGCAGATGACACTTTGAGGGCTTCAACTTCATCCCATACTTGGCAAGGGACGCGAACACCTCGGCTAGGTGCTCCAGGTGGGCTTCATACGTCTGTGAGTACACAATCACATCATCCAAGTACAGCAAAACGGTCCCATAGGCAGTCTTCTCTCGGTCTTCCGGTGCCACGGCCACCTGCCAGTACCCGCTGGTGAGGTCAAGGGTGGAGAAGTAGTTAGCGGTTCTCAGCGAGGCCAGGGACTCTTTGATGCGGGGCAGAGGGTAAGCATCCTTATGCGTTATCTGGTTAATCTTCCGGTAATCCACACACATCCGCATGGTGCCATCCTTCTTCTTAACCAGCACCAACGGAGCGGCCCAGGGACTACAGCTGTCCCTAATAACCCCTGCCTCCTTCATGTTCCTCAATATGTCTTTGGCGCATTGGTAGTGCGCAGGGGGAATAGGCCTGTATCTCTCTTTAATAGGGGAGTGTGTACCGGTAGGGATGTGGTGTTGAACCCCTTTAATCTGCCCAAAATCTAGAGGGTGCTTGCTAAAAACCCGCTCATACTCCTGTACCACCCGGTATACCCCTTCCTTGTGGTGTATGGGGGTATCATCAGTGCCGACATGTAGCTCTCGATACCACTCGCCTAACTCCCCCAGGGATGAGTGGGAACCGGCAGCAGGCGGTGTGACCAGGGGAACGGCTTCATGGATCGTGTGGGGATCTAGAGTGAGCAATTTGGCAAGGGTAGCGTACCGGGTGGTGCATGAATGCACACATATTGGTTTTATAATCTTATTGTATTACTTTATATTCTTATTTCACTTGTGCATATCTCCACCATAATCCTGGCTAAGAAATATAGCTTTTTTTGGGGTACACAGGTAGTAAGGTCTTCTTTCTATTTCTTTAGGGGTGATATAGCCTGGTGGAACTCTAGACCTCTAACATTATATATGCACCCTTTTTCTTTATGGTTCTTGGACACCTTATAACATTCTTCCATACATATATATCTTTCTCATAAATTATAAATAATTAGGCATTTTTATATATTTTATTTACATTTTCATAAATAACTTTTTACAAAGCATGGGGGACATTCTCACATACATATAATTTTCATGTACGCATTCTGAAAATTTACGCATAAACCGTACACACTCCTTTTTGTAACAATTTCTATAACTCATTCGCTGAACTCTCATCCCGGATATTCATTCTTACACCGAATTTCCTGTTATAACACAACATTCATGATTTTTATTCAATTTATTTTTATTTTTTAGGTTTATTAGTAGTGATGAGCGAGTACTAAAAAGCTCGGGTGCTCGAAGCTCGGGCCGAGCCTCCCAAGATACTCGTGTACTCGGCCCGAGCACCGAGCCCAATGTTATCCTATGGGAGACCCGAGTATTTTTGTGAAATGACCACCGGCAGCATGTAGAAACCCTAAAAATGGCACAAAAGTCTCCGAAGAGTGCTCAAATGACATGGCAACAGCATGGGGAAGACCCCTTGAAGCATTTATCACTCAAAAGTCACAGCTTTGAATAATTTTGTCCGCGTTTTACGCCATTTTTACGGACTCACCAGAAAACCTTCCAAAATGACACCAAAATGATTTTTCATAGCGGAAATGTTAAGGGCACATACCCAATAGTGAGATAGAGCTAATGTATGTTACTTTTTGAGATCAATACATGAAAGATTTTACGTAAAACATTGTGTGGCACTCCGATGTCCCTGAGAAGAGACGTACATAAAGGCCTCTGAGTCTAATGTGCCCATTTTGAGGAACTGAGTCTTTGTAGTATTTTCCTTTGCCAGGGCAGTCCAAAATTGAGAGGTTCACCAATGCCCCTGCATACAGACGTGCATGATGGCCTGTAAACCTGAAGTGCCCATTGTAAGGAAGTGGGTCTATTGTAGTATAGCCCTTAGGCAGGGCAGCCAAAAATTGGGAGGCTCCACGTTGTCCCTGGATAGAGACGTGCATGAGGGCCTCAAAACATTAAGTGTCCAGTGTCAGGAAGTGGGTGTATTATAGTATAGCCCTTAGGCAGGGCAGCCAAAAATTGGGAGGCTCCACGTTGTCCCTGGATAGAGACGTGCATGAGGGCCTGTAAACCTGAAGTGCCCATTGGAAGGAAGTGGGTCTTTTGTAGTATAGCCCTTTGGCAGGGCAGCCAAAAATTGGGAGGCTCCACGTTGTCCCTGGATAGAGACGTGCATGAGGGCCTGTAAACCTGAAGTGCCCATTGGAAGGAAGTGGGTCTTTTGTAGTATAGCCCTTTGGCAGGGCAGCCAAAAATTGGGAGGCTCCACGTTGTCCCTGGATAGAGACATGCATGAGGGCCTCAAAACATTAAGTGTCCATTGTCAGGAAGTGGGTGTATTATAGTATAGCCCTTAGGCAGGGCAGCCAAAAATTGGGAGGCTCCACGTTGTCCCTGGATAGAGACGTGCATGAGGGCCTGTAAACCTGAAGTGCCCATTGGAAGGAAGTGGGTCTTTTGTAGTATAGCCCTTTGGCAGGGCAGCCAAAAATTGGGAGGCTCCACGTTGTCCCTGGATAGAGACGTGCATGAGGGCCTCAAAACATTAAGTGTCCATTGTCAGGAAGTGGGTGTATTATAGTATAGCCCTTTGGCAGGGCAGCCAAAAATTGGGAGGCTCCACGTTGTCCCTGGATAGAGACGTGCATGAGGGCCTCAAAACATTAAGTGTCCATTGTCAGGAAGTGGGTGTATTATAGTATAGCCCTTAGGCAGGGCAGCCAAAAATTAGGAGGCTCCACGTTGTCCCTGGATAGAGACGTGCATGAGGGCCTCAAAACATTAAGTGTCCATTGTCAGGAAGTGGGTCTTTTGTAGTATAGCCCTTTGGCAGGGCAGCCAAAAATTGGGAGGCTCCACGTTGTCCCTGGATAGAGACGTGCATGAGGGCCTCAAAACATTAAGTGTCCATTGTCAGGAAGTGGGTGTATTATAGTATAGCCCTTTGGCAGGGCAGCCAAAAATTGGGAGGCTCCACGTTGTCCCTGCATAGAGACGTGCATGAGGGCCTCAAAACATTGTTCCCATTGCAAAGGAGCGGGTCTCCTGTCGTTGTTATGTCCATTCTGCAAAGAATGGGCGAAAAAATTTACCACTGGGGGTATACCTGAAACAAAGGCCTAACTCTTGTAACGGTCATCATGGTGGCGCATGAGGAGAAGGAGGAGCAGTCCAGCGATTATCCAAAGTCCAGAAGTGTGTACCCATGGGTGACTGGAGGTACATGGCAAATTCCCGTTACAAACTTTAAATTCCGCTCTCATTTGCTGGTGGTGTGGTGAAGTCTGGCCCAATCCAACCCTTGTTCATCTTGATCAGAGTCAGCCTGTCAGCATTTTCAGTTGACAGGCGGGTGCGTTTATCTGTAATGATTCCACCTGCGGCACTAAAAACACGCTCTGACAAAACGCTAGCGGCAGGGCAGGCCAGGACTTCCAAGGCGTAGAGAGCCAATTCATGCCACGTGTCCACCTTGGATACCCAATAATTGTAAGGCACAGAGGAATGTCGGAGTACAGTTGTTCGATCTGCAAGGTACTCCTTGAGCATCTGGGCAAACTTAGGATTTCTTGTGGCACTACCCCGCACCTCAGGGGCTGTGGTACGTGAGGGGCTGAGAAAACTGTCCCACATCTTAAAGACTGTTCCCCTACCTCTGGCGGATTGGACTTGTGCCTCTCTCGGCTGTACGCCTTGGTTGTCCACTGATTCCTGACCTATGCCGCTAGCGTTTTGTGAGGGGAATGCTTTGCCTACTTCCGTGACTATGGCCTTCCGGAACTGCTGCATTTTGGTTGACCTCTCCGCCTCGGGAATAAGAGACATAAAGTTCTCCTTGTAGCGTGGGTCTAACAGTGTTACCAACCAGTAATGATTGTCGGCCAAGATGTTCTTAACGCGAGGGTCACGAGACAGGCAGCTTACCATAAAGTCAGCCATGTGCGCCAGACTCTTAACAGCCAGGACTTCAGTAGCCTGACCAACACGTTGACTGAACATGCTGTCCTCCTCCTCCTCCTCCTCCTCCTCCTCATCTACCCTGTCCTCTGGCCAGCCACGCTGAACCGAGGATATGACTGGTGTGCATGTCATATCCTCAATTTGGCCGGAGATTTGCTCCATGTCTTCATCCTCCTCCTCGTCATAGTCCTCCACTGCACGTTGTGATGAGACGAGGCTGGGCTGTGTGTTATCACCCACACCCACTACTGTTTCTTGCTGCAACTCATCGCGCTCCGCCTGCAATGCATCATGTTTGGTTTTGAGCAGAGACCGTTTTAGAAGGCAGAGTAGCGGTATGGTGACGCTAATAATGGCGTCATCACCACTCACCATCTTGGTGGAGTCCTCAAAGTTTTGGAGGATGGTACATAGGTCGGACATCCATCTCCACTCCTCAGGTGTTATGTGTGGAGTTTGACCCATTTCCCGACGGCTTAGGTGATGCAGGTACTCAACAACTGCCCTCTTCTGCTCACATATCCTGACCAACATGTGCAGAGTTGAATTCCAACGCGTGGGGACATCACACACCAGTCTGTGAGCCGGAAGATGCAAACTGCGCTGAAAGCCGGCAAGGCCGGCTGAAGCAGTAGGTGACTTTCGAAAATGTGCAGACAGGCGGCGAACTTTTACCAGCAGATCAGACAGCTCTGGGTATGACTTTAGAAACCGCTGAACCACGAGGTTGAGCACATGGGCCACGCATGGAACATGTGTCAGCTGGCCTCGCCTCAAAGCCGCCACCAGGTTCCGGCCATTGTCACACACGACCTTTCCTGGCTTTAGGTTCAGAGGTGTGAGCCAGTGATCTGCCTGCTGTTTCAGAGCTGTCCACAGCTCTTCTGCATTGTGGGGTTTGTCACCTATGCAGATTAGCTTCAGCACAGCCTGTTGCCGCTTCGCCGAGGCAGTGCTGCAGTGCTTCCAGCTTGGGACTGGTGTGGAGGGTACAGTGGATGAGGATGCGCAGGAGGTGGAGGAGGCTGAAGAGCATGACATTCCGGAGCTGTAGAGTGTGGGTGAAACACTGACTGAGGTAGGGCCTGCAAACCTTGGTGTGGGAAGGACGTGTTCCATCCCTCGCTCAGACTGGGTCCCAGCTTCCACAATATTAACCCAGTGTGCCGTCAACGAGATGTAGCGGCCTTGCCCACAAGCACTTGTCCACGTGTCTGTGGTTAGGTGGACTTTGGGTGAAACAGCGTTGTTCAGGGCACGTGTGATGTTTTGTGACACGTGGTTTTGCAACGCGGGGACGGCACACCGGGAGAAATAGTGGCGGCTGGGGACCGAGTAACGTGGGACAGCTGCCGCCATCAGATCGCGGAATGCTTCTGTCTCCACCAGCCTAAAAGGCAACTTTTCCAGCGCAAGCAGTCGCGAAATGTTAGCATTTAGAACTGTGGCATGTGGGGTGTTGGCAGTGTATTTGCGCCTGCGTTCAAAGGTTTGCTGAATGGATAACTGAACGCTGCGCTGGGACAAGGACGTGCTTGATGATGGTGTTATTTCTGAGTAGGCAACTGCAGGTGCAGGACCGGAGGAGGCTTGTTCGCAGGCAGCATGGACAGGGGATTGGCTCGCATGCACAACCAGCGAAGACGTAGCAGTGACATTAGCAAGCACTGCTCCTCGACTCTGTTGTACTTCCCACAAAGTCGGGTGCTTGGCTGACATGTGCCTGATCATGCTGGTGGTGGTCAGGCTGCTAGTTTTGGTACCCCTGCTGATGCTGGCACGGCAGGTGTTGCAAATGGCCTTTTTAGAATCATCTGGATCCAACTTAAAAAACTGCCAGACTCGGGAAGACCTAACATTTGTACAGGCACCTTGTGTCGTGTTGTTGTTCCGGGGAACGGTTGCCTGACTTCTGCCTGGAGCCACCACCCTGCTTCTTACTGCCTGTTGGGATGCTACGCCTCCCTCCCCGTGTGCACTGCTGTCCTCGCTCTGCATATCCTCCTGCCAGGTTGGGTCAGTTACTGGATCATCCACCACGTCGTCTTCCTCTTCCGCACCCTGCTCCTCCTCCTGACTTCCTGACAATTGTGTCTCATCATCGTCCACCCCTTGTTGAGACACGTTGCCAACTTCGTGAGAACGTGGCTGCTCAAATATTTGGCCATCTGTACATACGATCTCCTCATGACCCACTTCAACATGAGCTGGCGAGAGGCCAGAATGTGCGAATGGAAACGTGAACAGCTCTTCCGAGTGTCCAAGTGTGGGATCATTAATGTCCGAGGACGTGTACTCAGCCTTGTGGTAGGAAGGAGGATCAGGTTCTGAAATGTGCGGTGCAGTATCACGGCTACTGACACTTGACCGTGTGGAAGACAGAGTGTTTGTGGTGGTGCCAATCTGACTGGAAGCATTATCCGCTATCCAACTAACAACCTGTTGACACTGGTCTTGGTTCAAGAGCGGTGTACTGCTGCGGTCCCCAAGAATTTGGGACAGGACGTGCGAGCGACTAGATGTGGCCCTTTGTTGTGGCAAAATTAGAGCTTGCCCACGACCTCGGCCTCTGCCTGCACCACCATCACGTCCACTTCCTTGTTCCTTGCCAACGCCCTTGCGCATTTTGCAATGCTGTGCTGACGTGTATTCACTAGACTTGGGCGTTATATCAAAGTTTGTGCAAATTGTGCACCTGTACGCTGCCACCGACAGGCACACACGTGCGGTTTTTAAATGCAAGCACGGACGCACTAAGAACCTAACAGGTTTTAGGAGCAAAAATTAATGATGAGAACTCTGACACTATCAGCCACTGCTGACTGACGTGTATTATACACTACACTTGTGCGTTATATAATAGTTTGGTAAAAACGCACACAAGTGCACCTGTACGCTGCCACCGACAGGCACACACGTGCGGTTTTTAAATGCAAGCACGGACGCACTAAGAACCTAACACAGGTTTTAGGAGCAAAAATTAATGACGAGAACTCTGACACTATCAGCCACTGCTGACTGACGTGTATTATACACTACACTTGTGCGTTATATAATAGTTTGGTAAAAACGCACACAAGTGCACCTGTACGCTGCCACCGACAGGCACACACGTGCGGTTTTTAAATGCAAGCACGGACGCACTAAGAACCTAACACAGGTTTTAGGAGCAAAAATTAATGACGAGAACTCTGACACTATCAGCCACTGCTGACTGACGTGTATTATACACTACACTTGTGCGTTATATAATAGTTTGGTAAAAACGCACACAAGTGCACCTGTACGCTGCCACCGACAGGCACACACGTGCGGTTTTTAAATGCAAGCACGGACGCACTAAGAACCTAACACAGGTTTTAGGAGCAAAAATTAATGACGAGAACTCTGACACTATCAGCCACTGCTGACTGACGTGTATTATACACTACACTTGTGCGTTATATAATAGTTTGGTAAAAACGCACACAAGTGCACCTGTACGCTGCCACCGACAGGCACACACGTGCGGTTTTTAAATGCAAGCACGGACGCACTAAGAACCTAACACAGGTTTTAGGAGCAAAAATTAATGACGAGAACTCTGACACTATCAGCCACTGCTGACTGACGTGTATTATACACTACACTTGTGCGTTATATAATAGTTTGGTAAAAACGCACACAAGTGCACCTGTACGCTGCCACCGACAGGCACACACGTGCGGTTTTTAAATGCAAGCACGGACGCACTAAGAACCTAACACAGGTTTTAGGAGCAAAAATTAATGACGAGAACTCTGACACTATCAGCCACTGCTGACTGACGTGTATTATACACTACACTTGTGCGTTATATAAGAGTTTGGTAAAAACGCACACAAGTGCACCTGTACGCTGCCACCGACAGGCACACACGTGCGGTTTTTAAATGCACGCACGGACGCACTAAGAACCTAACAGCCGCAGCCCCTAGTAGAAGAGCAATAACGTATAGGAGGAAAATCGGGTGCGTGCCGCGCTGTCACCAAAGGAAACTGATGTTAATTATTTCATCTCTTTATTCTTTTTTCCGGTCAATGTGTTTCAGAGATCACTGTCTCCTTCATCAGGGCAAAAAAAGAACAGTATGCAATCAAAGGAGGAAGAACCTCTATATATACACATATGGAGCTACGTCAGAGGACTGACTGCTGTATTTCAAATACTGCCGGGATGGTCAACTGTTACAATACCGGCCATAAAAGTTCTCAAGTGATATATTGAGAAACATTTATAAAATCACTGGGGTATAGTGTTTCAAATTTCATCAGCTTTTTGAGACAAAAATCAGAAAAAGAAGAAGAAGAAGGACAAAATGAAAAAAAGAAAAAAAAGAAGAAAAAAAAAACAAAAAGGGAGCATTGAGCTCCAGACCCTGTATTGAGTCTTAGAAGTGTAGTGACAAGTGCATCTGTCCACAACCCTGTAAGGGTGAACGGGATGACGGACAAGAAAAATTATGTTCGTGGCAAAAAATGGTGGTGTTGCTATATAAAATTGCATTAAGAATAAAGAAAGGAAAAATTTCTTTATAAAAGTAGTGAAGAAAAAAGTGGAAAAAAGGGGAGTGTAAGCCATTTTACTAATAAATAGTGATGAGCGAGCATGCTTGTTACTACTCGGTACTCGCACGAGTATCACTGTACTCGGTCTACTCGACGGGGACCGAGTAATCTCGCGATACTCGTGCTGTACTCGTGGTCTTCATCCCTGCATGTTGGCGCTCTTTTGAGAGCCAGCCCTCATGCAGGGATTGGCTGGCAGACCACTGCAATGCCAGCCCTGTTAGTTGTGGAATTGCAGTGATTGGCCGGCCTGCACAGCGTGACCGAGCCTTTATACCGGCGGGCGCACAGCTATCCAGACAGTCAGTGCAGGGAAAGGGTCGCTGCTTCAGGGAAAGGTTTGCGGCCCTTTATAGCTATTTCCGTAGCAGGGCTGCAAACAGTGTGACCAAAAGTCCTTCTCAGGACTATTCTAGTTGTATACAGGCAGGCAGGGTATAGCCAGGTCGGAGTACAGTAGCAGAGTCCTTCTCAGGACTATTGTTGCTGTATACAGGCAGGGTATAGCCAGGTTGGAATACAGGCTAGAGACCAAAAGAGTCCTTGTCAGGACTATTGTAGCAGTATACAGGCAGGCAGGCAGGCAGGCAGGGTATATAGCCATTCCTAGTGGTGACCGTATACCAGCCTTCATCATATCTGGGGCTGGTGTACACAGTCTAAAACAGTCCTGATAGTGTCAGACTTCTCAGCAATTGTCGCTCCTAAAACCTGTTAGGTTCTTAGTGCGTCCGTACTTGCATTTAAAAACCGCACGTGTGTGCCTGTCGGTGGCAGCGTACAGGTGCACTTGTGTGCGTTTTTACCAAACTATTATATAACGCACAAGTGTAGTGTATAATACACGTCAGTCAGCAGTGGCTGATAGTGTCAGAGTTCTCGTCATTAATTTTTGCTCCTAAAACCTGTGTTAGGTTCTTAGTGCGTCCGTGCTTGCATTTAAAAACCGCACGTGTGTGCCTGTCGGTGGCAGCGTACAGGTGCACTTGTGTGCGTTTTTACCAAACTATTATATAACGCACAAGTGTAGTGTATAATACACGTCAGTCAGCAGTGGCTGATAGTGTCAGAGTTCTCGTCATTAATTTTTGCTCCTAAAACCTGTGTTAGGTTCTTAGTGCGTCCGTGCTTGCATTTAAAAACCGCACGTGTGTGCCTGTCGGTGGCAGCGTACAGGTGCACTTGTGTGCGTTTTTACCAAACTATTATATAACGCACAAGTGTAGTGTATAATACACGTCAGTCAGCAGTGGCTGATAGTGTCAGAGTTCTCGTCATTAATTTTTGCTCCTAAAACCTGTGTTAGGTTCTTAGTGCGTCCGTGCTTGCATTTAAAAACCGCACGTGTGTGCCTGTCGGTGGCAGCGTACAGGTGCACTTGTGTGCGTTTTTACCAAACTATTATATAACGCACAAGTGTAGTGTATAATACACGTCAGTCAGCAGTGGCTGATAGTGTCAGAGTTCTCGTCATTAATTTTTGCTCCTAAAACCTGTGTTAGGTTCTTAGTGCGTCCGTGCTTGCATTTAAAAACCGCACGTGTGTGCCTGTCGGTGGCAGCGTACAGGTGCACTTGTGTGCGTTTTTACCAAACTATTATATAACGCACAAGTGTAGTGTATAATACACGTCAGTCAGCAGTGGCTGATAGTGTCAGAGTTCTCATCATTAATTTTTGCTCCTAAAACCTGTTAGGTTCTTAGTGCGTCCGTGCTTGCATTTAAAAACCGCACGTGTGTGCCTGTCGGTGGCAGCGTACAGGTGCACAATTTGCACAAACTTTGATATAACGCCCAAGTCTAGTGAATACACGTCAGCACAGCATTGCAAAATGCGCAAGGGCGTTGGCAAGGAACAAGGAAGTGGACGTGATGGTGGTGCAGGCAGAGGCCGAGGTCGTGGGCAAGCTCTAATTTTGCCACAACAAAGGGCCACATCTAGTCGCTCGCACGTCCTGTCCCAAATTCTTGGGGACCGCAGCAGTACACCGCTCTTGAACCAAGACCAGTGTCAACAGGTTGTTAGTTGGATAGCGGATAATGCTTCCAGTCAGATTGGCACCACCACAAACACTCTGTCTTCCACACGGTCAAGTGTCAGTAGCCGTGATACTGCACCGCACATTTCAGAACCTGATCCTCCTTCCTACCACAAGGCTGAGTACACGTCCTCGGACATTAATGATCCCACACTTGGACACTCGGAAGAGCTGTTCACGTTTCCATTCGCACATTCTGGCCTCTCGCCAGCTCATGTTGAAGTGGGTCATGAGGAGATCGTATGTACAGATGGCCAAATATTTGAGCAGCCACGTTCTCACGAAGTTGGCAACGTGTCTCAACAAGGGGTGGACGATGATGAGACACAATTGTCAGGAAGTCAGGAGGAGGAGCAGGGTGCGGAAGAGGAAGACGACGTGGTGGATGATCCAGTAACTGACCCAACCTGGCAGGAGGATATGCAGAGCGAGGACAGCAGTGCACAGGGGGAGGGAGGCGTAGCATCCCAACAGGCAGTAAGAAGCAGGGTGGTGGCTCCAGGCAGAAGTCAGGCAACCGTTCCCCGGAACAACAACACGACACAAGGTGCCTGTACAAATGTTAGGTCTTCCCGAGTCTGGCAGTTTTTTAAGTTGGATCCAGATGATTCTAAAAAGGCCATTTGCAACACCTGCCGTGCCAGCATCAGCAGGGGTACCAAAACTAGCAGCCTGACCACCACCAGCATGATCAGGCACATGTCAGCCAAGCACCCGACTTTGTGGGAAGTACAACAGAGTCGAGGAGCAGTGCTTGCTAATGTCACTGCTACGTCTTCGCTGGTTGTGCATGCGAGCCAATCCCCTGTCCATGCTGCCTGCGAACAAGCCTCCTCCGGTCCTGCACCTGCAGTTGCCTACTCAGAAATAACACCATCATCAAGCACGTCCTTGTCCCAGCGCAGCGTTCAGTTATCCATTCAGCAAACCTTTGAACGCAGGCGCAAATACACTGCCAACACCCCACATGCCACAGTTCTAAATGCTAACATTTCGCGACTGCTTGCGCTGGAAATGTTGCCTTTTAGGCTGGTGGAGACAGAAGCATTCCGCGACCTGATGGCGGCAGCTGTCCCACGTTACTCGGTCCCCAGCCGCCACTATTTCTCCCGGTGTGCCGTCCCCGCGTTGCATAACCACGTGTCACAAAACATCACACGTGCCCTGAACAACGCTGTTTCACCCAAAGTCCACCTAACCACAGACACGTGGACAAGTGCTTGTGGGCAAGGCCGCTACATCTCGTTGACGGCACACTGGGTTAATATTGTGGAAGCTGGGACCCAGTCTGAGCGAGGGACGGAACACGTCCTTCCCACACCAAGGTTTGCAGGCCCTACCTCAGTCAGTGTTTCACCCACACTCTACAGCTCCGGAATGTCATGCTCTTCAGCCTCCTCCTCCTCCTGCGCATCCTCATCCACTGTACCCTCCACACCAGTCCCAAGCTGGAAGCACTGCAGCACTGCCTCGGCGAAGCGGCAACAGGCTGTGCTGAAGCTAATCTGCATAGGTGACAAACCCCACAATGCAGAAGAGCTGTGGACAGCTCTGAAACAGCAGGCAGATCACTGGCTCACACCTCTGAACCTAAAGCCAGGAAAGGTCGTGTGTGACAATGGCCGGAACCTGGTGGCGACTTTGAGGCGAGGCCAGCTGACAGATGTTCCATGCGTGGCCCATGTGCTCAACCTCGTGGTTCAGCGGTTTCTAAAGTCATACCCAGAGCTGTCTGATCTGCTGGTAAAAGTTCGCCGCCTGTCTGCACATTTTCGAAAGTCACCTACTGATTCAGCCGGCCTTGCCGGCTTTCAGCGCAGTTTGCATCTTCCGGCTCACAGACTGGTGTGTGATGTCCCCACGCGTTGGAATTCAACTCTGCACATGTTGGTCAGGATATGTGAGCAGAAGAGGGCAGTTGTTGAGTACCTGCATCACCTAAGCCGTCGGGAAATGGGTCAAACTCCACACATAACACCTGAGGAGTGGAGATGGATGTCCGACCTATGTACCATCCTCCAAAACTTTTAGGACTCCACCAAGATGGTGAGTGGGGATGACGCCATTATTAGCGTCACCATACCGCTACTCTGCCTTCTAAAACGGTCTCTGCTCAAAACCAAACATGATGCATTGCAGGCGGAGCGCGATGAGTTGCAGCAAGAAACAGTAGTGGGTGTGGGTGATAACACACAGCCCAGCCTCGTCTCATCACAACGTGCAGTGGAGGACTATGACGAGGAGGAGGATGAAGACATGGAGCAAATCTCCGGCCAAATTGAGGATATGACATGCACACTAGTCATATCCTCGGTTCAGCGTGGCTGGCCAGAGGACAGGGTAGATGAGGAGGAGGAGGAGGAGGAGGAGGACAGCATGTTCAGTCAACGTGTTGGTCAGGCTACTGAAGTCCTGGCTGTTAAGAGTCTGGCACACATGGCTGACTTTATGGTAAGCTGCCTGTCTCGTGACCCTCGCGTTAAGAACATCTTGGCCGACAATCATTACTGGTTGGTAACACTGTTAGACCCACGCTACAAGGAGAACTTTATGTCTCTTATTCCCGAGGCGGAGAGGTCAACCAAAATGCAGCAGTTCCGGAAGGCCATAGTCACGGAAGTAGGCAAAGCATTCCCCTCACAAAACGCTAGCGGCATAGGTCAGGAATCAGTGGACAACCAAGGCGTACAGCCGAGAGAGGCACAAGTCCAATCCGCCAGAGGTAGGGGAACAGTCTTTAAGATGTGGGACAGTTTTCTCAGCCCCTCACGTACCACAGCCCCTGAGGTGCGGGGTAGTGCCACAAGAAATCCTAAGTTTGCCCAGATGCTCAAGGAGTACCTTGCAGATCGAACAACTGTACTCCGACATTCCTCTGTGCCTTACAATTATTGGGTATCCAAGGTGGACACGTGGCATGAATTGGCTCTCTACGCCTTGGAAGTCCTGGCCTGCCCTGCCGCTAGCGTTTTGTCAGAGCGTGTTTTTAGTGCCGCAGGTGGAATCATTACAGATAAACGCACCCGCCTGTCAACTGAAAATGCTGACAGGCTGACTCTGATCAAGATGAACAAGGGTTGGATTGGGCCAGACTTCACCACACCACCAGCAAATGAGAGCGGAATTTAAAGTTTGTAACGGGAATTTGCCATGTACCTCCAGTCACCCATGGGTACACACTTCTGGACTTTGGATAATCGCTGGACTGCTCCTCCTTCTCCTCATGCGCCACCATGATGACCGTTACAAGAGTTAGGCCTTTGTTTCAGGTATACCCCCAGTGGTAAATTTTTTCGCCCATTCTTTGCAGAATGGACATTACAACGACAGGAGACCCGCTCCTTTGCAATGGGAACAATGTTTTGAGGCCCTCATGCACGTCTCTATGCAGGGACAACGTGGAGCCTCCCAATTTTTGGCTGCCCTGCCAAAGGGCTATACTATAATACACCCACTTCCTGACAATGGACACTTAATGTTTTGAGGCCCTCATGCACGTCTCTATCCAGGGACAACGTGGAGCCTCCCAATTTTTGGCTGCCCTGCCAAAGGGCTATACTACAAAAGACCCACTTCCTGACAATGGACACTTAATGTTTTGAGGCCCTCATGCACGTCTCTATCCAGGGACAACGTGGAGCCTCCCAATTTTTGGCTGCCCTGCCTAAGGGCTATACTATAATACACCCACTTCCTGACAATGGACACTTAATGTTTTGAGGCCCTCATGCACGTCTCTATCCAGGGACAACGTGGAGCCTCCCAATTTTTGGCTGCCCTGCCAAAGGGCTATACTACAAAAGACCCACTTCCTGACAATGGACACTTAATGTTTTGAGGCCCTCATGCACGTCTCTATCCAGGGACAACGTGGAGCCTCCCAATTTTTGGCTGCCCTGCCTAAGGGCTATACTATAATACACCCACTTCCTGACAATGGACACTTAATGTTTTGAGGCCCTCATGCACGTCTCTATCCAGGGACAACGTGGAGCCTCCCAATTTTTGGCTGCCCTGCCAAAGGGCTATACTATAATACACCCACTTCCTGACAATGGACACTTAATGTTTTGAGGCCCTCATGCACGTCTCTATCCAGGGACAACGTGGAGCCTCCCAATTTTTGGCTGCCCTGCCAAAGGGCTATACTACAAAAGACCCACTTCCTTCCAATGGGCACTTCAGGTTTACAGGCCCTCATGCACGTCTCTATCCAGGGACAACGTGGAGCCTCCCAATTTTTGGCTGCCCTGCCTAAGGGCTATACTATAATACACCCACTTCCTGACAATGGACACTTAATGTTTTGAGGCCCTCATGCATGTCTCTATCCAGGGACAACGTGGAGCCTCCCAATTTTTGGCTGCCCTGCCAAAGGGCTATACTACAAAAGACCCACTTCCTTCCAATGGGCACTTCAGGTTTACAGGCCCTCATGCACGTCTCTATCCAGGGACAACGTGGAGCCTCCCAATTTTTGGCTGCCCTGCCAAAGGGCTATACTACAAAAGACCCACTTCCTTCCAATGGGCACTTCAGGTTTACAGGCCCTCATGCACGTCTCTATCCAGGGACAACGTGGAGCCTCCCAATTTTTGGCTGCCCTGCCTAAGGGCTATACTATAATACACCCACTTCCTGACACTGGACACTTAATGTTTTGAGGCCCTCATGCACGTCTCTATCCAGGGACAACGTGGAGCCTCCCAATTTTTGGCTGCCCTGCCTAAGGGCTATACTACAATAGACCCACTTCCTTACAATGGGCACTTCAGGTTTACAGGCCATCATGCACGTCTGTATGCAGGGGCATTGGTGAACCTCACAATTTTGGACTGCCCTGGCAAAGGAAAATACTACAAAGACTCAGTTCCTCAAAATGGGCACATTAGACTCAGAGGCCTTTATGTACGTCTCTTCTCAGGGACATCGGAGTGCCACACAATGTTTTACGTAAAATCTTTCATGTATTGATCTCAAAAAGTAACATACATTAGCTCTATCTCACTATTGGGTATGTGCCCTTAACATTTCTGCTATGAAAAATCATTTTGGTGTCATTTTGGAAGGTTTTCTGGTGAGTCCGTAAAAATGGCGTAAAACGCGGACAAAATTATTCAAAGCTGTGACTTTTGAGTGATAAATGCTTCAAGGGGTCTTCCCCATGCTGTTGCCATGTCATTTGAGCACTCTTCGGAGACTTTTGTGCCATTTTTAGGGTTTCTACATGCTGCCGGTGGTCATTTCACAAAAATACTCGGGTCTCCCATAGGATAACATTGGGCTCGGTGCTCGGGCCGAGTACACGAGTATCTTGGGAGGCTCGGCCCGAGCTTCGAGCACCCGAGCTTTTTAGTACTCGCTCATCACTACTAATAAACCTAAAAAATAAAAATAAATTGAATAAAAATCATGAATGTTGTGTTATAGCAGGAAATTCGGTGTAAGAATGAATATCCGGGATGAGAGTTCAGCGAATGAGTTATAGAAATTGTTACAAAAAGGAGTGTGTACGGTTTATGCGTAAATTTTCAGAATGCGTACATGAAAATTATATGTATGTGAGAATGTCCCCCATGCTTTGTAAAAAGTTATTTATGAAAATGTAAATAAAATATATAAAAATGCCTAATTATTTATAATTTATGAGAAAGATATATATGTATGGAAGAATGTTATAAGGTGTCCAAGAACCATAAAGAAAAAGGGTGCATATATAATGTTAGAGGTCTAGAGTTCCACCAGGCTATATCACCCCTAAAGAAATAGAAAGAAGACCTTACTACCTGTGTACCCCAAAAAAAGCTATATTTCTTAGCCAGGATTATGGTGGAGATATGCACAAGTGAAATAAGAATATAAAGTAATACAATAAGATTATAAAACCAATATGTGTGCATTCATGCACCACCCGGTACGCTACCCTTGCCAAATTGCTCACTCTAGATCCCCACACGATCCATGAAGCCGTTCCCCCGGTCACACCGCCTGCTGCCGGTTCCCACTCATCCCTGGGGGAGTTAGGCGAGTGGTATCGAGAGCTACATGTCGGCACTGATGATACCCCCATACACCACAAGGAAGGGGTATACCGGGTGGTACAGGAGTATGAGCGGGTTTTTAGCAAGCACCCTCTAGATTTTGGGCAGATTAAAGGGGTTCAACACCACATCCCTACCGGTACACACTCCCCTATTAAAGAGAGATACAGGCCTATTCCCCCTGCGCACTACCAATGCGCCAAAGACATATTGAGGAACATGAAGGAGGCAGGGGTTATTAGGGACAGCTGTAGTCCCTGGGCCGCTCCGTTGGTGCTGGTTAAGAAGAAGGATGGCACCATGCGGATGTGTGTGGATTACCGGAAGATTAACCAGATAACGCATAAGGATGCTTACCCTCTGCCCCGCATCAAAGAGTCCCTGGCCTCGCTGAGAACCGCTAACTACTTCTCCACCCTTGACCTCACCAGCGGGTACTGGCAGGTGGCCGTGGCACCGGAAGACCGAGAGAAGACTGCCTATGGGACCGTTTTGCTGTACTTGGATGATGTGATTGTGTACTCACAGACGTATGAAGCCCACCTGGAGCACCTAGCCGAGGTGTTCGCGTCCCTTGCCAAGTATGGGATGAAGTTGAAGCCCTCAAAGTGTCATCTGCTGAAACCCAGAGTGCAGTACCTAGGACATGTGGTTGGTGCGGAAGGTGTCGCCCCCAACCCCGAGAAGATCACCGCCATCCAAGACTGGCCGAGACCGACCACAGTGAGGGAAGTGAGGCAGTTTCTGGGCCTGGTGGGATATTACCGTCGCTTCATTAAGGGGTACACAAAGATGGCTGCCCCCATGCAAGACCTCCTCGTAGGACAGACCAAGGGTGGTAGATCCCTAGTAGCCCCATTGGTGTGGGAAGAAAAGCATGAGGAATCCTTCCGCCAGCTGAGAACAGCCCTGACCGGAGAGGAAATCCTAGCGTACCCTGACTACAGCCGCCCATTCATCCTCTACACCGACGCCAGCAATGTGGGCTTGGGGGCTGTTCTATCCCAGGTCTAAGACAGAAGGGAAAAGGTAATAGCTTATGCTAGCCGAAAACTCCGACCGACTGAGAGGAACCCTGAGAACTACATCTCCTTCAAGCTTGAGCTCTTGGCACTGGTGTGGGCTATCACCGAGCGGTTCCGCCATTACCTGGCAGCAGCCAAGTTCACCGCGTACACAGACAATAACCTGCTGACCCATCTAGATACGGCCAAGCTGGGCGCGTTGGAGCAGCGGTGGGTGACCAGGTTAGCCAACTACGATTTCACCATCAAGTACCGGGCCGGCCGTACCAACGTCAATGCCAATGCACTCTCCCGGATGCCTCACCTGTCGGAAGAGGGGCCAGAGGATGATGACCTCGAAGAGATCGAGTTGCCTGCATTTCACCGGCCATTCACTGAGAAGGTGCACGTCTACCAACAACGGGTGAACCTGGATCCGCTGCCCCGACAGGACTGGCAGGAAGCTCAGGACCAGGCACCTGCTGTCCGCCTGGTCAAGACTCTAGTGGAACAGGGTTCTGCTGGGATAGACCCTGCTGCCCCTGCCGAAGCCCAACGTCTGTGGCAAGAACGGACCCGGCTATACCTACACCAGGGGAAGTTGTATCGCGAGCTGATTAATCCAAAGACTCACGAGAAGATCCGCCAGCTGGTGATTCCCCAGGCTAACGTGCCCACCGTCCTGCAAGCATACCATGATGGTGCAGTGCACTTCGGGTGGAAGAAGCTAGAGATGTTGTTAAGAGAGCGGTTCTATTGGAGTGGAATGCGGGAATCTGTGGAGGCCTGGTGCCGAGAATGTGGCCCTTGCGCATTGAGAAGGAAGGACGAGGCCAGCCAGAAGGCACCCCTACACCCGATCATTACACACCAACCGCTGGAGCTGGTTGCCCTTGACCATGTAAAGCTCACCCCCAGCCGAAGTGGGTACACCTACGCTCTGACCATCGTAGACCACTACTCGAGGTTCCTGGTGGTTGTCCCAGTTAAGGACTTAACCGGCCGCACCGCTGCTAAGGCTTTCCAGGCTTATTTCTGTTGACCGCATTGGTACCCGGAGAGGGTGCTTACCGACCAGGGTCCGGCCTTTGAAGCAGAGGTATTCCAGGAATTCTGCCAGTTGTACGGCTGCAAGAAAATCCGGACCACGCCTTACCACGCCCAAACCAATGGCATTTGTGAAAAGATGAACCACTTGGTCCTGGGCCTCCTCAAGACGTTACCACTGGAAGAGCGGAACCTGTGGCTGGAGAAGCTACCTGACCTGGTCGATATGTACAACAACATCCCTTCCAGCTCTACGAAATGCACTCCAGCATACCTGATGAGAGCTCGTCCCGGCCGGCTACCAGTGGATCTGGAAATGGGCTTGGAAGCTTCAGAAGCACTCCTGTCGACAGCTGAATGGGACACTCGGCGGAGGACACAGTACCGACAGGTCCAGGAGTATGTTGAAAAGAACTTGTGCCGGAGTCGGGGACAACAGGAGCAGTGCTTCAACAAGAAGGCGCCTGCCGGTTCCTTCCAACCTGGGGATGTAGTGCTGAAGCGGAAAAGAAGGGCCCACAAGCTGGATGATCAATGGGAAAAAAACCCGTATGTAGTCCAGCCCACAGGATGGGAGAATGGGAAGGCCTACCAGATCAGCCGTGACCAGGGGGGGACTTTGGCCACGGTTTCCCGAGACCACCTGAAGAAGTGCCCACCAGCATTGAGAGTAGCGGATGAGGCTCCAGTTCCCAGTCCAGTGGAGAAGGAAAAAGAGGTAATCCACACCATGATGGGTGATTTTCCAGCAGACTGGCCTACACAGAACGGTGCGGTGATCCTTCCAGTGATACTGTTCCCACAACCCGTGGATGAAGAAATGATGGAAACGGTTAACCGCGAGCCAGTGCCCAGGGAGGTACCTGTACCCAGCTCCCCTACGCCTCCGCCTGCCCCACATGATAGCAGGGAGGAGGAACTGACTGTTCCCTCTGCCCCACTGCCTGTCACCACTGACACCGGACCCCGAAGGTCCACTCGCCCCAACCTAGGTAGACCCCCACTTAGGTACAGGGAAACTACTCTTTAAAAGGGGGGGGCTTTATGTGTTGAGTGTACCAGTTTGAAAGTTTTAAATGATAAGTAAAGATGATCAACCAAAGAAGTTTACCTGATTGAACCGTGATTAAACCGGCCGTTGCCGGCAACTGTTGTCCCCGTAGGGACTGTGCAACCATTGCGTAAGGAACTGCTTACGGACAAGCCCGAGAACTTGCAGGGCAACCACAAACTTAGTGCAATGTAAATAAAAATGTTTGTTGGCTTGACACCGTTACCGCCTCCGGAGAGGCTGATTTGGGAGGATGGGCCTGGAGGAAAGGGATGGCCTAGGCCCGCCACTACCATAACCGGTGGCGATCCTCCGGGGGTTCAGGGGTCCCCTTGGACGTGGGCCCCCTGAAAGAGACAGAACCCGCTCGGGCAACTTGGTGCTGGACTGGGGTCAAGGGGTGCTGCCCGCTTCTTAGGGGCAGCATCAGGGCCAGGTTGTTTGGGTGGGAGAAGAGCGGAAGCTGTACCGTTGTAAAATGTTTATGATGCTTTTACATGTTTTACCGTTTTATTCTTTTTCAGTTGTGAAAATAAAACCGGTGATGGACGGGCAGCCCGCGGACGGTCTGCATTTTACTATAGGGGAATGTGGCGCCCTGGACAAGCCAGGTCGTCACAGGTACTACACCAACACACTCTACACTCCGGCTAGGCACACCGAAGCTAAACACAAATCCTAGTTGCCTTCCTCCAGGGGCTGATGTCCACACCAGGGGGTGGGCCAGGCGGTTGATCCCACCCACCGAGGAGTTCACAGTCCTGGAGGCGGGAAAAGGAGTCAGATTAGAGATCAGTTTTGGAGTTAGAGAAGTGAAGAGGAGAGGAGACTGACCGTGTCCGGGTGTGTGGCCCGGGCACTCAGCAAGGTTGGCAGACGGTGGTGACCTTCTGCAGGAGAGGCTGATTGGAGTGAACCGTACGGACCGGGGATGGGCGGTGGCCCGCCGGTACCAGATCGGGGAGTGAAGAGAAGCCAGCACCATCCGGCAGGGCCTACGGACCCCGACCAGGCTAGGAGTCGCCGTAAAACCGGTCAAATCCGTTAGCGACAGGAACCTCCAGGGTTTCCCAGCAGTCAAGACCCGATTGAAGGCAACAGCTCACACCGTAGAGGGAAGCACAGTCACCGCCAAGGCTACAGTTCCCAGGGCCAGAGCCTGCGGGCAAAAGGGGCTCCCTCAGCATCCATCCAAGCTGGGGAGCGGGTTACCGGTGGGAAGCCCGCTAGATTTTGGGGGAATAAAAGGGGTCCAACACCACATCCCCACAGGTGCACACCCACCCATCAAAGAGAGCTATAAGCCAATACCACCTTCACATTGCCAGTGTACCAAGGACATGTTGAGCAACATGAAGGCGGCTGAGGTTATCCGTGACAGTTGTAGCCTTTGGGCAGCTCTGTTGATCCTGTTAAAAAAGAAGGACGGCACCACTCCCCGTATTGAGGAATTGCTAGCTGCATTGAGAACTGCAAATTATTTTTCTACCCTTGATCTCACTAGTCACTATTGGCAAGTGTCCGTTGCTGAGGCAGACCGGGAAAAGACCGCCTTCGCCACCCCTATGGGTCTCTGCGAGTTCAAAAGCATGCCCTTCGAGCTGTGCAATGCGCCAGGAACCTTCCAGAGGCTGATGGAATGCTGCTTGGGACAAGATTTTAGGGTGTATAAAAAGGGAGATTAGATCCCGTGATCCCAACGTATTGTTACACCTCTATAAATCACTTGTAAGGCTACATCTGGAATATGGGAACCAGTTTTGGGCTCCACATTTTAAAAAGGACATTCAGAAGTTAGAGTCAGTTCAAAGGTGGGCAACTAGACTACTACAAGGAATGGAAGGCCTCCCATATGATGACAAGTTGAAAAAGTTATTAAGTGATTATTGGCTGCAATGGGGCTTTCTGGCTGGTGCCAGCCTCTCTTCTTAGCACACAGGAACCACAATCCCTACACCATGCTTCAATGGATTCTCTCATCCCAGCCCAGTAAAACTACATATTTTACACAGTCATAAGCAGCCAAAAGGGATCTATTCTATTCAATTGCAAATGATCTAGATAAGACTGAGAATAAGATACTGCACGGGACATAGCAGAGTTGGTCAAGTTGAGTGGAGATGAGTTTGCTATTTGGCACAGCTTTTTGCATCAATAAAGCAAGTAAAAGGTGTGAAAGATAAAAAAAAGGGTGAAAGTGTGAAAAGTGAATTGGCCAAATTGAGGTGCATATAAAGTTTTTGCTTTCAATTCACTAATGGGGCTCATTTGAATCAGGTGAATTGAGTTCTGCTTTTGGAAACTGGGTTAAGAAGGGGTGCACCGGTCCTGGAGGTACTGCAATACCAGGTCAATGCGTGGAGTGGACAGAGCAAGATTTTTTCCATCTCCTTGTTCTAAAAATCCATTTAATATATGGTCCCCAGAGAGGGGACGTATCAGATATTAAACTGATAAGAACAGATTTAATTTTTTTTTTTTTCTGTTTATCAGTAGGACTTCAAAATAACAAAGGTGATCGCCTCCCGTTGCCTGGGAACCGTCCAGGCACAAGAGGGCTATGTGTCACCAGAAGGCGCACACACTTCCTCAAGGCCGGCAGACGTGCAATCCCAGGCACCTTCCAGTACCGACCAAGGTAGCGTCCTCCGAAACTACACTTGATCTTAGCCAAAAGGCCGAGAAGCTATAACCCGAATTGGTTACGGCCTTGAGTGGCACCCTGGCCTATACCGGACACATCTTAGGGAGAGGGAGACAAACCCACGCCTACAGAAGACATTTTGTCACCCAAGCCAACCCTTGAAAAGGCTGTTTTGCAGAGCAAAAACAAGAAGAATGGTGCTTTTTGCAGCCGCCGCCCACTGCAATGAATCTGAATAACTCCTCCTTTTGGACACAAGCACCTCCCCTCCCCCTTGCAGTCTTTCCAATTCATGATACAAAAAGACGGACGGACAGGACAGGACAGGACAGGCTGCCTGACTTTCCGTCACTGCCACCCTTTGCCATCCTTGCCCGTAGAAAGCCCTTTCATCATCCTCAAACCTTAATCTTTTCCCTTCCCTTCCCAGATGCGTCTCACTCCCTTTCATTAGGAAGTGAGCGCAGCCTTTTCTCCGTTCTGCACATGCGCGACGTTAAACACAAATGCGCAGGCGTGCGTTCCATTACCCTCACTGCATTCCACTCCCATGCAGGAAGTGGGCGCAGCTATTACTACGGTCGCACATAAAAGAACCCACGGCCACCACTGCACATAGCTGACTCCACCACAGGACACCCACTTCTACACCAACGCAGGTAAGACAGGATCGGCACCTCTATGCTCCCGTTACAATCAGGCTCAGTCACCATGTGATAACGCTCTCAACTCTTTAGTTGCAGGCTCCCCTTGCTTCACCTCCACTGGCTGTGCTGCCATTTCCTCTCCCACCTGGAAGGTATACTTTATTCCACTATTTTCCTGTTTCTCTCTTCCCCCTTTTCCCATAACCTACTTTTATCTGCATTTGTGGGGTATCTATATGCTATTTACATCATAGTTTTATTCATTAATATGGAAGGGAAGAGTGCCCATGAGAGTGTTGAACTGCGGAGAGCAAGAGATTAAGCTGCTCCGATTTGCCACCATTGATAAGCTGTTCTCAGTAGATACACATGCTATCCAAACAGCAGCATCCACCATTGCTTCAGCCCACCCATTCAGTGACAGCTCACCAAGTCAGCCATAGGAGTGGTGTAAGGAATTACACGTAGGCACTGACTCCACACCTTCACATCACAAGAAGGGGGTCTACAGGCTAGTGCAAGAATACGAGCAAGTCTTCAGCAAACATCCGCTAGACTTTTGAAGAATAAAAGGGGTCAAACACTACATCCCCACAAGTGCACACCCACCCATCAAAGAGAGATATAAGCCAAAACTACCTGCACATTACCAGTGTACCAAGGACATGTTGAGCAACATGAAGGAGGCTGGGGTTATCCGTGACAGTTGTAGCCTCTGGGCAGCTCCGTTGGTCCTGTTAAAGAAGAAGGACAGCACCACTCCCCTGTATTGAGGAATAGCTAGCTGCATTGAGAACTGCAAATTATTTTTCTACCCTTGATCTCACTAGTCGCTATTGGCAAGTGTCCGTTGCTGAGGCAGACCGGGAGAAGACCGCCTTTGCCACCCCGATGGGTCTCTGCGAGTTCAAAAGCATGCCCTTCGAGCTGTGCAATTTGCCAGGAACCTTCCAGAGGCTGATGGAATGCTGCTTGGGACACCGAAACTTTGAAACGGTACTGCTATACCTTTATGATGTTATTGTTTATTCTAAAGCAAACAAGATTTTAGGGTGTATAAAAAGGGAGATTAGATCCGGTGATCCCAACGTATTGTTACCCCTCTATAAATCACTTGTAAGGCCACATCTGGAATATGGGGTAAAGTCCTGAGCAGGTTGATAACCATTGGTTTGAGCATGGTAGGGTGTAGTGCGCATCTTCCTGCATCGGTAAAAGCTGCAGAAGTCCTTGAAGATTTCCGCTTCAAAGGCTGTGCCTTGATCTGTGAGGACTCTCTCTGAGTAGCCATGAGGTCTGCATAAGTGTGCTTGGAAGACCTTCGCTGCAGTATGGGCCATTAGATCTTTGACTTGTACCACAACCATAAATCTCGAGTAGTTGTCTACCATCGTAAGTGCATACGTGAGCTCGCCTCGATATTCTGCAACAAAACTCCCTTTTTCGATTTCAGTTTCAGCAAACACTCCTCTTCCTGTAGAAAATATTTATCATTACCTAAGACAGTCATTCTAATGCATGACAATATTAAGGCAATTTAGTTAAAACTTGTTTTAACTCACCTTTAAGGGGATTGATGTATTTCATGGTCAATCCAGGTTTGTCAGTGATGGCACTGACATAATGTATGGCGTCTTTTTCGGGCGTTATCCTTTGCCTTTTCATTGTGAAAATCCAGTTGCCTATATCAAAGCAAATTCTACTACTTGTAAAGTATGCAGAAAATGAAATGTAGAACATATAACATCAACTGCTTAGGAACGCATCATAGGTTAGTACTTAAAAGGATATTGTCATGTTCTAGTCATAATGCAAGCTGGACATTTTTCATGTTACCCTGTAATCGCCGGCCTGTTCTAATGCTCACAAGCCAAGATATAGGCTCAGCTGCTAAGGCTTCCCTCTGCCTTCTGAATGAAACTTGAATATGTCTGGGTCACTGTGTATATAGCAGGTGCTCAGAAAAAATAAGAGTCAATTCAATAAAAATAGCTCTGGCACACTATAGTGATCAATAACGTAAGAAAAGAACTCTTGGAATGCTGAAAATTCTTTATTTGTGCAAAAGGATAATTCATCCAACGTTTCGACCTTGTTTTTAGGTCTTTATCAAGGATAAAGTTATCTAAGATCATAAAGGGTTACAAAACCATATAAACACGTAATTAGTACATAGTACAACATAACAGTACAATATATTGCTACTTGAGAGTACAATGGGTCAAATGACCATGATGCACATACAAAAAATTTTTCCAAAGCCATAGTGAAAACATTTGTACTGAGGAAAGAAAATTTCCACATGACCTATCTGGAGAAACATTCTGGATCAAACAACCAAAAATAGTCAAGCAGGTAAATACACACCTATATGGATAACAGGATGATATGTGTTCAATTGTATAGCGTCATTGCCATTAAGGTACAAATGGAAAACTTGCAATCCTATATAGTGAAGGAAATGAACACATATCATATCAAAGAACACAGGAACATGGGTGTGAGAAAAACCTCAATGTTTATACTTTGTTCTTTATAATGGTGTGAACATGTATATGTCTCAGTACCTTATGCACTTGAGAATTCTAGTGAGTAGATCATGAAAGCCTATTGCAGAACTGGAATCAGTAAATAATTGTAGGTGGAATCTAAATGAAAAGATGGTACAAGTGTTATCATGACACGTGGGCTATAACACAATGGACCGTGTGACAAAGAAGAAAGGAGAGAAAGAAGAGGAAGAAAATGCAACTACCTGTAACATTACGTGATAGTCACTGGTAAGTATCACTTGACAATTCAAGTGAAAAAGGATTCCTTTATTAAAGGGTTCTCAGTCGCCTCAGGATCATGAAATACTAGGGTAAATGATATGAGAATGGGTAAGAAGCACCACTAAAGGAAATATGAGATGCAGGACATATATCTATAAACCCCTGAACTACATGATAGAAATAAAAAGAAGAAAAAAGAAAAAAAAGAAGAAAGAATGCGGAAAGAGAATGGGTACAACTACCTGAGTTACTGCAGGGAGGCCCCTGGTTGGTATTGTGAGGGTTAGTGGAATTCCTTCACTGAAGGGTTCTCAGTTGCCTCAGGTTCGTGAAAAATGCTATAGACAAATAATGCCCGGAGAAAAGGGGTTCATATACAGCGAATAATGGTAATACAAGGTACATGTGTCACATGTAATAGTATATATATATATATTGTACTAAGCTCTACACCAGAAATAGAAAGTAGTCCCTCTGCCTTCTGTCTAGGTGCCCTGAGTTATGTCCTGTAAACTGTCACAGGGACCCAGACACACATGTGTAGTAGGGGAATATCCCTGCTGAGATGCCAGTGCTAGAGCACTCGTTTGCTGTGGAGTTGAACGCTATGTGAGCAGTTCTTACCTTCAATGAGCAGAAGTCTCTTTTTTCAGATTTCAATATCTCTGTGGGTATCTGGCAGAAATATGGAATACTCTTTACTGCTAAGACCCTGTACACCACTCCCACTAAAGGGGGCTTTACACGCTGCGACATCGCTAATGCGGAGTCGTTGGGGTCACGGAATTTGTGACGCACATCCGGCCGCATTAGCGATGTTGCTGCGTGTGACACCGATGAGCGATTTTGCATCGCTGCAAAAACGTGCAAAATCGCTCATCGGTGACATGGGTCTCCATTCTCGATTATCGTTACTGCAGCAGTAACGATGTAGTTCGTCGCTCCTGCGGCAGCACACATCGCTCCGTGTGACACCGCAGAAACAAGGAACCTCTCCTTACCTGCCTCCCAGCCGCTATGAGGAAGGAAGGAGGTGGGCGGGATGTTCCGGCCACTCATCTCCGCCCCTCCGCTGCTATTGGGCGGTCGCTCAGTGACGTCGCTGTGACGCCGCACGGACCGCCCCCTTAGAAAGGAGGCGGTTCGCCGGTCACAGCGACGTCGCCGGGCAGGTAAGTATGTGTGACGGGTCTGGTCGGTGTTGTGCAGCATGGGCAGCGATTTGCCCGTGTCGCGCAACAGATGGGGGCGGGTATCCACACTAGCGATATCGGGACCGATATCGCAGTGTGTAAAGTAGCCTTTAATAAACTGTGTAAAGGATTTTAAGTAAAAATCCACAATAAACCAGCGCTAGATGGGTTTTTATAATTTTATTAATAGACCACAAATAAAAAATTTTTTGCTATCCTTGTTTCAAGACAGAGTATTTGATAATATACAATACACTGATTATTACTAAAACCAAGGACCACATAAAACAAGGACCACATAAAATAAAAAATGAAAGTAATGAGAATAAAATTCTTTTGTATAACCAATTAACTTCGAGGTGATACAATATTCACATTGATTTAGTTTTACCAGTCTAATGTAATGCCCCGGCCGGTGGCATATATTTTGTTTGGTTAATAATTTAGACTTATACAATGAAAGATGTACTATACCACCCCTGGCTAACTTACAAGTTTTAAGTTGTACAATATAAGTTTGCGACGTTATATTCATATATAGGAAGGCAAACAATACTGGCAATTTAGTGGCACCCACCATACGTAATCTTACAGCACCTAATAAGGGAGGATTATTTGGCCTGAAAGGTTTTTTTCCATGCAAAAGCTGTATAGTATGTAAGAATACAAAAAATATTTCACGGAAATCCTTCTTACAGGGGCAGTCAGAAGTCATGATTAGAGAATTTATTACATGTCAATCAAAGGGAGTAGTATATTGCATTCAATGTCCCTGTCAGAAAAAATACATTGGGAGAACTATTAGACCCCTATGGAAAAGGGTGGGTGAGCACATTAGAAGTGTTAAAAATAAATGTACTAAGCACCCCCTATCCAGACATTATGTGTTAAAACATGGAGGGTCCTTTAAAGGATCCCAAGTATGGGGCGTACAAAAAATAACTAAGGATTGGAGAGGTGGCGATTTCATTAAAAAAATGTCACGAGCAGAAAGCCAATGGATTTTTGAATTGAACACCTTGAAACCATATGGACTCAATAATGATATAGAACTGTTTGCTTTTAATTAATTTATATTTTTATAGGTAGAGGAGTAATAGGTACTGATAATAATACGGAGAGAAGGAAAAAAAAAAAAAAAAAAAAAAAGCGATTGTCATGGAGATATATGTGTATATATGCATAATATATATTAAAATTGGTGCTTCACTTGCCCAAGGTTGATGTAGATATAAGGGGCTTTTCATATTATAGCAAATTTATATTACACCTTTATGATGTCCTTTTGTTAAATTTATTGTTGAAAAAAAGCATATGCATATATACACATTGTCTTCCCAGTATATGATGATACAAGCAAGGCTATATATAGGTCTTTTTAGAAAAACCTTTAGAAAAACCTTTGCACATAATTATATTATATGGCTATTATGAACGGTCTTTCACAAATTGATATATGTAGTGGTCATTGAATGTTGGTTGAATTTAAACATTGTTTAATTTTATGCAAATTATAACCAATTAAATATATGCATAAATAGTGCTCTAGGCAACAGCTGAGTTATCCTTGAGGAAGGGGGCCGTTACACGCCCCCGAAACGCGCGTCGGATCAGGACTCTGTTTTTGCCTACCTCACCTGTGCGGTGATAACCTGCCAAGTAATCTCTCCCTCGTGTGGAATCAACCGGCTTCCACTGGACACGGTACGGATTGCCTGCTGGAGAGGTTGAGAGGTTACCGCTGACATTTCCTTTGTCTGCAACCAGGATACATTGGTACCTCCAGCGGTTCTGCATTGCTCGTTTGGAAGCGGATCGGAGCCTTGTGTGGTGCTAACCTGCCAAGCAACTTCCTCCTGTGTGGAATCAGTCAGCTGACACTGGATACGGTCTGGACTGCCCGCTGGAGAGGCTGAGTAGTTACCGCTGATCTTATTGTTGTCCGCAGCCAACATCTTGGTGCTTTCAGTGGCTTCGTACTGCTTGATTTCGAAAGTACATTTGGGAGAATACGGGACCGGCTGGTTTGTGGCCTTGTGAAGTGTTATAAAGGCTCTGTAAGGAGGGATGTCGGTAACCATACATCTCCCCCAGAGCCAGCACTAGTCGCGGCCACTGGCCTCAAAACGTCCGCTCTGGAAGTCTAACAGGTCAATCCTGTACATAGCAGTTCCAGCCTAATCAATGGAGAAATCCGGGGTGTTTTTTGCGGTCAAGTTGTTGTGAGGTTTATTCCCCCAGGCCCTGGGGGCGAATATAACGTCGCAAACTTATATTGTACAACTTAAAACTTGTAAGTTAGCCAGGGGTGGTATAGTACATCTTTCATTGTATAAGTCTAAATTATTAACCAAACAAAATATATGCCACCGGCCGGGGCATTACATTAGACTGGTAAAACTAAATCAATGTGAATATTGTATCACCTCGAAGTTAATTGGTTATACAAAAGAATTTTATTCTCATTACTTTCATTTTTTATTTTATGTGGTCCTTGTTTTATGTGGTCCTTGGTTTTAGTAATAATCAGTGTATTGTATATTATCAAATACTCTGTCTTGAAACAAGGATAGCAAAAATTTTTTTATTTGTGGTCTATTAATAAAATTATAAAAACCCATCTAGCGCTGGTTTATTGTGGATTTTTACTTAAAATCCTTTACACAGTTTATTAAAGGCTACTTTACACACTGCGATATCGGTCCCGATATCGCTAGTGTGGATACCCGCCCCCATCTGTTGCGCGACACGGGCAAATCGCTGCCCATGCTGCACAACACCGACCAGACCCGTCACACATACTTACCTGCCCGGCGACGTCGCTGTGACCGGCGAACCGCCTCCTTTCTAAGGGGGCGGTCCGTGCGGCGTCACAGCGACGTCACTGAGCGACCGCCCAATAGCAGCGGAGGGGCGGAGATGAGTGGCCGGAACATCCCGCCCACCTCCTTCCTTCCTCATAGCGGCTGGGAGGCAGGTAAGGAGAGGTTCCTCGTTTCTGCGGTGTCACACGGAGCGATGTGTGCTGCCGCAGGAGCGACGAACTACATCGTTACTGCTGCAGTAACGATAATCGAGAATGGAGACCCATGTCACCGATGAGCGATTTTGCACGTTTTTGCAACGATGCAAAATCGCTCATCGGTGTCACACGCAGCAACATCGCTAATGCGGCCGGATGTGCGTCACAAATTCCGTGACCCCAACGACTCCGCATTAGCGATGTCGCAGCGTGTAAAGCCCCCTTTAGTGGGAGTGGTGTACAGGGTCTTAGCAGTAAAGAGTATTCCATATTTCTGCCAGATACCCACAGAGATATTGAAATCTGAAAAAAGAGACTTCTGCTCATTGAAGGAAAGAACTGCTCACATAGCGTTCAACTCCACAGCAAACGAGTGCTCTAGCACTGGCATCTCAGCAGGGATATTCCCCTACTACACATGTGTGTCTGGGTCCCTGTGACAGTTTACAGGACATAACTCAGGGCACCTAGACAGAAGGCAGAGGGACTACTTTCTATTTCTGGTGTAGAGCTTAGTACAATATATATATATATACTATTACATGTGACACATGTACCTTGTATTACCATTATTCGCTGTATATGAACCCCTTTTCTCCGGGCATTATTTGTCTATAGCATTTTTCACGAACCTGAGGCAACTGAGAACCCTTCAGTGAAGGAATTCCACTAACCCTCACAATACCAACCAGGGGCCTCCCTGCAGTAACTCAGGTAGTTGTACCCATTCTCTTTCCGCATTCTATGTGTTCTTCTTCTTTCTTCTTTTTTTTCTTTTTTCTTCTTTTTATTTCTATCATGTAGTTCAGGGGTTTATAGATATATGTCCTGCATCTCATATTTCCTTTAGTGGTGCTTCTTACCCATTCTCATATCATTTACCCTAGTATTTCATGATCATGAGGCGACTGAGAACCCTTTAATAAAGGAATCCTTTTTCACTTGAATTGTCAAGTGATACTTACCAGTGACTATCACGTAATGTTACAGGTAGTTGCATTTTCTTCCTCTTCTTTCTCTCCTTTCTTCTTTGTCACACGGTCCATTGTGTTATAGCCCACGTGTCATGATAACACTTGTACCATCTTTTCATTTAGATTCCACCTACAATTATTTACCGATTCCAGTTCTGAAATAGGCTTTCATGATCTACTCACTAGAATTCTCAAGTGCATAAGGTACTGAGACATATACATGTTCACACCATTATAAAGAACAAAGTATAAACATTGAGGTTTTTCTCACACCCATGTTCCTGTGTTCTTTGATATGATATGTGTTCATTTCCTTCACTATATAGGATTGCAAGTTTTCCATTTGTACCTTAATGGCAATGACGCTATACAATTGAACACATATCATCCTGTTACCCATATAGGTGTGTATTTACCTGCTTGACTATTTTTGGTTGTTTAATCCAGAATGTTTCTCCAGATAGGTCATGTGGAAATTTTCTTTCCTCAGTACAAATGTTTTCACTATGGCTTTGGAAAAATTTTTTGTATGTGCATCATGGTCATTTGACCCATTGTACTCTCAAGTAGCAATATATTGTACTGTTATGTTGTACTATGTACTAATTACGTGTTTATATGGTTTTGTAACCCTTTATGATCTTAGATAACTTTATCCTTGATAAAGACCTAAAAACAAGGTCGAAACGTTGGATGAATTATCCTTTTGCACAAATAAAGAATTTTCAGCATTCCAAGAGTTCTTTTCTTACGTTATTGATCACTATAGTGTGCCAGAGCTATTTCTATTGAATTGACTCTTATTTTTTCTGAGCACCTGCTATATACACAGTGACCCAGACATATTCAAGTTTCATTCAGAAGGCAGAGGGAAGCCTTAGCAGCTGAGCCTATATCTTGGCTTGTGAGCATTAGAACAGGCCGGCGATTACAGGGTAACATGAAAAATGTCCAGCTTGCATTATGACTAGAACATGACAATATCCTTTTAAGTACTAACCTATGATGCGTTCCTAAGCAGTTGATGTTATATGTTCTACATTTCATTTTCTGCATACTTTACAAGTAGTAGAATTTGCTTTGATATAGGCAACTGGATTTTCACAATGAAAAGGCAAAGGATAACGCCCGAAAAAGACGCCATACATTATGTCAGTGCCATCACTGACAAACCTGGATTGACCATGAAATACATCAATCCCCTTAAAGGTGAGTTAAAACAAGTTTTAACTAAATTGCCTTAATATTGTCATGCATTAGAATGACTGTCTTAGGTAATGATAAATATTTTCTACTGGAAGAGGAGTGTTTGCTGAAACTGAAATCGAAAAAGGGAGTTTTGTTGCAGAATATCGAGGCGAGCTCACGTATGCACTTACGATGGTAGACAACTACTCGAGATTTATGGTTGTGGTACAAGTCAAAGATCTAATGGCCCATACTGCAGCGAAGGTCTTCCAAGCACACTTATGCAGACCTCATGGCTACTCAGAGAGAGTCCTCACAGATCAAGGCACAGCCTTTGAAGCGGAAATCTTCAAGGACTTCTGCAGCTTTTACCGATGCAGGAAGATGCGCACTACACCCTACCATGCTCAAACCAATGGTTATCAACCTGCTCAGGACTTTACCCCATATTCCAGATGTGGCCTTACAAGTGATTTATAGAGGGGTAACAATACGTTGGGATCACCGGATCTAATCTCCCTTTTAATACACCCTAAAATCTTGTTTGCTTTAGAATAAACAATAACATCATAAAGGTATAGCAGTACCGTTTCAAAGTTTCGGTGTCCCAAGCAGCATTCCATCAGCCTCTGGAAGGTTCCTGGCAAATTGCACAGCTCGAAGGGCATGCTTTTGAACTCGCAGAGACCCATCGGGGTGGCAAAGGCGGTCTTCTCCCGGTCTGCCTCAGCAACGGACACTTGCCAATAGCGACTAGTGAGATCAAGGGTAGAAAAATAATTTGCAGTTCTCAATGCAGCTAGCTATTCCTCAATACAGGGGAGTGGTGCTGTCCTTCTTCTTTAACAGGACCAACGGAGCTGCCCAGAGGCTACAACTGTCACGGATAACCCCAGCCTCCTTCATGTTGCTCAACATGTCCTTGGTACACTGGTAATGTGCAGGTAGTTTTGGCTTATATCTCTCTTTGATGGGTGGGTGTGCACTTGTGGGGATGTAGTGTTTGACCCCTTTTATTCTTCAAAAGTCTAGCGGATGTTTGCTGAAGACTTGCTCGTATTCTTGCACTAGCCTGTAGACCCCCTTCTTGTGATGTGAAGGTGTGGAGTCAGTGCCTACGTGTAATTCCTTACACCACTCCTCTGGCTGACTTGGTGAGCTGTCACTGAATGGGTGGGCTGAAGCAATGGTGGATGCTGCTGTTTGGATAGCATGTGTATCTACTGAGAACAGCTTATCAATGGTGGCAAATCGGAGCAGCTTAATCTCTTGCTCTCCGCAGTTCAACACTCTCATGGGCACTCTTCCCTTCCATATTAATGAATAAAACTATGATGTAAATAGCATATAGATACCCCACAAATGCAGATAAAAGTAGGTTATGGGAAAAGGGGGAAGAGAGAAACAGGAAAATAGTGGAATAAAGTATACCTTCCAGGTGGGAGAGGAAATGGCAGCACAGCCAGTGGAGGTGAAGCAAGGGGAGCCTGCAACTAAAGAGTTGAGAGCGTTATCACATGGTGACTGAGCCTGATTGTAACGGGAGCATAGAGGTGCCGATCCTGTCTTACCTGCGTTGGTGTAGAAGTGGGTGTCCTGTGGTGGAGTCAGCTATGTGCAGTGGTGGCCGTGGGTTCTTTTATGTGCGACCGTAGTAATAGCTGCGCCCACTTCCTGTATGGGAGTGGAATGCAGTGAGGGTAATGGAACGCACGCCTGCGCATTTGTGTTTAACGTCGCGCATGTGCAGAACGGAGAAAAGGCTGCGCTCACTTCCTAATGAAAGGGAGTGAGACGCATCTGGGAAGGGAAGGGAAAAGATTAGGGTTTGGGGATGATGAAAGGGCTTTCTACGGGCAAGGATGGCAAAGGGTGGCAGTGACGGAAAGTCAGGCAGCCTGTCCTGTCCTGTCCTGTCCGTCCGTCTTTTTGTATCATGAATTGGAAAGACTGCAAGGGGGAGGGGAGGTGCTTGTGTCCAAAAGGAGGAGTTATTCAGATTCATTGCAGTGGGCGGCGGCTGCAAAAAGCACCATTCTTCTTGTTTTTGCTCTGCAAAACAGCCTTTTCAAGGGTTGGCTTGGGTGACAAAATGTCTTCTGTAGGCGTGGGTTTGTCTCCCTCTCCCTAAGATGTGTCCGGTATAGGCCAGGGTGCCACTCAAGGCCGTAACCAATTCGGGTTATAGCTTCTCGGCCTTTTGGCTAAGATCAAGTGTAGTTTCGGAGGACGCTACCTTGGTCGGTACTGGAAGGTGCCTGGGATTGCACGTCTGCCGGCCTTGAGGAAGTGTGTGCGCCTTCTGGTGACACATAGCCCTCTTGTGCCTGGACGGTTCCCAGGCAACGGGAGGCGATCACCTTTGTTATTTTGAAGTCCTACTGATAAACAGAAAAAAAAAAAATTAAATCTGTTCTTATCAGTTTAATATCTGATACGTCCCCTCTCTGGGGACCATATATTAAATGGATTTTTAGAACAAGGAGATGGAAAAAATCTTGCTCTGTCCACTCCACGCATTGACCTGGTATTGCAGTACCTCCAGGACTGGTGCACCCCTTCTTAACCCAGTTTCCAAAAGCAGAACTCAATTCACCTGATTCAAATGAGCCCCATTAGTGAATTGAAAGAAAGCAAAAACTTTATATGCACCTCAATTTGGCCAATTCACTTTTCACACTTTCACCCTTTTTTTATCTTTCACACCTTTTACTTGCTTTATTGATGCAAAAAGCTGTGCCAAATAGCAAACTCATCTCCACTCAACTTGACCAACTCTGCTATGTCCCGTGCAGTATCTTATTCTCAGTCTTATCTAGATCATTTGCAATTGAATAGAATAGATCCCTTTTGGCTGCTTATGACTGTGTAAAATATGTAGTTTTACTGGGCTGGGATGAGAGAATCCATTGAAGCATGGTGTAGGGATTGTGGTTCCTGTGTGCTAAGAAGAGAGGCTGGCACCAGCCAGAAAGCCCCATTGCAGCCAATAATCACTTAATAACTTTTTCAACTTGTCATCATATGGGAGGCCTTCCATTCCTTGTAGTAGTCTAGTTGCCCACCTTTGAACTGACTCTAACTTCTGAATGTCCTTTTTAAAATGTGGAGCCCAAAACTGGTTCCCATATTCCAGATGTAGCCTTACAAGTGATTTATAGAGGTGTAACAATACGTTGGGATCACGGGATCTAATCTCCCTTTTTATACACCCTAAAATCTTGTCCCAAGCAGCATTCCATCAGCCTCTGGAAGGTTCCTGGCGCATTGCACAGCTCGAAGGGCATGCTTTTGAACTCGCAGAGACCCATAGGGGTGGCGAAGGCGGTCTTCTCCCGGTCTGCCTCAGCAACGGACACTTGCCAATAGTGACTAGTGAGATCAAGGGTAGAAAAATAATTTGCAGTTCTCAATGCAGCTAGCGATTCCTCAATACGGGGAGTGGTGCCGTCCTTCTTTTTTAACAGGATCAACAGAGCTGCCCAAAGGCTACAACTGTCACGGATAACCCCAGCCGCCTTCATGTTGCTCAACATGTCCTTGGTACACTGGCAATGTGAAGGTGGTATTGGCTTATAGCTCTCTTTGATGGGTGGGTGTGCACCTGTGGGGATGTGGTGTTGGACCCCTTTTATTCCCCCAAAATCTAGCGGGCTCCCCACCGGTAACCCGCTCCCCAGCTTGGATGGATGCTGAGGGAGCCCCTTTTGCCCGCAGGCTCTGGCCCTGGGAACTGTAGCCTTGGCGGTGACTGTGCTTCCCTCTACGGTGTGAGCTGTTGCCTTCAATCGGGTCTTGACTGCTGGGAAACCCTGGAGGTTCCTGTCGCTAACGGATTTGACCGGTTTTACGGCGACTCCTAGCCTGGTCGGGGTCCGTAGGCCCTGCCGGATGGTGCTGGCTTCTCTTCACTCCCCGATCTGGTACCGGCGGGCCACCGCCCATCCCCGGTCCGTACGGTTCACTCCAATCAGCCTCTCCTGCAGAAGGTCACCACCGTCTGCCAACCTTGCTGAGTGCCCGGGCCACACACCCGGACACGGTCAGTCTCCTCTCCTCTTCACTTCTCTAACTCCAAAACTGATCTCTAATCTGACTCCTTTTCCCGCCTCCAGGACTGTGAACTCCTCGGTGGGTGGGATCAACCGCCTGGCCCACCCCCTGGTGTGGACATCAGCCCCTGGAGGAAGGCAACTAGGATTTGTGTTTAGCTTCGGTGTGCCTAGCCGGAGTGTAGAGTGTGTTGGTGTAGTACCTGTGACGACCTGGCTTGTCCAGGGTGCCACATTCCCCTATAGTAAAATGCAGACCGTCCGCGGGCTGCCCGTCCATCACCGGTTTTATTTTCACAACTGAAAAAGAATAAAACGGTAAAACATGTAAAAGCATCATAAACATTTTACAACGGTACAGCTTCCGCTCTTCTCCCACCCAAACAACCTGGCCCTGATGCTGCCCCTAAGAAGCGGGCAGCACCCCTTGACCCCAGTCCAGCACCAAGTTGCCCGAGCGGGTTCTGTCTCTTTCAGGGGGCCCACGTCCAAGGGGACCCCTGAACCCCCGGAGGATCGCCACCGGTTACGATAGTGGCGGGCCTAGGCCATCCCTTTCCTCCAGGCCCATCCTCCCAAATCAGCCTCTCCGGAGGCGGTAACGGTGTCAAGCCAACAAACATTTTTATTTACATTGCACTAAGTTTGTGGTTGCCCTGCAAGTTCTCGGGCTTGTCCGTAAGCAGTTCCTTACGCAATGGTTGCACAGTCCCTACGGGGACAACAGTTGCCGGCAACGGCCGGTTTAATCACGGTTCAATCAGGTAAACTTCTTTGGTTGATCATCTTTACTTATCATTTAAAACTTTCAAACTGGTACACTCAACACATAAAGCCCCCCCCTTTTAAAGAGTAGTTTCCCTGTACCTAAGTGGGGGTCTACCTAGGTTGGGGCGAGTGGACCTTCGGGGTCCGGTGTCAGTGGTGACAGGCAGTGGGGCAGAGGGAACAGTCAGTTCCTCCTCCCTGCTATCATGTGGGGCAGGCGGAGGCGTAGGGGAGCTGGGTACAGGTACATCCCTGGGCACTGGCTCGCGGTTAACCGTTTCCATCATTTCTTCATCCACGGGTTGTGGGAACAGTATCACTGGAAGGATCACCGCACCGTTCTGTGTAGGCCAGTCTGCTGGAAAATCACCCATCATGGTGTGGATTACCTCTTTTTCCTTCTCCACTGGACTGGGAACTGGAGCCTCATCCGCTACTCTCAATGCTGGTGGGCACTTCTTCAGGTGGTCTCGGGAAACCGTGGCCAAAGTCCCCCCCTGGTCACCGCTGATCTGGTAGGCCTTCCCATTCTCCCATCCTGTGGGCTGGACTACATACGGGGTTTTTTCCCATTGATCATCCAGCTTGTGGGCCCTTCTTTTCCGCTTCAGCACTACATCCCCAGGTTGGAAGGAACCGGCAGGCGCCTTCTTGTTGAAGCACTGCTCCTGTTGTCCCCGACTCCGGCACAGGTTCTTTTCAACATACTCCTGGACCTGTCGGTACTGTGTCCTCCGCCGAGTGTCCCATTCAGCTGTCGACAGGAGTGCTTCTGAAGCTTCCAAGCCCATTTCCAGATCCACTGGTAGCCGGCCGGGACGAGCTCTCATCAGGTATGCTGGAGTGCATTTCGTAGAGCTGGAAGGGATGTTGTTGTACATATCGACCAGGTCAGGTAGCTTCTCCAGCCACAGGTTCCGCTCTTCCAGTGGTAACGTCTTGAGGAGGCCCAGGACCAAGTGGTTCATCTTTTCACAAATGCCATTGGTTTGGGCGTGGTAAGGCGTGGTCCGGATTTTCTTGCAGCCGTACAACTGGCAGAATTCCTGGAATACCTCTGCTTCAAAGGCCGGACCCTGGTCGGTAAGCACCCTCTCCGGGTACCAATGCGGTCAACAGAAATAAGCCTGGAAAGCCTTAACAGCGGTGCGGCCGGTTAAGTCCTTAACTGGGACAACCACCAGGAACCTCGAGTAGTGGTCTACGATGGTCAGAGCGTAGGTGTACCCACTTCGGCTGGGGGTGAGCTTTACATGGTCAAGGGCAACCAGCTCCAGCGGTTGGTGTGTAATGATCGGGTGTAGGGGTGCCTTCTGGCTGGCCTCGTCCTTCCTTCTCAATGCGCAAGGGCCACATTCTCGGCACCAGTCCTCCACAGATTCCCGCATTCCACTCCAATAGAACCGCTCTCTTAACAACATCTCTAGCTTCTTCCACCCGAAGTGCACTGCACCATCATGGTATGCTTGCAGGACGGTGGGCACGTTAGCCTGGGGAATCACCAGCTGGCGGATCTTCTCGTGAGTCTTTGGATTAATCAGCTCGCGATACAACTTCCCCTGGTGTAGGTATAGCCGGGTCCGTTCTTGCCACAGACGTTGGGCTTCGGCAGGGGCAGCAGGGTCTATCCCAGCAGAACCCTGTTCCACTAGAGTCTTGACCAGGCGGACAGCAGGTGCCAGTCCTGTCGGGGCAGCGGATCCAGGTTCACCCGTTGTTGGTAGACGTGCACCTTCTCAGTGAATGGCCGGTGAAATGCAGGCAACTCGATCTCTTCGAGGTCATCATCCTCTGGCCCCTCTTCCGACAGGTGGGGCATCCGGGAGAGTGCATTGGCATTGACGTTGGTACGGCCGGCCCGGTACTTGATGGTGAAATCGTAGTTGGCTAACCTGGTCACCCACCGCTGCTCCAACGCGCCCAGCTTGGCCGTATCTAGATGGGTCAGCAGGTTATTGTCTGTGTACGCGGTGAACTTGGCTGCTGCCAGGTAATGGCGGAACCGCTCGGTGATAGCCCACACCAGTGCCAAGAGCTCAAGCTTGAAGGAGATGTAGTTCTCAGGGTTCCTCTCAGTCGGTCGGAGTTTTCGGCTAGCATAAGCTATTACCTTTTCCCTTCTGTCTTGGACCTGGGATAGAACAGCCCCCAAGCCCACATTGCTGGCGTCGGTGTAGAGGATGAATGGGCGGCTGTAGTCAGGGTACGCTAGGATTTCCTCTCCGGTCAGGGCTGTTCTCAGCTGGCGGAAGGATTCCTCATGCTTTTCTTCCCACACCAATGGGGCTACTAGGGATCTACCACCCTTGGTCTGTCCTACGAGGAGGTCTTGCATGGGGGCAGCCATCTTTGTGTACCCCTTAATGAAGCGACGGTAATATCCCACCAGGCCCAGAAACTGCCTCACTTCCCTCACTGTGGTCGGTCTCGGCCAGTCTTGGATGGCGGTGATCTTCTCGGGGTTGGGGGCGACACCTTCCGCACCAACCACATGTCCTAGGTACTGCACTCTGGGTTTCAGCAGATGACACTTTGAGGGCTTCAACTTCATCCCATACTTGGCAAGGGACGCGAACACCTCGGCTAGGTGCTCCAGGTGGGCTTCATACGTCTGTGAGTACACAATCACATCATCCAAGTACAGCAAAACGGTCCCATAGGCAGTCTTCTCTCGGTCTTCCGGTGCCACGGCCACCTGCCAGTACCCGCTGGTGAGGTCAAGGGTGGAGAAGTAGTTAGCGGTTCTCAGCGAGGCCAGGGACTCTTTGATGCGGGGCAGAGGGTAAGCATCCTTATGCGTTATCTGGTTAATCTTCCGGTAATCCACACACATCCGCATGGTGCCATCCTTCTTCTTAACCAGCACCAACGGAGCGGCCCAGGGACTACAGCTGTCCCTAATAACCCCTGCCTCCTTCATGTTCCTCAACATGTCTTTGGCGCATTGGTAGTGCGCAGGGGGAATAGGCCTGTATCTCTCTTTAATAGGGGAGTGTGTACCGGTAGGGATGTGGTGTTGAACCCCTTTAATCTGCCCAAAATCTAGAGGGTGCTTGCTAAAAACCCGCTCATACTCCTGTACCACCCGGTATACCCCTTCCTTGTGGTGTATGGGGGTATCATCAGTGCCGACATGTAGCTCTCGATACCACTCGCCTAACTCCCCCAGGGATGAGTGGGAACCGGCAGCAGGCGGTGTGACCGGGGGAACGGCTTCATGGATCGTGTGGGGATCTAGAGTGAGCAATTTGGCAAGGGTAGCGTACCGGGTGGTGCATGAATGCACACATATTGGTTTTATAATCTTATTGTATTACTTTATATTCTTATTTCACTTGTGCATATCTCCACCATAATCCTGGCTAAGAAATATAGCTTTTTTGGGGTACACAGGTAGTAAGGTCTTCTTTCTATTTCTTTAGGGGTGATATAGCCTGGTGGAACTCTAGACCTCTAACATTATATATGCACCCTTTTTCTTTATGGTTCTTGGACACCTTATAACATTCTTCCATACATATATATCTTTCTCATAAATTATAAATAATTAGGCATTTTTATATATTTTATTTACATTTTCATAAATAACTTTTTACAAAGCATGGGGGACATTCTCACATACATATAATTTTCATGTACGCATTCTGAAAATTTACGCATAAACCGTACACACTCCTTTTTGTAACAATTTCTATAACTCATTCGCTGAACTCTCATCCCGGATATTCATTCTTACACCGAATTTCCTGTTATAACACAACATTCATGATTTTTATTCAATTTATTTTTATTTTTTAGGTTTATTAGTAGTGATGAGCGAGTACTAAAAAGCTCGGGTGCTCGAAGCTCGGGCCGAGCCTCCCAAGATACTCGTGTACTCGGCCCGAGCACAGAGCCCAATGTTATCCTATGGGAGACCCGAGTATTTTTGTGAAATGACCACCGGCAGCATGTAGAAACCCTAAAAATGGCACAAAAGTCTCCGAAGAGTGCTCAAATGACATGGCAACAGCATGGGGAAGACCCCTTGAAGCATTTATCACTCAAAAGTCACAGCTGTGAATAATTTTGTCCGCGTTTTACGCCATTTTTACGGACTCACCAGAAAACCTTCCAAAATGACACCAAAATGATTTTTCATAGCGGAAATGTTAAGGGCACATACCCAATAGTGAGATAGAGCTAATGTATGTTACTTTTTGAGATCAATACATGAAAGATTTTACGTAAAACATTGTGTGGCACTCCGATGTCCCTGAGAAGAGACGTACATAAAGGCCTCTGAGTCTAATGTGCCCATTTTGAGGAACTGAGTCTTTCTAGTATTTTCCTTTGCCAGGGCAGTCCAAAATTGTGAGGTTCACCAATGCCCCTGCATACAGACGTGCATGATGGCCTGTAAACCTGAAGTGCCCATTGTAAGGAAGTGGGTCTATTGTAGTATAGCCCTTAGGCAGGGCAGCCAAAAATTGGGAGGCTCCACGTTGTCCCTGGATAGAGACGTGCATGAGGGCCTCAAAACATTAAGTGTCCAGTGTCAGGAAGTGGGTGTATTATAGTATAGCCCTTAGGCAGGGCAGCAAAAAATTGGGAGGCTCCACGTTGTCCCTGGATAGAGACGTGCATGAGGGCCTGTAAACCTGAAGTGCCCATTGGAAGGAAGTGGGTCTTTTGTAGTATAGCCCTTTGGCAGGGCAGCCAAAAATTGGGAGGCTCCACGTTGTCCCTGGAAAGAGACGTGCATGAGGGCCTGTAAACCTGAAGTGCCCATTGGAAGGAAGTGGGTCTTTTGTAGTATAGCCCTTTGGCAGGGCAGCCAAAAATTGGGAGGCTCCACGTTGTCCCTGGATAGAGACGTGCATGAGGGCCTCAAAACATTAAGTGTCCATTGTCAGGAAGTGGGTGTATTATAGTATAGCCCTTTGGCAGGGCAGCCAAAAATTGGGAGGCTCCACGTTGTCCCTGCATAGAGACGTGCATGAGGGCCTCAAAACATTGTTCCCATTGCAAAGGAGCGGGTCTCCTGTCGTTGTAATGTCCATTCTGCAAAGAATGGGCGAAAAAATTTACCACTGGGGGTATACCTGAAACAAAGGCCTAACTCTTGTAACGGTCATCATGGTGGCGCATGAGGAGAAGGAGGAGCAGTCCAGCGATTATCCAAAGTCCAGAAGTGTGTACCCATGGGTGACTGGAGGTACATGGCAAATTCCCGTTACAAACTTTAAATTCCGCTCTCATTTGCTGGTGGTGTGGTGAAGTCTGGCCCAATCCAACCCTTGTTCATCTTGATCAGAGTCAGCCTGTCAGCATTTTCAGTTGACAGGCGGGTGCGTTTATCTGTAATGATTCCACCTGCGGCACTAAAAACACGCTCTGACGAAACGCTAGCGGCAGGGCAGGCCAGGACTTCCAAGGCGTAGAGAGCCAATTCATGCCACGTGTCCACCTTGGATACCCAATAATTGTAAGGCACAGAGGAATGTCGGAGTACAGTTGTTCGATCTGCAAGGTACTCCTTGAGCATCTGGGCAAACTTAGGATTTCTTGTGGCACTACCCCGCACCTCAGGGGCTGTGGTACGTGAGGGGCTGAGAAAACTGTCCCACATCTTAAAGACTGTTCCCCTACCTCTGGCGGATTGGACTTGTGCCTCTCTCGGCTGTACGCCTTGGTTGTCCACTGATTCCTGACCTATGCCGCTAGCGTTTTGTGAGGGGAATGCTTTGCCTACTTCCGTGACTATGGCCTTCCGGAACTGCTGCATTTTGGTTGACCTCTCCGCCTCGGGAATAAGAGACATAAAGTTCTCCTTGTAGCGTGGGTCTAACAGTGTTACCAACCAGTAATGATTGTCGGCCAAGATGTTCTTAACGCGAGGGTCACGAGACAGGCAGCTTACCATAAAGTCAGCCATGTGCGCCAGACTCTTAACAGCCAGGACTTCAGTAGCCTGACCAACACGTTGACTGAACATGCTGTCCTCCTCCTCCTCCTCCTCCTCCTCCTCATCTACCCTGTCCTCTGGCCAGCCACGCTGAACCGAGGATATGACTGGTGTGCATGTCATATCCTCAATTTGGCCGGAGATTTGCTCCATGTCTTCATCCTCCTCCTCGTCATAGTCCTCCACTGCACGTTGTGATGAGACGAGGCTGGGCTGTGTGTTATCACCCACACCCACTACTGTTTCTTGCTGCAACTCATCGCGCTCCGCCTGCAATGCATCATGTTTGGTTTTGAGCAGAGACCGTTTTAGAAGGCAGAGTAGCGGTATGGTGACGCTAATAATGGCGTCATCACCACTCACCATCTTGGTGGAGTCCTCAAAGTTTTGGAGGATGGTACATAGGTCGGACATCCATCTCCACTCCTCAGGTGTTATGTGTGGAGTTTGACCCATTTCCCGACGGCTTAGGTGATGCAGGTACTCAACAACTGCCCTCTTCTGCTCACATATCCTGACCAACATGTGCAGAGTTGAATTCCAACGCGTGGGGACATCACACACCAGTCTGTGAGCCGGAAGATGCAAACTGCGCTGAAAGCCGGCAAGGCCGGCTGAAGCAGTAGGTGACTTTCGAAAATGTGCAGACAGGCGGCAAACTTTTACCAGCAGATCAGACAGCTCTGGGTATGACTTTAGAAACCGCTGAACCACGAGGTTGAGCACATGGGCCACGCATGGAACATGTGTCAGCTGGCCTCACCTCAAAGCCGCCACCAGGTTCCGGCCATTGTCACACACGACCTTTCCTGGCTTTAGGTTCAGAGGTGTGAGCCAGTGATCTGCCTGCTGTTTCAGAGCTGTCCACAGCTCTTCTGCATTGTGGGGTTTGTCACCTATGCAGATTAGCTTCAGCACAGCCTGTTGCCGCTTCGCCGAGGCAGTGCTGCAGTGCTTCCAGCTTGGGACTGGTGTGGAGGGTACAGTGGATGAGGATGCGCAGGAGGAGGAGGAGGCTGAAGAGCATGACATTCCGGAGCTGTAGAGTGTGGGTGAAACACTGACTGAGGTAGGGCCTGCAAACCTTGGTGTGGGAAGGACGTGTTCCGTCCCTCGCTCAGACTGGGTCCCAGCTTCCACAATATTAACCCAGTGTGCCGTCAACGAGATGTAGCGGCCTTGCCCACAAGCACTTGTCCACGTGTCTGTGGTTAGGTGGACTTTGGGTGAAACAGCGTTGTTCAGGGCACGTGTGATGTTTTGTGACACGTGGTTATGCAACGCGGGGACGGCACACCGGGAGAAATAGTGGCGGCTGGGGACCGAGTAACGTGGGACAGCTGCCGCCATCAGGTCGCGGAATGCTTCTGTCTCCACCAGCCTAAAAGGCAACATTTCCAGCGCAAGCAGTCGCGAAATGTTAGCATTTAGAACTGTGGCATGTGGGGTGTTGGCAGTGTATTTGCGCCTGCGTTCAAAGGTTTGCTGAATGGATAACTGAACGCTGCGCTGGGACAAGGACGTGCTTGATGATGGTGTTATTTCTGAGTAGGCAACTGCAGGTGCAGGACCGGAGGAGGCTTGTTCGCAGGCAGCATGGACAGGGGATTGGCTCGCATGCACAACCAGCGAAGACGTAGCAGTGACATTAGCAAGCACTGCTCCTCGACTCTGTTGTACTTCCCACAAAGTCGGGTGCTTGGCTGACATGTGCCTGATCATGCTGGTGGTGGTCAGGCTGCTAGTTTTGGTACCCCTGCTGATGCTGGCACGGCAGGTGTTGCAAATGGCCTTTTTAGAATCATCTGGATCCAACTTAAAAAACTGCCAGACTCGGGAAGACCTAACATTTGTACAGGCACCTTGTGTCGTGTTGTTGTTCCGGGGAACGGTTGCCTGACTTCTGCCTGGAGCCACCACCCTGCTTCTTACTGCCTGTTGGGATGCTACGCCTCCCTCCCCCTGTGCACTGCTGTCCTCGCTCTGCATATCCTCCTGCCAGGTTGGGTCAGTTACTGGATCATCCACCACGTCGTCTTCCTCTTCCGCACCCTGCTCCTCCTCCTGACTTCCTGACAATTGTGTCTCATCATCGTCCACCCCTTGTTGAGACACGTTGCCAACTTCGTGAGAACGTGGCTGCTCAAATATTTGGCCATCTGTACATACGATCTCCTCATGACCCACTTCAACATGAGCTGGCGAGAGGCCAGAATGTGCGAATGGAAACGTGAACAGCTCTTCCGAGTGTCCAAGTGTGGGATCATTAATGTCCGAGGACGTGTACTCAGCCTTGTGGTAGGAAGGAGGATCAGGTTCTGAAATGTGCGGTGCAGTATCACGGCTACTGACACTTGACCGTGTGGAAGACAGAGTGTTTGTGGTGGTGCCAATCTGACTGGAAGCATTATCCGCTATCCAACTAACAACCTGTTGACACTGGTCTTGGTTCAAGAGCGGTGTACTGCTGCGGTCCCCAAGAATTTGGGACAGGACGTGCGAGCGACTAGATGTGGCCCTTTGTTGTGGCAAAATTAGAGCTTGCCCACGACCTCGGCCTCTGCCTGCACCACCATCACGTCCACTTCCTTGTTCCTTGCCAACGCCCTTGCGCATTTTGCAATGCTGTGCTGACGTGTATTCACTAGACTTGGGCGTTATATCAAAGTTTGTGCAAATTGTGCACCTGTACGCTGCCACCGACAGGCACACACGTGCGGTTTTTAAATGCAAGCACGGACGCACTAAGAACCTAACAGGTTTTAGGAGCAAAAATTAATGATGAGAACTCTGACACTATCAGCCACTGCTGACTGACGTGTATTATACACTACACTTGTGCGTTATATAATAGTTTGGTAAAAACGCACACAAGTGCACCTGTACGCTGCCACCGACAGGCACACACGTGCGGTTTTTAAATGCAAGCACGGACGCACTAAGAACCTAACAGGTTTTAGGAGCAAAAATTAATGACGAGAACTCTGACACTATCAGCCACTGCTGACTGACGTGTATTATACACTACACTTGTGCGTTATATAATAGTTTGGTAAAAACGCACACAAGTGCACCTGTACGCTGCCACCGACAGGCACACACGTGCGGTTTTTAAATGCAAGCACGGACGCACTAAGAACCTAACACAGGTTTTAGGAGCAAAAATTAATGACGAGAACTCTGACACTATCAGCCACTGCTGACTGACGTGTATTATACACTACACTTGTGCGTTATATAATAGTTTGGTAAAAACGCACACAAGTGCACCTGTACGCTGCCACCGACAGGCACACACGTGCGGTTTTTAAATGCAAGCACGGACGCACTAAGAACCTAACACAGGTTTTAGGAGCAAAAATTAATGACGAGAACTCTGACACTATCAGCCACTGCTGACTGACGTGTATTATACACTACACTTGTGCGTTATATAATAGTTTGGTAAAAACGCACACAAGTGCACCTGTACGCTGCCACCGACAGGCACACACGTGCGGTTTTTAAATGCAAGCACGGACGCACTAAGAACCTAACAGGTTTTAGGAGAGACAATTGCTGAGAAGTCTGACACTATCAGGACTGTTTTAGACTGTGTACACCAGCCCCAGATATGATGAAGGCTGGTATACGGTCACCACTAGGAATGGCTATATACCCTGCCTGCCTGCCTGCCTGCCTGCCTGTATACTGCTACAATAGTCCTGACAAGGACTCTTTTGGTCACTAGCCTGTATTCCAACCTGGCTATACCCTGCCTGTATACAGCAACAATAGTCCTGAGAAGGACTCTGCTACTGTACTCCGACCTGGCTATACCCTGCCTGCCTGTATACAACTAGAATAGTCCTGAGAAGGACTTTTGGTCACACTGTTTGCAGCCCTGCTACGGAAATAGCTATAAAGGGCCGCAAACCTTTCCCTGAAGCAGCGACCCTCTCCCTGCACTGACTGTCTGGATAGCTGTGAGCAGAGCACAGCGCGCCCGCCGGTATAAAGGCTCGGTCACGCTGTGCAGGCCGGCCAATCACTGCAATTCCACAACTAACAGGGCTGTGGCATTGCAGTGGTCTGCCAGCCAATCCCTGCATGAGGGCTGGCTCTCAAAAGAGCGCCAACATGCAGGGATGAAGACCACGAGTACAGCACGAGTATCGCGAGATTACTCTGTCCCCGTCGAGTAGACCGAGTACAGTGATACTCGTGCGAGTACCGAGTAGTAACAAGCATGCTCGCTCATCACTATTTATTAGTAAAATGGCTTACACTCCCCTTTTTTCCACTTTTTTCTTCACTACTTTTATAAAGAAATTTTTCCTTTCTTTATTCTTAATGCAATTTTATATAGCAACACCACCATTTTTTGCCACGAACATAATTTTTCTTGTCCGTCATCCCGTTCACCCTTACAGGGTTGTGGACAGATGCACTTGTCACTACACTTCTAAGACTCAATACAGGGTCTGGAGCTCAATGCTCCCTTTTTGTTTTTTTTTTCTTCTTTTTTTTCTTTTTTTCATTTTGTCCTTCTTCTTCTTCTTTTTCTGATTTTTGTCTCAAAAAGCTGATGAAATTTGAAACACTATACCCCAGTGATTTTATAAATGTTTCTCAATATATCACTTGAGAACTTTTATGGCCGGTATTGTAACAGTTGACCATCCCGGCAGTATTTGAAATACAGCAGTCAGTCCTCTGACGTAGCTCCATATGTGTATATATAGAGGTTCTTCCTCCTTTGATTGCATACTGTTCTTTTTTTGCCCTGATGAAGGAGACAGTGATTACTGAAACACATTGACCGGAAAAAAGAATAAAGAGATGAAATAATTAACATCAGTTTCCTTTGGTGACAGCGCGGCACGCACCCGATTTTCCTCCTATACGTTATTGCTCTTCTACTAGGGGCTGCGGCTGTCGCCATTTGTAACGTGCATTTAGGGGTTGTGACTGGCACAACCTTAATAGGTGAGTGCAACTACTATTAATTATTTGTTACCTTACCAGGTAAGACCCTAATTTGTGCGTCTGCTCCAGAGTTATTTCCCTGATTATTAATATCTGACAGGCAGTGATTGATCCTGCATTCTCACCTTCCTCTCTGTTGCACATTCTTATTGTTCCTATATGCTCTCTATTTCCATCAGACTTTTTTTGTCCTTCGGTGGGGCTCTAACATATGTGCACCATTTATTATTTATTTTTATGGATTCCTTTCTTTTTTCATGCTAGCGTTCATTATGCAGTAGTCATTCATGATATATCTTATATTTGTGAATCCATTAGGGCTCTATATGTCTGGTGCATCACATTGGGTCTTTTCAGTGCACAATAGGCACCTTTTTCTGTTATGCTCTGCTGCCACCTTATGGACATCCTATCAGTGATGCCAGAAAAAAATGGACATGTCTCCGTGCAGCAATCACGGACACGCGGGTACGCCGCACGGAGACACGTGCAGTGAAAAATCACTGATGTGTGAGCAGACCCATTCATTATAATGGATCTGCGTATCTCAGTGATTCTGTTATGTTTAAAAAAAAGCACAAACGTACCAGAATCACTGACGTGTGAAACAGGCCTTATAGTGTTTTGATTTATGTATGTATTATACAACTTCTGTGGATCTTGTATGAGTGACTTTTCTTCATTTTATTGGATTGTTTTAAAATATTGAAATAAAGTCACGCTTCCTATGCATCCTTTTGTATTCTGATTGGCTACTATAATACAGTTTTTAGGCACTGAGATCGATACCAGAGGCATGGTCTTCCGCTTACCAGAGGATAAGCTCAAAAGGCTAAGGGACATAATAGAAGGGTTTAGTGCTGTTAATAAGGTGGCATTAAGATAAATGAAATATATCTTCTCGGTCTTCTCGTTTTCTTGCTGAGTTGTGCCAATGGACAGAGTTTTTTCTAGACATTTGCTATTGGAAACTCAGGGAACCAAAGCTCCTGGATAGAGTTGAGCGCGGTTCGTGGTTCGTGGTTCTCCAGTTCTAGGCTCGAGTGATTTTGGGGCATGTTCTAGATCGAACTAGAACTCGAGCTTTTTGCAAAAGCTCGATAGTTCTAGAAACGTTCGAGAACGGTTCTAGCAGCCAAAAAACAGCTAAATCATAGCTTGGTTTCTGCTGTAATAGTGTAAGTCACTCTGTAAATCAAACTATTATCACATTTCAGTGTATAGTGTGCGTGAACAGCGCCTTCAGATCACTGCTGTTTCTATAATGGCGATCGCCATTTTTTTTTTTTTTTTCTTGTCTTCCTTCCCTAAGTGCGCGCGTCTTGTGGGGCGGGCCAGCATGTCAGCCAATCACAGACACACACACAGCTAAGTTGACTTTGAGCCAGAGAAGCAACGGCATGTGTGATAGGATCTGCATGTCACATGTCCCTGCATTATAAAACCGGACATTTTCTTCACGGACGCCATTATCTGCCTTCTGCGTCTTTGGTGTCAGACATCACTGTCGCAGCTCCGTCCTCCTGAGTCCTATAGCCGATACAGCTGTATGCGCTGCATACACAGCGTTAGACAGCATAGGGAGAGCACTTTATAGCAGTCCTTTTAAGGGCTCAAACCGGCAGGGTCAGAGAGCCATAGGTGACAGGTCCTGCAAACAGCAACAGCATCTGTGTAGCCAAGGTCAGGGATTTCCTCCCTGCATTTCACCATTAGGAGGGAATAGAAAGGCAGGCTTCCATTCCTCTACCCAGAGCACCACAATCCTGCCACTGTACCCTCCTGTCCTCTGCACACTCCAACTCATTATAACTAAGCCATTATACTAGCAAACACTCAGTGTACCTAGTGGCATCCTATCTGTGGCTATTGGACTTTGCTATAGTCCCACTAGTGCAAAGACATTTGCAGAGCACGTCTGCCTGCATTGCACACTCCAACTTTTTTAAACTAAGCAATTTTACTAGCAAACACTCAGTGTACCTAGTGGCATCCTATACGTGGCTATTGGACTTTGCTATAGTCCCACTAGTGCCAAGACATTTGCAGAGCGCATCTGCCTGTGTTGCACACTCCAACTAATTTTAACTTAGCCATTATACTAGCAAACACTCAGTGTACCTAGTGGCATCCTATACGTGGCTATTGGACTTTGCTTTAGTCCCACTAGTGCCAAGACATTTGCAGAGCGCATCTGCCTGCGTTGCACACTCCAACTAATTATAAGTAAGCCATTATACTAGCAAACACTCAGTGTACCTAGTGGCATCCTATCTGTGGCTATTGGACTTTGCTATAGTCCCACTAGTGCAAAGACATTTGCAGAGCACGTCTGCCTGCATTGCACACTCCAACTTTTTTAAACTAAGCAATTTTACTAGCAAACACTCAGTGTACCTAGTGGCATCCTATACGTGGCTATTGGACTTTGCTATAGTCCCACTAGTGCCAAGACATTTGCAGAGCGCATCTGCCTGCGTTGCACACTCCAACTAATTATAAGTAAGCCATTATACTAGCAAACACTCAGTGTACCTAGTGGCATCCTATCTGTGGCTATTGGACTTTGCTATAGTCCCACTAGTGCAAAGACATTTGCAGAGCACGTCTGCCTGCATTGCACACTCCAACTTTTTTAAACTAAGCAATTTTACTAGCAAACACTCAGTGTACCTAGTGGCATCCTATACGTGGCTATTGGACTTTGCTATAGTCCCACTAGTGCCAAGACATTTGCAGAGCGCATCTGCCTGCGTTGCACACTCCAACTAATTATAAGTAAGCCATTATACTAGCAAACACTCAGTGTACCTAGTGGCATCCTATCTGTGGCTATTGGACTTTGCTATAGTCCCACTAGTGCCAAGACATTTGCAGAGCGCATCTGCCTGCGTTGCACACTCCAACTAATTATAAGTAAGCCATTATACTAGCAAACACTCAGTGTACCTAGTGGCATCCTATACGTGGCTATTGGACCTTGCTATAGTCCCACTAGTGCCAAGACATTTGCAGAGCGCATCTGCCTGCGTTGCACACTCCAACTAATTATAAGTAAGCCATTATACTAGCAAACACTCAGTGTACCTAGTGGCATCCTATACGTGGCTATTGGACCTTGCTATAGTCCCACTAGTGCCAAGACATTTGCAGAGCGCATCTGCCTGCGTTGCACACTCCAACTAATTATAAGTAAGCCATTATACTAGCAAACACTCAGTGTACCTAGTGGCATCCTATCTGTGGCTATTGGACTTTGCTATAGTCCCACTAGTGCCAAGACATTTGCAGAGCGCATCTGCCTGCGTTGCACACTCCAAATAATTATAAGTATGCCATTATACTAGCAAACACTCAGTGTACCTAGTGGCATCCTATACGTGGCTATTGGACCTTGCTATAGTCCCACTAGTGCCAAGACATTTGCAGAGCGCATCTGCCTGCGTTGCACACTCCAACTAATTATAAGTAAGCCATTATACTAGCAAACACTCAGTGTACCTAGTGGCATCCTATACGTGGCTATTGGACCTTGCTATAGTCCCACTAGTGCCAAGACATTTGCAGAGCGCATCTGCCTGCGTTGCACACTCCAACTAATTATAAGTAAGCCATTATACTAGCAAAAACTCAGTGTACCTAGTGGCATCCTATCTGTGGCTATTGGACTTTGCTATAGTCCCACTAGTGCAAAGACATTTGCAGAGCACGTCTGCCTGCATTGCACACTCCAACTTTTTTAAACTAAGCAATTTTACTAGCAAACACTCAGTGTACCTAGTGGCATCCTATACGTGGCTATTGGACTTTGCTATAGTCCCACTAGTGCCAAGACATTTGCAGAGCGCATCTGCCTGCGTTGCACACTCCAACTAATTTTAACTTAGCCATTATACTAGCAAACACTCAGTGTACCTAGTGGCATCCTATACGTGGCTATTGGACTTTGCTATAGTCCCACTAGTGCCAAGACATTTGCAGAGCGCATCTGCCTGCGTTGCACACTCCAACTAATTATAAGTAAGCCATTATACTAGCAAACACTCAGTGTACCTAGTGGCATCCTATACGTGGCTATTGGACCTTGCTATAGTCCCACTAGTGCCAAGACATTTGCAGAGCACATCTGCCTGCGTTGCACACTCCAACTAATTATAAGTAAGCCATTATACTAGCAAACACTCAGTGTACCTAGTGGCATCCTATACGTGGCTATTGGACTTTGCTATAGTCCCACTAGTGCCAAGACATTTGCAGAGCGCATCTGCCTGCGTTGCACACTCCAACTAATTATAAGTAAGCCATTATACTAGCAAACACTCAGTGTACCTAGTGGCATCCTATACGTGGCTATTGGACCTTGCTATAGTCCCACTAGTGCCAAGACATTTGCAGAGCGCATCTGCCTGCGTTGCACACTCCAACTAATTATAAGTAAGCCATTATACTAGCAAACACTCAGTGTACCTAGTGGCATCCTATCTGTGGCTATTGGACTTTGCTATAGTCCCACTAGTGCCAAGACATTTGCAGAGCGCATCTGCCTGCGTTGCACACTCCAACTAATTATAAGTAAGCCATTATACTAGCAAACACTCAGTGTACCTAGTGGCATCCTATCTGTGGCTATTGGACTTTGCTATAGTCCCACTAGTGCAAAGACATTTGCAGAGCACGTCTGCCTGCGTTGCACACTCCAACTAATTTTAACTTAGCCATTATACTAGCAAACACTCAGTGTACCTAGTGGCATCCTATACGTGGCTATTGGACTTTGCTATAGTCCCACTAGTGCCAAGACATTTGCAGAGCGCATCTGCCTGCGTTGCACACTCCAACTAATTATAAGTAAGCCATTATACTAGCAAACACTCAGTGTACCTAGTGGCATCCTATACGTGGCTATTGGACCTTGCTATAGTCCCACTAGTGCCAAGACATTTGCAGAGCGCATCTGCCTGCGTTGCACACTCCAACTAATTATAAGTAAGCCATTATACTAGCAAACACTCAGTGTACCTAGTGGCATCCTATCTGTGGCTATTGGACTTTGCTATAGTCCCACTAGTGCCAAGACATTTGCAGAGCGCATCTGCCTGCGTTGCACACTCCAACTAATTATAAGTAAGCCATTATACTAGCAAACACTCAGTGTACCTAGTGGCATCCTATACGTGGCTATTGGACTTTGCTATAGTCCCACTAGTGCCAAGACATTTGCAGAGCGCATCTGCCTGCGTTGCACACTCCAACTAATTATAAGTAAGCCATTATACTAGCAAACACTCAGTGTACCTAGTGGCATCCTATACGTGGCTATTGGACTTTGCTATAGTCCCACTAGTGCCAAGACATTTGCAGAGCGCATCTGCCTGCGTTGCACACTCCAACTAATTATAAGTAAGCCATTATACTAGCAAACACTCAGTGTACCTAGTGGCATCCTATACGTGGCTATTGGACTTTGCTATAGTCCCACTAGTGCCAAGACATTTGCAGAGCGCATCTGCCTGCGTTGCACACTCCAACTAATTTTAACTTAGCCATTATACTAGCAAACACTCAGTGTACCTAGTGGCATCCTATACGTGGCTATTGGACTTTGCTATAGTCCCACTAGTGCCAAGACATTTGCAGAGCGCATCTGCCTGCGTTGCACACTCCAACTCATTATAACTAAGTTGCATTGTCAGGGATATTTATTCTTTATTATTCTGCTGTTAATAAAGCTAGACCACCACTGCAATCTTCACCACCTCTCAATTTTTACTACCACATTTTCAGTCCACAATCTTGTCGCAATCAACATGAGTGGCAAAATGACAGATGCTGGTGGAAAGGGGAAGAGGCGTGGTGGAAAAGGCAAAAAAGGTTTTGTCTGTGGGGAAAGTGGCAAAGCTCCATTATCATCTGCTGAAGATAGACCATCTACCAGCAAAAGTAAGATGTCTACTACTTACCGTGGACAATCCGATGTGCTCCCTTTTTTACGGACACGAGCAACAGGAAGAAAGGTAGATGATGGGCAAAAAAGGAAAATGCTTGAATGGATCTCAAGTGGTCCAACAAGTGCCCTCTCAGCCACTTCAAGTACCGCATCCAAAAAACACCAGTCCTCTGAGTTGTCATCCCAATCACACTTGATTTCTCCCAGCTCTGAAGTCTCCATCAGCCCTGCACAGTATGGTGGAACTGAGATGGCTGAGTCTGCAGAGCTGTTCAGTCACACTATAGCCTGGGAATCAGAGGTCTGCTCCCAAGCTACAGTGAGTACAGAACAGGAAATGGTCTGCAGTGATGCCCAGAACCTTTGTGACTCTGATTCAGGCCGTGAGGACCAAGTTTCTGAGCATAATGTTGACCCTTTGTCACAAACTGTAACACCTGTGGTTATAGACAATGAGGAACATACTGATGAAGATGAGATGCAGATACCCGATTGGGATGACAACTTAAATATTCGGTCAGGGCAAGAAGAGGCTCGGTCTGAGGGGGAGGGGAGTGCAAACACAACAATTGATGATGAAGTTCTAGATCCCACCTACTGTCAACCCCCAGTCAGGCACTCGAGGAGGTCAACAGAGGCGGTGGAGGAGGATGCAACCGACGACGAAGTTACCTTGCGCCTTCCTGGACAGAGTCGGAGCACTGGTAGCACGTCTACAACTGCATCCTCAGCCACCACTCTGCCTATGAGCATTATTCGGGGTGGATCAACAGGTCGCATGGCCTCTAAGCCTTGCCTAGCCTGGTCCTTTTTTGACATAGAAAAAGATCGCCCAAATCATGTGATATGTAAAATTTGTCATGATTCTCTTAGTAGAGGTCAAAACCTCAGCAGTTTGACAACTTCTTCCATGAATCGTCACATGAATAAATATCATAGGTCTCGGTGGGAAGCTCACTGTGCTGCAATGCTGCAAGAGCGAACCATCCACCGCCCGCCCCTTCCAGTGCATCCGCGCGCTCTTCATCTTCTAGGACTGTGGGGACAGCTGTCACACCTGTTTTTCCACGCCAAACTTCCACCACTGTAACCGCAACAGGCAGTTTGCTTGTAAGGTCGTCAGTTGGTTTGGAAGGGGAAACAAGTGAGTGTGTACAGCTCTCTCAGACATCGATAGCACCAACGTTGGATGAAGGCAACATCATGTCTCCGCCTGCACTTTCCTCACAAACCTGCATTTTTCCAGGGACACCCTACTCAACACCGTCTACACACAGCAGCCAGATCTCTGTCCCTCAGATGTGGTCAAATAAAAGGCCACTTCCTCCGACCCATGACAAAGCTAAGAGGTTGACTCTATCCCTCTGTAAGCTGTTGGCTACCGAAATGCTGCCTTTCCGCCTAGTGGACACACAGGATTTTAGAGACCTTATGTCTGTCGCTGTGCCCCAGTACCAGATGCCTAGTCGCCACTACTTCTCTAAGAAAGGTGTGGCCGCGCTACACCAGCATGTCGCACACAACATCACCGCTTCCTTGAGAAACTCTGTGTGTGAACGGGTGCATTTCACCACCGATACTTGGACCAGTAAGCATGGACAGGGACGTTACATGTCGCTGACTGGGCACTGGGTAACTATGGTGATAGATGGTGAAGGGTCTGCTGCACAAGTCTTGCCGTCCCCACGACTTGTGTGTCAATCCTCTGTCTGTCCAAGTTCCGCCACAGCTTCTGCATCCTCCACCTCATCTGGGTCCTCCACCTCCGCCCCAAGCCTGCCTGGTCAGGCCACCAGCGTTCTCACTGCGCAGAAGGAATCACGCACGCCTCATTACTATGCTGGCAGCAGAGCGCAACGGCATCAGGCGGTCTTTAGCTTGACATGTCTTGGGAATAAGAGTCACACAGCTGAGGATTTGTGGTCAGCTCTGCGGTCCGAGTTTAATAAATGGTTGTCTCCACTCAACCTGCAGCCTGGTAAGGCCGTGTGCGACAATGCTGCAAACCTGGGTGCGGCACTTCGCCTGGGCATTGTGACACACGTACCTTGTATGGCTCACGTGTTGAACCTTGTCGTCCAGCAATTTTTAACACACTATCCCGGCCTAGATGGCCTTCTGAACAGGGCACGAAAACTGTCAGCTCACTTCCGCCGTTCAAGCGCCGCAGCAGAGCGACTTGCATCGCTCCAGAAGTCTTTCGGCCTGCCGGTTCATCGCCTGAAATGCGATGTGGCGACACGCTGGAATTCAACTCTCCACATGTTACAGCGACTGTGGCAGCACCGCAGAGCCCTGGTGCAATACGTCATGACGTATAGCCTGGGCCAACGAGATGCAGAGGTGGGGCAGATCACCCTGATGGAGTGGTCTCAGATCAAGGACCTATGCACCCTTCTGCACAGTTTCGACATGGCGACGAATATGTTTAGCTCTGACAATGCCATTATCAGCATGACGATTCCAGTCATTTACATGCTGGAGCACACGCTAAACACTATTCGGAGTCAGGGGGTGGGACAACATGAAGGGGAGGAACTACAGGAGGATTCATATGCGCAAGGGACAACAACATCACCAAGGTCCAGACGTTCATCATCACCAACGCAGCAGGCATGGGACCATGGGGAACAGGGATCGACAAGGGCGCATAGTAGCAGGCGAAATGTTGAGCAAGGTGCAGGAGAACATGAAGAAATGGAGGACGAACTGTCCATGGACATGGAAGACTCAGCGGATGAGGGAGACCTTGGTCAAATTTCAGTTGAAAGAGGTTGGGGGGAGATGTCAGAGGAAGAAAGAACGGGTAGCACCTCTATGCCACAAATACAGCGTGGACTTGGTCCGCATGGCTGCGCAAGACACATGAGTGCCTTTTTGTTGCACTACCTCCAACATGACAGTCGTATTGTCAAAATTAGAAGTGATGATGACTACTGGATTGCCACACTATTAGATCCCCGGTACAAGTCCAAATTTTGTGACATAATTCCAGCCATAGAAAGGGACGCACGTATGCAGGAGTATCAGCAGAAGCTGTTACTCGATCTTAGCTCGGCTTTTCCACCAAACAACCGTGCAGGTGCAGGGAGGGAATCTCCCAGTTGTAACTTGACAAACATGGGACGGTCTCGTCATCTTCAACAGTCTACCCGTACCAGTAGGACCGTATCTGGTGCCGGTAACAGCAATTTTATGGAATCTTTTCATAATTTTTTTAGACCCTCTTTTGCAAGGCCACCAGAGACAACAAGTCTGACACATACTCAACGGCTGGAGAGGATGATACAGGAGTATCTCCAAATGAACATCGATGCCATGACTGTGCAACTGGAGCCTTGCTCCTTTTGGGCTTCAAACCTAGAAAAATGGCCAGAGCTCTCCAGTTACGCCTTGGAGATTTTGTCGTGTCCAGCTGCCAGCGTTGTCTCTGAACGTGTATTCAGTGCTGCTGGGTGTGTGCTGACAGATAAGCGCACGCGTCTGTCCAGTGACAATGTGGACAGACTGACGTTCATCAAAATGAACAAGTCATGGATCCAGAAGGAATTTACTACCCCTGTGTCATCCTGGGGAGAGTAAATGCTTGTTGATTTGGAATGTGCTTGATGCAAATCAAAACATCCTGTTTGCAACTAGGGCCCAAGTGCTGCCACTGATGGGGTGGGTGTCTGTGTGGCCCAATTTTTGGAAAAAAGGGAGACTCCGCTTGGAGTAACCCTTGCTTGCTGTGTTTTTAAAAGAAGCCAAGATGAACAGAGCTGGGATCAGGAAAGACTTTGCTACCTACCCCGGTGTCATCCTGGGGACGGTTAAGAATAGCGTATTTTTGAATGTGCTTGATGCAAATGTAGCTGTGAAGTGTACAACTGGGGCACAACTGCTGCCACTGAAGGGGTGGGTGTGTGTGGGGCCCAATTTTTGGAAAAAAGGGAGACTCCGCTTGGAGTAACCCTTGCTTGTTGTGTTTTTAAAAGAAGCCAAGATGAACAGAGCTGGGATCAGGAAAGACTTTGCTACCTACCCCGGTGTCATCCTGGGGACGGTTAATTATGGCGTATTTTTGAATGTGCTTGATGCAAATCAAAACATCCTGTTTGCAACTAGGGCCCAAGTGCTGCCACTGATGGGGTGGGTGTCTGTGTGGCCCAATTTTTGGAAAAAAGGGAGACTCCGCTTGGAGTAACCCTTGCTTGCTGTGTTTTTAAAAGAAGCCAAGATGAACAGAGCTGGGATCAGGAAAGACTTTGCTACCTACCCCGGTGTCATCCTGGGGACGGTTAATTATGGCGTATTTTTGAATGTGCTTGATGCAAATCAAAACATCCTGTTTGCAACTAGGGCCCAAGTGCTGCCATTGATGGGGTGGGTGTCTGTGTGGCCCAATTTTTGGAAAAAAGGGAGACTCCGCTTGGAGTAACCCTTGCTTGCTGTGTTTTTAAAAGAAGCCAAGATGAACAGAGCTGGGATCAGGAAAGACTTTGCTACCTACCCCGGTGTCATCCTGGGGACGGTTAAGAATAGCGTATTTTTGAATGTGCTTGATGCAAATGTAGCTGTGAAGTGTACAACTGGGGCACAACTGCTGCCACTGAAGGGGTGGGTGTGTGTGGGGCCCAATTTTTGGAAAAAAGGGAGACTCCGCTTGGAGTAACCCTTGCTTGCTGTGTTTTTAAAAGAAGCCAAGATGAACAGAGCTGGGATCAGGAAAGACTTTGCTACCTACCCCGGTGTCATCCTGGGGACGGTTAATTATGGCGTATTTTTGAATGTGCTTGATGCAAATCAAAACATCCTGTTTGCAACTAGGGCCCAAGTGCTGCCACTGATGGGGTGGGTGTCTGTGTGGCCCAATTTTTGGAAAAAAGGGAGACTCCGCTTGGAGTAACCCTTGCTTGCTGTGTTTTTAAAAGAAGCCAAGATGAACAGAGCTGGGATCAGGAAAGACTTTGCTACCTACCCCGGTGTCATCCTGGGGACGGTTAAGAATAGCGTATTTTTGAATGTGCTTGATGCAAATGTAGCTGTGAAGTGTACAACTGGGGCACAACTGCTGCCACTGAAGGGGTGGGTGTGTGTGGGGCCCAATTTTTGGAAAAAAGGGAGACTCCGCTTGGAGTAACCCTTGCTTGCTGTGTTTTTAAAAGAAGCCAAGATGAACAGAGCTGGGATCAGGAAAGACTTTGCTACCTACCCCGGTGTCATCCTGGGGACGGTTAATTATGGCGTATTTTTGAATGTGCTTGATGCAAATCAAAACATCCTGTTTGCAACTAGGGCCCAAGTGCTGCCACTGATGGGGTGGGTGTCTGTGTGGCCCAATTTTTGGAAAAAAGGGAGACTCCGCTTGGAGTAACCCTTGCTTGGTTTGTTTTTAAAAGAAGCCAAGATGAACAGAGCTGGGATCAGGAAAGACTTTGCTACCTACCCCGGTGTCATCCTGGGGACGGTTAATTATGGCGTATTTTTGAATGTGCTTGATGCAAATCAAAACATCCTGTTTGCAACTAGGGCCCAAGTGCTGCCACTGATGGGGTGGGTGTCTGTGTGGCCCAATTTTTGGAAAAAAGGGAGACTCCGCTTGGAGTAACCCTTGCTTGCTGTGTTTTTAAAAGAAGCCAAGATGAACAAGTCATGGGTCAGCAAAGACTTTATCTACCTACCCCGGTGTCATCCTGGGGACGGATAAGAATGGCGTATTTTTGAATGTGCTTGATGCAAATCAAAACATCCTGTTTGCAACTAGGGCCCAAGTGCTGCCACTGATGGGGTGGGTGTCTGTGTGGCCCAATTTTTGGAAAAAAGGGAGACTCCGCTTGGAGTAACCCTTGCTTGCTGTGTTTTTAAAAGAAGCCAAGATGAACAGAGCTGGGATCAGGAAAGACTTTGCTACCTACCCCGGTGTCATCCTGGGGACGGTTAATTATGGCGTATTTTTGAATGTGCTTGATGCAAATCAAAACATCCTGTTTGCAACTAGGGCCCAAGTGCTGCCACTGATGGGGTGGGTGTCTGTGTGGCCCAATTTTTGGAAAAAAGGGAGACTCTGCTTGGAGTAACCCTTGCTTGCTGTGTTTTTAAAAGAAGCCAAGATGAACAGAGCTGGGATCAGGAAAGACTTTGCTACCTACCCCGGTGTCATCCTGGGGACGGTTAATTATGGCGTATTTTTGAATGTGCTTGATGCAAATCAAAACATCCTGTTTGCAACTAGGGCCCAAGTGCTGCCACTGATGGGGTGGGTGTCTGTGTGGCCCAATTTTTGGAAAAAAGGGAGACTCCGCTTGGAGTAACCCTTGCTTGCTGTGTTTTTAAAAGAAGCCAAGATGAACAAGTCATGGGTCAGCAAAGACTTTATCTACCTACCCCGGTGTCCTCCTGGGGACGGATAAGAATGGCGTATTTTTGAATGTGCTTGATGCAAATCAAAACATCCTGTTTGCAACTAGGGCCCAAGTCCTGCCACTGATGGGGTGGGTGTCTGTGTGGCCCAATTTTTGGAAAAAAGGGAGACTCCGCTTGGAGTAACCCTTGCTTGCTGTGTTTTTAAAAGAAGCCAAGATGAACAGAGCTGGGATCAGGAAAGACTTTGCTACCTACCCCGGTGTCATCCTGGGGACGGTTAATTATGGCGTATTTTTGAATTTGCTTGATGCAAATCAAAACATCCTGTTTGCAACTAGGGCCCAAGTGCTGCCACTGATGGGGTGGGTGTCTGTGTGGCCCAATTTTTGGAAAAAAGGGAGACTCCGCTTGGAGTAACCCTTGCTTGCTGTGTTTTTAAAAGAAGCCAAGATGAACAGAGCTGGGATCAGGAAAGACTTTGCTACCTACCCCGGTGTCATCTTGGGGACGGTTAAGAATAGCGTATTTTTGAATGTGCTTGATGCAAATGTAGCTGTGAAGTGTACAACTGGGGCACAACTGCTGCCACTGAAGGGGTGGGTGTGTGTGGGGCCCAATTTTTGGAAAAAAGGGAGACTCCGCTTGGAGTCACCTTGCGGTGTTTTACATGATTTTAGAATGGCGTGCCATGCCTATATCTGTGTGTCCTCCTCTTTTTCCTTGTCCAGCTGTTTTGTTTTCGCATGAGTATATGTCCTTGTCACTTTCCCATGTGTTTGTGTTGTGTTGTGAGTTGTTTGTCACCTTTTGGACACCTTTGAGGGTGTTTTCTAGGTGTTTTACTGTATTTGTGATTGCCTGCCATTGTTTCCTATTGGCTCGAGTTCGGTTCGTCGAACGTTCGACGAGCCGAACTCGAACGGGAGCTCCGTTCGGCGAACCGACCTCGAGCCGAACCGGGACCGGTTTGCTCATCTCTACTCCTGGACATAGCATTCGAATTACCAGGTCCCTGAAGGCTGAAATGCGTAGTGGCCGGAAATCATGAACAATTACAATGGGCGTATGTGCTGTAGATCCTGCGTCAGTTGTAGCTTGGAACTTTGTCTTTTCACGGATTTGCCCGTCTCTCATGGTGTTGGGCTATTTTCGGATCAAAATGGTGTGTCCCTCCTTGGCCCGTATCATGGGTTATTTCAGGGGCAAATTTAACTCTCTTAGCACTTTTCTCCTTAATTGTGGCCGTTGAATTGTGGGGTCAAGGTCTATCCAACCAGCATATTTGTTGTTTTTCAGACAATTTAGGGCTCGTGCATAGTAATAATAACACAGGTTTCCAAGGGTAAAAATTTTTGAAAGATGTGATTTTTTTCATACTTTCGATCATTGGACTCAGTAAAAATATTGAAAAAATATCATCACGTACAGTTTTTTCACAAACACTGATTCTATAGGTGTTAGGGCCAGGTGGACGGGCAGACCCAGGAGGTGGATCCACTGGGCCGAACACCTTAATGAAGGCAAGGGGTCCGGTAGCCAGAGCACTACGGGTAGCAGGACAGTCCGTGCAAAAGAGTGGAATGGAGAAGTCCCTGGGACCACGGAGTCACTGATGGTAGTCCGGGTGACGGAGCTCAGGTTCGGAGGCCGAGATGTCAGGCAGAGTCCGGAACCGATGGAGCGAGAGGACGGGTCACCACAGGGATCAGAGATGGTACGGACTGACGGGATGGCAGATAGTCAGCGTTCGGGGTTCGGGAATCGGCAGGACCGGATGGCGAGGCAGGAGCGGCTCTAGAAGAGAGATAGGTAAGTATATCACAGAGACACAAGGAGACCTGACTCCTAGCTTAGGAAACACGAAGAACAGGCCCCGCCCACTTGGACATTAAACCCCTTTATACCCTGTACCTGTGTGTTCAATTTCCTGTCAGTGGACGCTGGCCCTTTAAGAGAGGGTCAATGACCGCGCGCGCGCCCTAATGCGCATGCGCGAGGCCCGGGTGCCAGAAGCCAGGGCAGGGAGCGGTGTATAGGAAGCAGGGGAGCCGGCCTGGAGCAGGGCTGCCGACGGGCGCCGGGAGCGGGGACCGGGCCGCCTGGGGACCGCAGGTGGTGGAGGCTGGAGACCGTGGAGCGGGGGATGTCTGCCAGAGGAGCCGGGGAGCGAAGCAGGGAAGCCGGGGAGCGTGGCAGGTGAGCCGGGGGGCAGAGCAGGGGACCCGGAGAGCGTGACAATAGGTTTCCAAAAGGTTAGAATTCTGAAAAGATTCCCTCCATACTTTTCTGAAGATGGTGCTCTAGTGTATTCAAGCGATGTTCCTGTGCTGATGGAAAATGTAACATTAAGTACAATGTGAGCGAGTGGAGACACGTCATTGTTTCATCCAAAAAGTCTGAAAGCTGTGCTACTGCTCAATGGCAGTAAGTATTCTTCAGTGTGTGTAGGGCATGTGTCGCGGGCAGAGGGGCCACGCACGCTACGCTCGGGTTCGGGGACTTCTGCTGCTGCTGCTGCTCGGTGGCTCGAGCGGAGGGCCAGATCCGGGGACTCGAGCAGCGCTCCTCGCCCACGAGTGAAAAGGGGGTGGTTTGTTTGGGGAGATAGTTAGTGACGTCACCCACAGGTCGTGGTGATAATGGGCACCACCACTGCTGGTGACGGGGATCCCGGGAGCGATGGCAGGGAGCAGCTAGGATGTTGGTTCCCCCTCCGTGGGTAGGGGTTGGTGATCCCCGGGCCCGGTGGCGGTACGGGGAGGCTGGATGGCTGGGGTGTACGTACCGAGGGAGCCCGTTTGCCCGCAGGCGCTGGCCCTTGGATCTCTAGCCTATGGCGGTGGCTTTTTATCCTCACGGTGTGGACGGTTGCCTTCTGTCGGGTCTTGGGTGTTAGGGAACCCCTGGGATTCCGGTCACTCTCGGATTTGACCATTGTCGGCGGCTCCTAGCCTGGTCAGGGTCCAATGGCCCTGCCTTTGTGCTTGGTACAGATCCGCTCACCGGTTCAGTTCCCCTCGGGTCACCGCCCATCCCCGGTCCTACGGTTCAGCTGACTTGTACCACCTCCTGCAGACGGCCACCACCGTCTGCCGACCTTGCTGACAGTGCCTGGGCTCCTACCCAGACACTAACAGTTTCTGTCCTCTCACTTTCCACTACAAAACTAAACTAACTGCTTTTTCCCGCCTCCAGGCCTGTGAACTCCTCGGTGGGTGGGGCCAACCGCCTGGCTCCGCCCCACCTGGTGTGGACATCAGACCCTGGAGGAGGCAACAAGGATTTTGTGTGACTGATGTAGACTATCCAGGGGAGGGGGTGTGTGTGATTTTGTGTTTGTGACTACCTGGCTAGTCCAGGGCGTCACACATGCTATGCACTTGGAAGAAAGCTGTGAGAATTTAGACTTTATTCTCAAGAAACTTAACTACAAGGAGCATGGATGGTCAATATGTGGTGGTCTAAAAATGTTCTCATTGCTTCTTGGGCAGCAAGGAGGATATATTAAATACCCATGCTGTTCTGCCTCATGGCAGCCTGCTAATAGTCATTCATTGAAATTTCTGTTACAACCCCTAGAGGTCATTGTTATTCTTTTGAATTGCTGAGTTTCCCTTTAAGCTAAATGTATTCTGGGTAAGGAATGCCTCCCTGAGCTGAGAAGAAGCCTGCAGCCATTTTCTCTTTGGATTTGTCAGGAAAGGACATGCCGACTTACCTCTCTGTACATTCACCCCTGCCTAGTGTAATCCGGTGAGCAAAGCAAATTACATGTGTTAGTGATAGAATCCTAGATGGAAGAGTGTAGTAAATGCATTGTACATTGTACTTCTACACCTTTAGTGTCATCCCTGTCTTGTTTGTCTAGATAAGATTTCTATGTATTGCAGATGCAGTGACCTTTCACCTACATTCTCGTAAGAACTGCATCTCATGTACTGTTATGCTATGTTAACTCTGTATTAACACTGTACTGACTGTAATCATTTTCTTGTTATAGTTTTTACCCGTATAAAACAGTATCTTGGATATACCGTATTCTGTCTTCAACTGCATCTTGGATATTCCTATATTCACTGTATATTCCATGTATACTGCAATCAAGTTCACGTTACCAGCTAATAAATCAAGGCTATTGAACTCCACAGTCTGTTTATTTGAAATGTGAACTAGGGTTTAGCTGTATGCTAGAGATTCACAGCATTACGTAAAAGAAGGCAGAACACATGCTTTTTGTGTGAATTGGAAAGCCAGGTTAGGACTCTTCACTGGAGCAAAAAAAATTGGCCAACAAGAACATCTTTGTAACCGGGACTCAAGAACATTGTTGCATAAAGCTTAGTTGATCCCACCTAAAGTTCTCTTGCCACCACTCCACTGTAAGCTTGGACTGATGAAGCTGTTTGTGAAAGCGCTACTGAAAGAAGGAGAGATGTTTAAGTACCTGTGTACCAAGTTTCAGGGACTGTCAGAATCAAGTCTGAAGGAAGGTGTGATGCCCTGGCAAAACCAGGAAGTTACAGATAGGCCCCCGCACAACACCTTTCCTCACTTAGGAAACACACAGCCGACCTGAAACCCTAGTCACCTAGGACCCTGAAGCCAGGACCGAAACCAGCGGCCTAGCTAATTAAATGATTGAGGGCAGGATTATAGGTCCTATCCCACCTAAAGTCCCTCAAAGAAGACAACAGCCCACTGATAGGGATAAGGCCACCGCCAGGGCCCTTAGATCCCACGGGCCAGCGCCTGCGGGCACGGCTCCTTAGGCCATATCCAGCCGGGAGCGGACTCCTGAGTTCCAGACCAGGCAGTCCACCATACACAAAAACAAGTGCAGAGTAAAGGACAGCGACCACCAGCCTGGGTGGGGGACCTGAATGCAACCGGCCGGGGCGGCAGGCCACCAGCACCTTTGGTTTACCGAAAGACTCGTGTGATTCATTTACTGTGAGTAACCAAACATCCCCCTGCTTGCTCAGGCGCGCCGGCCCTTGCCATCACCATACCCTGCACAAAGACACTGGGCCCCGGGGCAATCATCCCTACACATGGAGGGGTTAACATCCAGCTGCCACTACATCTCTCCCGGGTATCCCATAACGGCAGCGGTGGTGTCCCACCTCACCACACACCGTTGGTGGCGTCACAAACTTAATACGGCCTAGCCCATACATCTACATTCCTCCTTTTATTCGACATGTCCGCGAGACCCCCGGGTCGAGCCACTCTCTTAGAAGGTCTGGATCCGACCAACGGCGGCTGCTGGCACAGGGGCAGCACAAAAGCATTTTTGTGGGTTCGGATATTCAGAAACCCATGAATGAAGGATGACGTGTTTTAAACAATAATGAAAACTGTTGAAAAAAGGGCTTGGGACTCTTTGAAAGAAGCAATAAATACGTTTCTAGGTAACAACAAAGAATCAAAATTTAAGTCCATCGTGGAGAACATGCTGAAACGTTTCAAAGCCTTGGGTTGTCTAATGAATTTGAAGTTACATTTTTTACATTCCTATTTGGACTACTTGTCTGAAAACCTTGGTGCTGGTGGGAAGAACAAGAAGGTTTTCATCGGAATATCAAGGAGATGGAACGACGATACCAAAGTAAATGAAACGTGAACATGATTGCCGGATGCTTCACAGAGAAGATCCACAGGCCTTCTATAAGAGAAAAGGGGGATCTAGAGAAAAGGAAAAAGTGCAAGAATAAATTTCTAATAAAGTTGCAGAATGACTGTACAATAAATAAATGTATTTTATATATAAAATTGTGAATATTTTTGGTTACAATAAGTATTTTTCTTGTTCATGTCACTTGTATGTAACTTCACACATGGATTGTACAAAATCAATATTTGATGGTTAAAAAAAAATATTTTTTTTTTTTTTTAAATCAGGACATTAGAAAACATAATAATCAGTCACTGGATTTGAAGTTTCATAAACCAAAATTTTACATAGCTGTGTAATTTGTCGGGCACCCACCGACAATAGAATAGCGCCAGATTTAGGAAGCTGGCTGAGGTCTGCAAAGTCTGTAGCCAGGTGACAAAATTGTCCAACCTGGGTTTCTTCCTTAAGTAGTCTCTGGTATGATGATATGGTATAATCCTGGCAGCCGGAGTCGAAGTCCCTAGATTGCGGTTATGATCTCCAATCGGAATTGGAGCCCCTAGATTGAAGCCATGTAGCCAAGTGATCCTCTAGTTGAAGCCAAAGTCCCTAGACCGAGTCCACAAGGCATCCTGGTTCTGATCCCCTAGCCAGCTCCTAAGAGCTTAGACTAGATCATGCAACATCCATCAACAACCTGGTGACTCCAAGAAGTCCCCTTTTATAGCCATAACCTTCCCTTAGGATATACTGTGCCCTTATCAGATTGGTTGTACAAGGTTGCTTCTCTTATTGGATGAATTTCAAGCTGCATGGATAATGTTCATTTAAATGATGTGGATAGAAAGACTGAAGATATCTACATGTAGTCTGAAATCCATCATGAATCAATACTATTTTACACAGTCATAAGCAGCCCATGGGCATTCACCTGCATTCAAACCAATAACAGCTCATAGACCAGACAATCCATCTACCACTGGACCAAAGACAGGAAGTTAAATCCACTGCCTGCGGTAACCAACTTAATCCTATAGGCTACTCACACAACAAACCCAACAGAAAGGAAAAAAACATGGCTTCGATTATCCATCCAATGAAAACGCATAACCATTGTGAGCCATTGGACAATGCAATTGGACACTTGGTGACATGGTGCACGGCCCAATGAATCAAGTCTTTACTTCATATTCACGGTTTAAGCCCTTGGGTTCTAATGTGCCCAGAGTACATATCCAGAAAGATTCTCTTTCTTTGAGCTAAACACAAGTCAACAATACATTGTAAGCAGATTCTATTACCAGTCCCACACCATTTTGTGACGCATAATCACACAGTGATCCAATTAAGATTCCAAGTCATCGAACATGTCCAAGCCATACGCAGAGGAGGCAATAGAATTAGGAAGCTCAAAGAAAGGGAATCTTTCTGGATATATACTCTGGGCACATTGGAACCCAAAGGCTTAAACCATGAATATGAAGTACAGACTTGATTCATTGGGCCATGCATGGACATAATGGACATAATTCTAATAGGCAGGACAGGTAATAAGGAGCACAAGTTATATGCTAAAATGTGTTGTGTGACAAGACAGACACAGGAAAGGACATGATAACAGGTGTAGGGACCAACAAGGTGAGACAAGGGGTATCAGGATAGGGTCAAGTAGGTATGAATGTAGTAATGGGGCAGGCATAGAGAATTGTATGTGAATGTGAATTACAATAAATCACTAAGGAAAGGAATATGTGAGTGTGTGCCTAATGTAAACTAATATTGTACTGGCAAAATTATAGATGGAAAGGGAGAAGGGGAGGGGGGAGAGAGGAGGCTGTAATTGACTACAAGGGTATGAGTTATGAGTGATCATAGGGATAGTGTTACATAAGTGGAAATACCTATGGAGGACCGGATGTGTAAGCGCATACCTTATACAAACCTATAGAGTGCTGATGGGTGAGAGTGTGATGTTAGATATAAGACATCCTATAGTGAATAGTGAGCCGTAATCAAGTGCAACAGGGATATTTCACGTGACTATGGGAACCTGGAAGGTAAAGAAAGGGGAGAAAAAACTGTTAGACAAGGTAATCAGACATAATGTAACCAGTTGATCAGACATGATCACCTGGTTTGAGACCCCCTGCCTTACACTATATAGATATCATGTTCATTCCCCATCTATCTTGCTCAGGAGAGCATCTCCCTCCCCCGGCACCAAGAGCAGCTCATACTGAATTGTTACATTGACTAGTAACACTGCACACAGAAATGCACCTTAATATTCCACTGTTAACCCTTTCCTCCCAGCAGTAACACACAACTCCTCACCTTGATATCATGGTGATTTATGGTCAGAATGACTTCAATGCGATCAGTGATTTCTATTCTAGCTCTGCTCACATAGATTTTATATCCACACTCAACTATAGGCCGTTCTTCATATTTTGGGGGCTTTTAGTCAGATATACTAGTTTGTGCCTGTATAGTATTGGTGTAGATGGGAGTGTAGGGCATGGGTTACATGGCACTGTGGTGGAATACTGATGGGAGGTATTGGTGCTGTGTTTGATGCTTCTACTGGGTATTTTCCTACAAATACTGGAACAGCTCACTGCTTAGAATGATCCTTCCCAGCTCTATAATATATTATATATACCCCACAATGCAGGCTCACACACACATTTGTCTCAAGTGTGTTGTAGGGACACAGATACAGTCTTGGTCATGTGACTAAAGGCTACTTTACACACTGCGATATCGGTCCCGATATCGCTAGTGTGGGTACCCGCCCCCATCTGTTGCGCGACACGGGCAAATCGCTGCCCATGCCGCACAACACCGACCAGACCCGTCACACATACTTACCTGCCCGGCGACGTCGCTGTGTCCGGCGAACCGCCTCCTTTCTAAGGGGGCGGTCCGTGCGGCGTCACAGCGACGTCACTGAGCGACCGCCCAATAGCAGCGGAGGGGCGGAGATGAGTGGCCGGAACATCCCGCCCACCTCCTTCCTTCCTCATAGCGGCTGGGAGGCAGGTAAGGAGAGGTTCCTCGTTTCTGCGGTGTCACACGGAGCGATGTGTGCTACCGCAGGAGCGACGAACTACATCGTTACTGCTGCAGTAACGATAATCGAGAATGGAGACCCATGTCACCGATGAGCGATTTTGCACGTTTTTGCAACGATGCAAAATCGCTCATCGGTATCACACGCAGCAACATCGCTAATGCGGCCGGATGTGCGTCACAAATTCCGTGACCCCAACGACTCCGCATTAGCGATGTCGCAGCGTGTAAAGCCCCCTTTAGTGGGAGTGGTGTACAGGGTCTTAGCAGTAAAGAGTATTCCATATTTCTGCCAGATACCCACAGAGCTATTGAAATCTGAAAAAAGAGACTTCTGCTCATTGAAGGTAAGAACTGCTCACATAGCGTTCAACTCCACAGCAAACGAGTGCTCTAGCACTGGCATCTCAGCAGGGATATTCCCCTACTACACATGTGTGTCTAGGTCACTGTGACAGTTTACAGGACATAACTCAGGGCACCTAGACAGAAGGCAGAGGGACTACTTTCTATTTCTGGTGTAGAGCTTAGTACAATATATATATATTTATACTATTACATGGGACACATGTACCTTGTATTACCATTATTCGCTGTATATGAACCCCTTTTCTCCGGGCATTATTTGTCTATAGCATTTTTCACAAACCTGAGGCAACTGAGAACCCTTCAGTGAAGGAATTCCACTAACCCTCACAATACCTACCAGGGGCCTCCCTGCAGTAACTCAGGTAGTTGTACCCATTCTCTTTCCGCATTCTATGTGTTCTTCTTCTTTCTTCTTTTTTTTTCTTTTTTCTTCTTTTTATTTCTATCATGTAGTTCAGGGGTTTATAGATATATGTCCTGCATCTCATATTTCCTTTAGTGGTGCTTCTTACCCATTCTCATATCAATTACGCTAGTATTTCATGATCCTGAGGCGACTGAGAAGTAGTAGAATTTGCTTTGATATAGGCAACTGGATTTTCACAATGAAAAGGCAAAGGATAACGCCCGAAAAAGACGCCATACATTATGTCAGTGCCATCACTGACAAACCTGGATTGACCATGAAATACATCAATCCCCTTAAAGGTGAGTTAAAACAAGTTTTAACTAAATTGCCTTAATATTGTCATGCATTAGAATGACTGTCTTAGGTAATGATAAATATTTTCTACAGGAAGAGGAGTGTTTGCTGAAACTGAAATCGAAAAAGGGAGTTTTGTTGCAGAATATCGAGGTGAGCTCACGTATGCACTTACGATGGTAGACAACTACTCGAGATTTATGGTTGTGGTACAAGTCAAAGATCTAATGGCCCATACTGCAGCGAAGGTCTTCCAAGCACACTTATGCTGACCTCATGGCTACTCAGAGAGAGTCCTCACAGATCAAGGCACTGCCTTTGAAGCGGAAATCTTCAAGGACTTCTGCAGCTTTTACCGATGCAGGAAGATGCGTACTACACCCTACCATGCTCAAACCAATGGTTATCAACCTGCTCAGGACTTTACCCCATATTCCAGATGTGGCCTTACAAGTGATTTATAGAGGGGTAACAATACGTTGGGATCATCGGATCTAATCTCCCTTTTTATACACCCTAAAATCTTGTTTGCGTTAGAATAAACAATAACATCATAAAGGTATAGCAGTACCGTTTCAAAGTTTCGGTGTCCCAAGCAGCATTCCATCAGCCTCTGGAAGGTTCCTGGCAAATTGCACAGCTCGAAGGGCATGCTTTTGAACTCGCAGAGACCCATCGGGGTGGCAAAGGCGGTCTTCTCCCGGTCTGCCTCAGCAACGGACACTTGCCAATAGTGACTAGTGAGATCAAGGGTAGAAAAATAATTTGCAGTTGTCAATGCAGCTAGCTATTCCTCAATACAGGGGAGTGGTGCTGTCCTTCTTCTTTAACAGGACCAACGGAGCTGCCCAGAGGCTACAACTGTCACGGATAACCCCAGCCTCCTTCATGTTGCTCAACATGTCCTTGGTACACTGGTAATGTGCAGGTAGATTTGGCTTATATCTCTCTTTGATGGGTGGGTGTGCACTTGTGGGGATGTAGTGTTTGACCCCTTTTATTTTTCAAAAGTCTAGCGGATGTTTGCTGAAGACTTGCTCGTATTCTTGCACTAGCCTGTAGACCCCCTTCTTGTGATGTGAAGGTGTGGAGTCAGTGCCTACGTGTAATTCCTTACACCACTCCTCTGGCTGACTTGGTGAGCTGTCACTGAATGGGTGGGCTGAAGCAATGGTGGATGCTGCTGTTTGGATAGCATGTGTATCTACTGAGAACAGCTTATCAATGGTGGCAAATCGGAGCAGCTTAATCTTTTGCTCTCCGCAGTTCAACACTCTCATGGGCACTCTTCCCTTCCATATTAATGAATAAAACTATGATGTAAATAGCATATAGATACCCCACAAATGCAGATAAAAGTAGGTTATGGGAAAAGGGGGAAGAGAGAAACAGGAAAATAGTGGAATAAAGTATACCTTCCAGGTGGGAGAGGAAATGGCAGCACAGCCAGTGGAGTTGAAGCAAGGGGAGCCTGCAACTAAAGAGTTGAGAGCGTTATCACATGGTGACTGAGCCTGATTGTAACGGGAGCATAGAGGTGCCGATCCTGTCTTACCTGCGTTGGTGTAGAAGTGGGTGTCCTGTGGTGGAGTCAGCTATGTGCAGTGGTGGCCGTGGGTTCTTTTATGTGCGACCGTAGTAATAGCTGTGCCCACTTCCTGTATGGGAGTGGAATGCAGTGAGGCTAATGGAACGCACGCCTGCGCATTTGTGTTTAACGTCGCGCATGTGCAGAACGGAGAAAAGGCTGCGCTCACTTCCTAATGAAAGGGAGTGAGACGCAGCTGGGAAGGGAAGGGAAAAGATTAGGGTTTGGGGATGATGAAAGGGCTTTCTACGGGCAAGGATGGCAAAGGGTGGCAGTGACGGAAAGTCAGGCAGATGGTCCTGTCCTGTCCTGTCCGTCCGTCTTTTTGTATCATGAATTGGAAAGACTGCAAGGGGGAGGGGAGGTGCTTGTGCCCAAAAGGAGGAGTTATTCAGATTCATTGCAGTGGGCGGCGGCTGCAAAAAGCACCATTCTCCTTGTTTTTGCTCTGCAAAACAGCCTTTTCAAGGGTTTGGCTTGGGTGACAAAATGTCTTCTGTAGGCGTGGGTTTGTCTCCCTCTCCCTAAGATGTGTCCGGTATAGGCCAGGGTGCCACTCAAGGCCGTAACCAATTCGGGTTATAGCTTCTCGGCCTTTTGGCTAAGATCAAGTGTAGTTTCGGAGGACGCTACCTTGGTCGGTACTGGAAGGTGCCTGGGATTGCACGTCTGCCGGCCTTGAGGGAGTGTGTGCGCCTTCTGGTGACACATAGCCCTCTTGTGCCTGGACGGTTCCCAGGCAACGGGAGGTGATCAGCTTTGTTATTTTGAAGTCCTACTGATAAACAGAAAAAAAATGAAAATCCAGTTGCCTATATCAAAGCAAATTCTACTACTTGTAAAGTATGCAGAAAATGAAATGTAGAACATATAACATCAACTGCTTAGGAACGCATCATAGGTTAGTACTTAAAAGGATATTGTCATGTTCTAGTCATAATGCAAGCTGGACATTTTTCATGTTACCCTGTAATCGCCGGCCTGTTCTAATGCTCACAAGCCAAGATATAGGCTCAGCTGCTAAGGCTTCCCTCTGCCTTCTGAATGAAAATTGAATATGTCTGGCTCACTGTGTATATAGCAGGTGCTCAGAAAAAATAAGAGTCAATTCAATAGAAATAGCTCTGGCACACTATAGTGATCAATAACGTAAGAAAAGAACTCTTAGAATGCTGAAAATTCTTTATTTGTGCAAAAGGATAATTCATCCAACGTTTTGAGCTTGTTTTTAGGTCTTTATCAAGGATAAAGTTATCTAAGATCATAAAGGGTTACAAAACCATATAAACACGTAATTAGTACATAGTACAACATAACAGTACAATATATTGCTACTTGAGAGTACAATGGGTCAAATGACCATGATGCACATACAAAAAAATTTTCCAAAGCCATAGTGAAAACATTTGTACTGAGGAAAGAAAATTTCCACATGACCTATCTGGAGAAACATTCTGGATCAAACAACCAAAAATAGTCAAGCAGGTAAATACACACCTATATGGATAACAGGATGATATGTGTTCAATTGTATAGCGTCATTGCCATTAAGGTACAAATGGAAAACTTGCAATCCTATATAGTGAAGGAAATGAACACATATCATATCAAAGAACACAGGAACATGGGTGTGAGAAAAACCTCAATGTTTATACTTTGTTCTTTATAATGGTGTGAACATGTATATGTCTCAGTACCTTATGCACTTGAGAATTCTAGTGAGTAGATGATGAAAGCCTATTCCAGAACTGGAATCGGTAAATAATTGTAGGTGGAATCTAAATGAAAAGATGGTACAAGTGTTATCATGACACGTGGGCTATAACACAATGGACCGTGTGACAAAGAAGAAAGGAGAGAAAGAAGAGGAAGAAAATGGAACTACCTGTAACATTACGTGATAGTCACTGGTAAGTATCACTTGACAATTCAGGTGAAAAAGGATTCCTTTATTAAAGGGTTCTCAGTCGCCTCAGGATCATGAAATACTAGGGTAAATGATATGAGAATGGGTAAGAAGCACCACTAAAGGAAATATGAGATGCAGGACATATATCTATAAACCGCTGAACTACATGATAGAAATAAAAAGAAGAAAAAAGAAAAAAAAGAAGAAAGAAGAAGAACACATAGAATGCGGAAAGAGAATGGGTACAACTACCTGAGTTACTGCAGGGAGGCCCCTGGTAGGTATTGTGAGGGTTAGTGGAATTCCTTCACTGAAGGGTTCTCAGTTGCCTCAGGTTCGTGAAAAATGCTATAGACAAATAATGCCCGGAGAAAAGGGGTTCATATACAGCGAATAATGGTAATACAAGGTACATGTGTCCCATGTAATAGTATAAATATATATATATTGTACTAAGCTCTACACCAGAAATAGAAAGTAGTCCCTCTGCCTTCTGTCTAGGTGCCCTGAGTTATGTCCTGTAAACTGTCACAGTGACCTAGACACACATGTGTAGTAGGGGAATATCCCTGCTGAGATGCCAGTGCTAGAGCACTCGTTTGCTGTGGAGTTGAACGCTATGTGAGCAGTTCTTACCTTCAATGAGCAGAAGTCTCTTTTTTCAGATTTCAATATCTCTGTGGGTATCTGGCAGAAATATGGAATACTCTTTACTGCTAAGACCCTGTACACCACTCCCACTAAAGGGGGCTTTACACGCTGCGACATCCCAATTTTTGGCTGCCCTGCCAAAGGGCTATACTACAAAAGACCCACTTCCTTCCAATGGGCACTTCAGGTTTACAGGCCCTCATGCACGTCTCTATCCAGGGACAACGTGGAGCCTCCCAATTTTTGGCTGCCCTGCCTAAGGGCTATACTACAATAGACCCACTTCCTTACAATGGGCACTTCAGGTTTACAGGCCATCATGCACGTCTGTATGCAGGGGCATTGGTGAACCTCACAATTTTGGACTGCCCTGGCAAAGGAAAATACTACAAAGACTCAGTTCCTCAAAATGGGCACATTAGACTCAGAGGCCTTTATGTACGTCTCTTCTCAGGGACATCGGAGTGCCACACAATGTTTTACGTAAAATCTTTCATGTATTGATCTCAAAAAGTAACATACATTAGCTCTATCTCACTATTGGGTATGTGCCCTTAACTTTTCCGCTATGAAAAATCATTTTGGTGTCATTTTGGAAGGTTTTCTGGTGAGTCCGTAAAAATGGCGTAAAACGCGGACAAAATTATTCAAAGCTGTGACTTTTGAGTGATAAATGCTTCAAGGGGTCTTCCCCATCCTGTTGCCATGTCATTTGAGCACTCTTCGGAGACTTTTGTGCCATTTTTAGGGTTTCTACATGCTGCCGGTGGTCATTTCACAAAAATACTCGGGTCTCCCGTAGGATAACATTGGGCTCGGTGCTCGGGCCGAGTACACGAGTATCTTGGGAGGCTCGGCCCGAGCTTCGAGCACCCGAGCTTTTTAGTACTCGCTCATCACTACTAATAAACCTAAAAAATAAAAATAAATTGAATAAAAATCATGAATGTTGTGTTATAACAGGAAATTCGGTGTAAGAATGAATATCCGGGATGAGAGTTCAGCGAATGAGTTATAGAAATTGTTACAAAAAGGAGTGTGTACGGTTTATGCGTAAATTTTCAGAATGCGTACATGAAAATTATATGTATGTGAGAATGTCCCCCATGCTTTATAAAAAGTTATTTATGAAAATGTAAATAAAATATATAAAAATGCCTAATTATTTATAATTTATGAGAAAGATATATATGTATGGAAGAATGTTATAAGGTGTCCAAGAACCATAAAGAAAAAGGGTGCATATATAATGTTAGAGGTCTAGAGTTCCACCAGGCTATATCACCCCTAAAGAAATAGAAAGAAGACCTTACTACCTGTGTACCCCAAAAAAAGCTATATTTCTTAGCCAGGATTATGGTGGAGATATGCACAAGTGAAATAAGAATATAAAGTAATACAATAAGATTATAAAATATTAAAACAGGAATCTGAACACATTCGCGCAAAAATAAAATGACCACAATTTTCTCCAAAACTATAACAGATGCAAACTTGTCCTGTGTGGTGGAGATGAGATTTGATAAAGTAAGTGGAAATCCAGTACAAGTTTCATTTGGCTACTTTGCACTTTCGAGATAATCGTCACCATGTGCCAAATGCAATAAAAAAGGAATCTGAACACATTCGCGCAAAAATGAAATGACCACAATTTTCTCCAAAACTATAACAGATGCAAACTTGTCCTGTGTGGTGGAGATGAGATTTGATAAAGTAAGTGGAAATCCAGTAAAAGTTTCATTTGGCTACTTTGCACTCTCGAGATAATCGTCACCATGTGCCAAATGCAATAAAAAAGGAATCTGAACACATTCGCGCAAAAATGAAATGACCACAATTTTCTCCAAAACTATAACAGATGCAAACTTGTCCTGTGTGGTGGAGATGAGATTTGATAAAGTAAGTGGAAATCCAGTAAAAGTTTCATTTGGCTACTTTGCACTCTCGAGATAATCGTCACCATGTGCCAAATGCAATATTAAAACAGGAATCTGAACACATTCGCGCAAAAATGAAATGATTACAATTTTCTCCAAAACTATAACAGATGCAAACTTGTCCTGTGTGGTGGAGATGAGATTTGATAAAGTAAGTGGAAATCCAGTAAAAGTTTCATTTGGCTACTTTGCACTCTCGAGATAATCGTCACTATGTGCCAAATGCAATAAAAAAGGAATCTGAACACATTCGCGCAAAAATGAAATGACCACAATTTTCTCCAAAACTATAACAGATGCAAACTTGTCCTGTGTGGTGGAGATGAGATTTGATAAAGTAAGTGGAAATCCAGTAAAAGTTTCATTTGGCTACTTTGCACTCTCGAGATAATCGTCACCATTTGCCAAATGCAATATTAAAACAGTAATCTGAACACATTCGCGCAAAAATGAAATGACCACAATTTTCTCCAAAACTATAACAGATGCAAACTTGTCCTGTGTGGTGGAGATGAGATTTGATAAAGTAAGTGGAAATCCAGTAAAAGTTTCATTTGGCTACTTTGCACTCTCGAGATAATCGTCACCATGTGCCAAATGCAATATTAAAACAGTAATCTGAACACATTCGCGCAAAAATGAAATGACCACAATTTTCTCCAAAACTATAACAGATGCAAACTTGTCCTATGTGGTGGAGATGAGATTTGATAAAGTAAGTGGAAATCCAGTAAAAGTTTCATTTGGCTACTTTGCACTCTCGAGATAATCGTCACCATGTGCCAAATGCAATAAAAAAGGAATCTGAACACATTCGCGCAAAAATGAAATGACCACAATTTTCTCCAAAACTATAACAGATGCAAACTTGTCCTGTGTGGTGGAGATGAGATTTGATAAAGTAAGTGGAAATCCAGTAAAAGTTTCATATGGCTACTTTGCACTCTCGAGATAATCGTCACCATGTGCCAAATGCAATAAAAAAGGAATCTGAACACATTCGCGCAAAAATGAAATGACCACAATTTTCTCCAAAACTATAACAGATGCAAACTTGTCCTGTGTGGTGGAGATGAGATTTGATAAAGTAAGTGGAAATCCAGTAAAAGTTTCATTTGGCTACTTTGCACTCTCGAGATAAACGTCACCATGTGCCAAATGCAATAAAAAAGGAATCTGAACACATTCGCGCAAAAATGAAATGACCACAATTTTCTCCAAAACTATAACAGATGCAAACTTGTCCTGTGTGGTGGAGATGAGATTTGATAAAGTAAGTGGAAATCCAGTAAAAGTTTCATTTGGCTACTTTGCACTCTCGAGATAATCGTCACCATGTGCCAAATGCAATATTAAAACAGTAATCTGAACACATTCGCGCAAAAATGAAATGACCACAATTTTCTCCAAAACTATAACAGATGCAAACTTGTCCTGTGTGGTGGAGATGAGATTTGATAAAGTAAGTGGAAATCCAGTAAAAGTTTCATTTGGCTACTTTGCACTCTCGAGATAATCGTCACCATGTGCCAAATGCAATAAAAAAGGAATCTGAACACATTCGCGCAAAAATGAAATGACCACAATTTTCTCCAAAACTATAACAGATGCAAACTTGTCCTGTGTGGTGGAGATGAGATTTGATAAAGTAAGTGGAAATCCAGTAAAAGTTTCATTTGGCTACTTTGCACTCTCGAGATAATCGTCACCATGTGCCAAATGCAATATTAAAACAGGAATCTGAACACATTCGCGCAAAAATGAAATGACCACAATTTTCTCCAAAACTATAACAGATGCAAACTTGTCCTGTGTGGTGGAGATGAGATTTGATAAAGTAAGTGGAAATCCAGTAAAAGTTTCATTTGGCTACTTTGCACTCTCGAGATAATCGTCACCATGTGCCAAATGCAATAAAAAAGGAATCTGAACACATTCGCGCAAAAATGAAATGACCACAATTTTCTCCAAAACTATAACAGATGCAAACTTGTCCTGTGTGGTGGAGATGAGATTTGATAAAGTAAGTGGAAATCCAGTAAAAGTTTCATTTGGCTACTTTGCACTCTCGAGATAATCGTCACCATGTGCCAAATGCAATATTAAAACAGTAATCTGAACACATTCGCGCAAAAATGAAATGACCACAATTTTCTCCAAAACTATAACAGATGCAAACTTGTCCTGTGTGGTGGAGATGAGATTTGATAAAGTAAGTGGAAATCCAGTAAAAGTTTCATTTGGCTACTTTGCACTCTCGAGATAATCGTCACCATGTGCCAAATGCAATAAAAAAGGAATCTGAACACATTCGCGCAAAAATGAAATGACCACAATTTTCTCCAAAACTATAACAGATGCAAACTTGTCCTGTGTGGTGGAGATGAGATTTGATAAAGTAAGTGGAAATCCAGTAAAAGTTTCATTTGGCTACTTTGCACTCTCGAGATAATCGTCACCATGTGCCAAATGCAATAAAAAAGGAATCTGAACACATTCGCGCAAAAATGAAATGACCACAATTTTCTCCAAAACTATAACAGATGCAAACTTGTCCTGTGTGGTGGAGATGAGATTTGATAAAGTAAGTGGAAATCCAGTAAAAGTTTCATTTGGCTACTTTGCACTCTCGAGATAATCGTCACCATGTGCCAAATGCAATATTAAAACAGTAATCTGAACACATTCGCGCAAAAATGAAATGACCACAATTTTCTCCAAAACTATAACAGATGCAAACTTGTCCTGTGTGGTGGAGATGAGATTTGATAAAGTAAGTGGAAATCCAGTAAAAGTTTCATTTGGCTACTTTGCACTCTCGAGATAATCGTCACCATGTGCCAAATGCAATATTAAAACAGTAATCTGAACACATTCGCGCAAAAATGAAATGACCACAATTTTCTCCAAAACTATAACAGATGCAAACTTGTCCTGTGTGGTGGAGATGAGATTTGATAAAGTAAGTGAAAATCCAGTAAAAGTTTCATTTGGCTACTTTGCACTCTCGAGATAATCGTCACCATGTGCCAAATGCAATATTAAAACAGGAATCTGAACACATTCGCGCAAAAATGAAATGACCACAATTTTCTCCAAAACTATAACAGATGCAAACTTGTCCTGTGTGGTGGAGATGAGATTTGATAAAGTAAGTGGAAATCCAGTAAAAGTTTCATTTGGCTACTTTGCACTCTCGAGATAATCGTCACCATGTGCCAAATGCAATAAAAAAGGAATCTGAACACATTCGCGCAAAAATGAAATGACCACAATTTTCTCCAAAACTATAACAGATGCAAACTTGTCCTGTGTGGTGGAGATGAGATTTGATAAAGTAAGTGGAAATCCAGTAAAAGTTTCATTTGGCTACTTTGCACTCTCGAGATAATCGTCACCATGTGCCAAATGCAATAAAAAAAGGAATCTGAACACATTCGCGCAAAAATGAAATGACCACAATTTTCTCCAAAACTATAACAGATGCAAACTTGTCCTGTGTGGTGGAGATGAGATTTGATAAAGTAAGTGGAAATCCAGTAAAAGTTTCATTTGGCTACTTTGCACTCTCGAGATAATCGTCACCATGTGCCAAATGCAATATTAAAACAGGAATCTGAACACATTCGCGCAAAAATGAAATGACCACAATTTTCTCCAAAACTATAACAGATGCAAACTTGTCCTGTGTGGTGGAGATGAGATTTGATAAAGTAAGTGGAAATCCAGTAAAAGTTTCATTTGGCTACTTTGCACTCTCGAGATAATCGTCACCATGTGCCAAATGCAATAAAAAAGGAATCTGAACACATTCGCGCAAAAATGAAATGACCACAATTTTCTCCAAAACTATAACAGATGCAAACTTGTCCTGTGTGGTGGAGATGAGATTTGATAAAGTAAGTGGAAATCCAGTAAAAGTTTCATTTGGCTACTTTGCACTCTCGAGATAATCGTCACCATGTGCCAAATGCAATAAAAAAGGAATCTGAACACATTCGCGCAAAAATGAAATGACCACAATTTTCTCCAAAACTATAACAGATGCAAACTTGTCCTGTGTGGTTGAGATGAGATTTGATAAAGTAAGTGGAAATCCAGTAAAAGTTTCATTTGGCTACTTTGCACTCTCGAGATAATCGTCACCATGTGCCAAATGCAATAAAAAAGGAATCTGAACACATTCGCGCAAAAATGAAATGACCACAATTTTCTCCAAAACTATAACAGATGCAAACTTGTCCTGTGTGGTGGAGATGAGATTTGATAAAGTAAGTGGAAATCCAGTAAAAGTTTCATTTGGCTACTTTGCACTCTCGAGATAATCGTCACCATGTGCCAAATGCAATATTAAAACAGTAATCTGAACACATTCGCGCAAAAATGAAATGACCACAATTTTCTCCAAAACTATAACAGATGCAAACTTGTCCTGTGTGGTGGAGATGAGATTTGATAAAGTAAGTGGAAATCCAGTAAAAGTTTCATTTGGCTACTTTGCACTCTCGAGATAATCGTCACCATGTGCCAAATGCAATATTAAAACAGGAATCTGAACACATTCGCGCAAAAATGAAATGACCACAATTTTCTCCAAAACTATAACAGATGCAAACTTGTCCTGTGTGGTGGAGATGAGATTTGATAAAGTAAGTGGAAATCCAGTAAAAGTTTCATTTGGCTACTTTGCACTCTCGAGATAATCGTCACTATGTGCCAAATGCAACAAAAAAGGAATCTGAACACATTCGCGCAAAAATGAAATGACCACAATTTTCTCCAAAACTATAACAGATGCAAACTTGTCCTGTGTGGTGGAGATGAGATTTGATAAAGTAAGTGGAAATCCAGTAAAAGTTTCATTTGGCTACTTTGCACTCTCGAGATAATCGTCACCATGTGCCAAATGCAATATTAAAACAGTAATCTGAACACATTCGCGCAAAAATGAAATGACCACAATTTTCTCCAAAACTATAACAGATGCAAACTTGTCCTGTGTGGTGGAGATGAGATTTGATAAAGTAAGTGGAAATCCAGTAAAAGTTTCATTTGGCTACTTTGCACTCTCGAGATAATCGTCACCATGTGCCAAATGCAATAAAAAAGGAATCTGAACACATTCGCGCAAAAATGAAATGACCACAATTTTCTCCAAAACTATAACAGATGCAAACTTGTCCTGTGTGGTGGAGATGAGATTTGATAAAGTAAGTGGAAATCCAGCAAAAGTTTCATTTGGCTACTTTGCACTCTCGAGATAATCGTCACCATGTGCCAAATGCAATAAAAAAGGAATCTGAACACATTCGCGCAAAAATGAAATGACCACAATTTTCTCCAAAACTATAACAGATGCAAACTTGTCCTGTGTGGTGGAGATGAGATTTGATAAAGTAAGTGGAAATCCAGTAAAAGTTTCATTTGGCTACTTTGCACTCTCGAGATAATCGTCACCATGTGCCAAATGCAATAAAAAAGGAATCTGAACACATTCGCGCAAAAATGAAATGACCACAATTTTCTCCAAAACTATAACAGATGCAAACTTGTCCTGTGTGGTGGAGATGAGATTTGATAAAGTAAGTGGAAATCCAGTAAAAGTTTCATTTGGCTACTTTGCACTCTCGAGATAATCGTCACCATGTGCCAAATGCAATATTAAAACAGGAATCTGAACACATTCGCGCAAAAATGAAATGACCACAATTTTCTCCAAAACTATAACAGATGCAAACTTGTCCTGTGTGGTGGAGATGAGATTTGATAAAGTAAGTGGAAATCCAGTAAAAGTTTCATTTGCTACTTTGCACTCTCGAGATAATCGTCACTATGTGCCAAATGCAATAAAAAAGGAATCTGAACACATTCGCGCAAAAATGAAATGACCACAATTTTCTCCAAAACTATAACAGATGCAAACTTGTCCTGTGTGGTGGAGATGAGATTTGATAAAGTAAGTGGAAATCCAGTAAAAGTTTCATTTGGCTACTTTGCACTCTCGAGATAATCGTCACCATGTGCCAAATGCAATATTAAAACAGTAATCTGAACACATTCGCGCAAAAATGAAATGACCACAATTTTCTCCAAAACTATAACAGATGCAAACTTGTCCTGTGTGGTGGAGATGAGATTTGATAAAGTAAGTGGAAATCCAGTAAAAGTTTCATTTGGCTACTTTGCACTCTCGAGATAATCGTCACCATGTGCCAAATGCAATAAAAAAGGAATCTGAACACATTCGCGCAAAAATGAAATGACCACAATTTTCTCCAAAACTATAACAGATGCAAACTTGTCCTGTGTGGTGGAGATGAGATTTGATAAAGTAAGTGGAAATCCAGCAAAAGTTTCTTTTGGCTACTTTGCACTCTCGAGATAATCGTCACCATGTGCCAAATGCAATAAAAAAGGAATCTGAACACATTCGCGCAAAAATGAAATGACCACAATTTTCTCCAAAACTATAACAGATGCAAACTTGTCCTGTGTGGTGGAGATGAGATTTGATAAAGTAAGTGGAAATCCAGTAAAAGTTTCATTTGGCTACTTTGCACTCTCGAGATAATCGTCACCATGTGCCAAATGCAATAAAAAAGGAATCTGAACACATTCGCGCAAAAATGAAATGACCACAATTTTCTCCAAAACTATAACAGATGCAAACTTGTCCTGTGTGGTGGAGATGAGATTTGATAAAGTAAGTGGAAATCCAGTAAAAGTTTCATTTGGCTACTTTGCACTCTCGAGATAATCGTCACCATGTGCCAAATGCAATATTAAAACAGTAATCTGAACACATTCGCGCAAAAATGAAATGACCACAATTTTCTCCAAAACTATAACAGATGCAAACTTGTCCTGTGTGGTGGAGATGAGATTTGATAAAGTAAGTGGAAATCCAGTAAAAGTTTCATTTGGCTACTTTGCACTCTCGAGATAATCGTCACCATGTGCCAAATGCAATAAAAAAGGAATCTGAACACATTCGCGCAAAAATGAAATGACCACAATTTTCTCCAAAACTATAACAGATGCAAACTTGTCCTGTGTGGTGGAGATGAGATTTGATAAAGTAAGTGGAAATCCAGTAAAAGTTTCATTTCGCTACTTTGCACTCTCGAGATAATCGTCACCATGTGCCAAATGCAATAAAAAAGGAATCTGAACACATTCGCGCAAAAATGAAATGACCACAATTTTCTCCAAAACTATAACAGATGCAAACTTGTCCTGTGTGGTGGAGATGAGATTTGATAAAGTAAGTGGAAATCCAGTAAAAGTTTCATTTGGCTACTTTGCACTCTCGAGATAATCGTCACCATGTGCCAAATGCAATATTAAAACAGGAATCTGAACACATTCGCGCAAAAATGAAATGACCACAATTTTCTCCAAAACTATAACAGATGCAAACTTGTCCTGTGTGGTGGAGATGAGATTTGATAAAGTAAGTGGAAATCCAGTAAAAGTTTCATTTGGCTACTTTGCACTCTCGAGATAATCGTCACCATGTGCCAAATGCAATAAAAAAGGAATCTGAACACATTCGCGCAAAAATGAAATGACCACAATTTTCTCCAAAACTATAACAGATGCAAACTTGTCCTGTGTGGTGGAGATGAGATTTGATAAAGTAAGTGGAAATCCAGTAAAAGTTTCATTTGGCTACTTTGCACTCTCGAGATAATCGTCACCATGTGCCAAATGCAATATTAAAACAGTAATCTGAACACATTCGCGCAAAAATGAAATGACCACAATTTTCTCCAAAACTATAACAGATGCAAACTTGTCCTGTGTGGTGGAGATGAGATTTGATAAAGTAAGTGGAAATCCAGTAAAAGTTTCATTTGGCTACTTTGCACTCTCGAGATAATCGTCACCATGTGCCAAATGCAATAAAAAAGGAATCTGAACACATTCGCGCAAAAATGAAATGACCACAATTTTCTCCAAAACTATAACAGATGCAAACTTGTCCTGTGTGGTGGAGATGAGATTTGATAAAGTAAGTGGAAATCCAGTAAAAGTTTCATTTGGCTACTTTGCACTCTCGAGATAATCGTCACCATGTGCCAAATGCAATAAAAAAGGAATCTGAACACATTCGCGCAAAAATGAAATGACCACAATTTTCTCCAAAACTATAACAGATGCAAACTTGTCCTGTGTGGTGGAGATGAGATTTGATAAAGTAAGTGGAAATCCAGTAAAAGTTTCATTTGGCTACTTTGCACTCTCGAGATAATCGTCACCATGTGCCAAATGCAATATTAAAACAGTAATCTGAACACATTCGCGCAAAAATGAAATGACCACAATTTTCTCCAAAACTATAACAGATGCAAACTTGTCCTGTGTGGTGGAGATGAGATTTGATAAAGTAAGTGGAAATCCAGTAAAAGTTTCATTTGGCTACTTTGCACTCTCGAGATAATCGTCACCATGTGCCAAATGCAATATTAAAACAGTAATCTGAACACATTCGCGCAAAAATGAAATGACCACAATTTTCTCCAAAACTATAACAGATGCAAACTTGTCCTGTGTGGTGGAGATGAGATTTGATAAAGTAAGTGGAAATCCAGTAAAAGTTTCATTTGGCTACTTTGCACTCTCGAGATAATCGTCACCATGTGCCAAATGCAATAAAAAAGGAATCTGAACACATTCGCGCAAAAATGAAATGACCACAATTTTCTCCAAAACTATAACAGATGCAAACTTGTCCTGTGTGGTGGAGCTGAGATTTGATAAAGTAAGTGGAAATCCAGTAAAAGTTTCATTTCGCTACTTTGCACTCTCAAGATAATCGTCACCATGTGCCAAATGCAATAAAAAAGGAATCTGAACACATTCGCGCAAAAATGAAATGACCACAATTTTCTCCAAAACTATAACAGATGCAAACTTGTCCTGTGTGGTGGAGATGAGATTTGATAAAGTAAGTGGAAATCCAGTAAAAGTTTCATTTGGCTACTTTGCACTCTCGAGATAATCGTCACCATGTGCCAAATGCAATATTAAAACAGGAATCTGAACACATTCGCGCAAAAATGAAATGACCACAATTTTCTCCAAAACTATAACAGATGCAAACTTGTCCTGTGTGGTGGAGATGAGATTTGATAAAGTAAGTGGAAATCCAGTAAAAGTTTCATTTGGCTACTTTGCACTCTCGAGATAATCGTCACCATGTGCCAAATGCAATAAAAAAGGAATCTGAACACATTCGCGCAAAAATGAAATGACCACAATTTTCTCCAAAACTATAACAGATGCAAACTTGTCCTGTGTGGTGGAGATGAGATTTGATAAAGTAAGTGGAAATCCAGTAAAAGTTTCATTTGGCTACTTTGCACTCTCGAGATAATCGTCACCATGTGCCAAATGCAATATTAAAACAGTAATCTGAACACATTCGCGCAAAAATGAAATGACCACAATTTTCTCCAAAACTATAACAGATGCAAACTTGTCCTGTGTGGTGGAGATGAGATTTGATAAAGTAAGTGGAAATCCAGTAAAAGTTTCATTTGGCTACTTTGCACTCTCGAGATAATCGTCACCATGTGCCAAATGCAATAAAAAAGGAATCTGAACACATTCGCGCAAAAATGAAATGACCACAATTTTCTCCAAAACTATAACAGATGCAAACTTGTCCTGTGTGGTGGAGATGAGATTTGATAAAGTAAGTGGAAATCCAGTAAAAGTTTCATTTGGCTACTTTGCACTCTCGAGATAATCGTCACCATGTGCCAAATGCAATAAAAAAGGAATCTGAACACATTCGCGCAAAAATGAAATGACCACAATTTTCTCCAAAACTATAACAGATGCAAACTTGTCCTGTGTGGTGGAGATGAGATTTGATAAAGTAAGTGGAAATCCAGTAAAAGTTTCATTTGGCTACTTTGCACTCTCGAGATAATCGTCACCATGTGCCAAATGCAATATTAAAACAGGAATCTGAACACATTCGCGCAAAAATGAAATGACCACAATTTTCTCCAAAACTATAACAGATGCAAACTTGTCCTGTGTGGTGGAGATGAGATTTGATAAAGTAAGTGGAAATCCAGTAAAAGTTTCATTTGGCTACTTTGCACTCTCGAGATAATCGTCACCATGTGCCAAATGCAATAAAAAAGGAATCTGAACACATTCGCGCAAAAATGAAATGACCACAATTTTCTCCAAAACTATAACAGATGCAAACTTGTCCTGTGTGGTGGAGATGAGATTTGATAAAGTAAGTGGAAATCCAGTAAAAGTTTCATTTGGCTACTTTGCACTCTCGAGATAATCGTCACCATGTGCCAAATGCAATATTAAAACAGTAATCTGAACACATTCGCGCAAAAATGAAATGACCACAATTTTCTCCAAAACTATAACAGATGCAAACTTGTCCTGTGTGGTGGAGATGAGATTTGATAAAGTAAGTGGAAATCCAGTAAAAGTTTCATTTGGCTACTTTGCACTCTCGAGATAATCGTCACCATGTGTCAAAGGCAATATTAAAACAGTAATCTGAACACATTCGCGCAAAAATGAAATGACCACAATTTTCTCCAAAACTATAACAGATGCAAACTTGTCCTGTGTGGTGGAGATGAGATTTGATAAAGTAAGTGGAAATCCAGTAAAAGTTTCATTTGGCTACTTTGCACTCTCGAGATAATCGTCACCATGTGCGAAATGCAATAAAAAAGGAATCTGAACACATTCGCGCAAAAATGAAATGACCACAATTTTCTCCAAAACTATAACAGATGCAAACTTGTCCTGTGTGGTGGAGATGAGATTTGATAAAGTAAGTGGAAATCCAGTAAAAGTTTCATTTGGCTACTTTGCACTCTCGAGATAATCGTCACCATGTGCCAAATGCAATAAAAAAGGAATCTGAACACATTCGCGCAAAAATGAAATGACCACAATTTTCTCCAAAACTATAACAGATGCAAACTTGTCCTGTGTGGTGGAGATGATATTTGATAAAGTAAGTGGAAATCCAGTAAAAGTTTCATTTGGCTACTTTGCACTCTCGAGATAATCGTCACCATGTGCCAAATGCAATATTAAAACAGTAATCTGAACACATTCGCGCAAAAATGAAATGACCACAATTTTCTCCAAAACTATAACAGATGCAAACTTGTCCTGTGTGGTGGAGATGAGATTTGATAAAGTAAGTGGAAATCCAGTAAAAGTTTCATTTGGCTACTTTGCACTCTCGAGATAATCGTCACCATGTGCCAAATGCAATATTAAAACAGGAATCTGAACACATTTGCGCAAAAATGAAATGACCACAATTTTCTCCAAAACTATAACAGATGCAAACTTGTCCTGTGTGGTGGAGATGAGATTTGATAAAGTAAGTGGAAATCCAGTAAAAGTTTCATTTGGCTACTTTGCACTCTCGAGATAATCGTCACCATGTGCCAAATGCAATATTAAAACAGTAATCTGAACACATTCGCGCAAAAATGAAATGACCACAATTTTCTCCAAAACTATAACAGATGCAAACTTGTCCTATGTGGTGGAGATGAGATTTGATAAAGTAAGTGGAAATCCAGTAAAAGTTTCATTTCGCTACTTTGCACTCTCGAGATAATCGTCACCATGTGCCAAATGCAATAAAAAAGGAATCTGAACACATTCGCGCAAAAATGAAATGACCACAATTTTCTCCAAAACTATAACAGATGCAAACTTGTCCTGTGTGGTGGAGATGAGATTTGATAAAGTAAGTGGAAATCCAGTAAAAGTTTCATATGGCTACTTTGCACTCTCGAGATAATCGTCACCATGTGCCAAATGCAATAAAAAAGGAATCTGAACACATTCGCGCAAAAATGAAATGACCACAATTTTCTCCAAAACTATAACAGATGCAAACTTGTCCTGTGTGGTGGAGATGAGATTTGATAAAGTAAGTGGAAATCCAGTAAAAGTTTCATTTGGCTACTTTGCACTCTCGAGATAATCGTCACCATGTGCCAAATGCAATAAAAAAGGAATCTGAACACATTCGCGCAAAAATGAAATGACCACAATTTTCTCCAAAACTATAACAGATGCAAACTTGTCCTGTGTGGTGGAGATGAGATTTGATAAAGTAAGTGGAAATCCAGTAAAAGTTTCATTTGGCTACTTTGCACTCTCGAGATAATCGTCACCATGTGCCAAATGCAATATTAAAACAGTAATCTGAACACATTCGCGCAAAAATGAAATGACCACAATTTTCTCCAAAACTATAACAGATGCAAACTTGTCCTGTGTGGTGGAGATGAGATTTGATAAAGTAAGTGGAAATCCAGTAAAAGTTTCATTTGGCTACTTTGCACTCTCGAGATAATCGTCACCATGTGCCAAATGCAATAAAAAAGGAATCTGAACACATTCGCGCAAAAATGAAATGACCACAATTTTCTCCAAAACTATAACAGATGCAAACTTGTCCTGTGTGGTGGAGATGAGATTTGATAAAGTAAGTGGAAATCCAGTAAAAGTTTCATTTGGCTACTTTGCACTCTCGAGATAATCGTCACCATGTGCCAAATGCAATATTAAAACAGGAATCTGAACACATTCGCGCAAAAATGAAATGACCACAATTTTCTCCAAAACTATAACAGATGCAAACTTGTCCTGTGTGGTGGAGATGAGATTTGATAAAGTAAGTGGAAATCCAGTAAAAGTTTCATTTGGCTACTTTGCACTCTCGAGATAATCGTCACCATGTGCCAAATGCAATAAAAAAGGAATCTGAACACATTCGCGCAAAAATGAAATGACCACAATTTTCTCCAAAACTATAACAGATGCAAACTTGTCCTGTGTGGTGGAGATGAGATTTGATAAAGTAAGTGGAAATCCAGTAAAAGTTTCATTTGGCTACTTTGCACTCTCGAGATAATCGTCACCATGTGCCAAATGCAATATTAAAACAGTAATCTGAACACATTCGCGCAAAAATGAAATGACCACAATTTTCTCCAAAACTATAACAGATGCAAACTTGTCCTGTGTGGTGGAGATGAGATTTGATAAAGTAAGTGGAAATCCAGTAAAAGTTTCATTTGGCTACTTTGCACTCTCGAGATAATCGTCACCATGTGCCAAATGCAATAAAAAAGGAATCTGAACACATTCGCGCAAAAATGAAATGACCACAATTTTCTCCAAAACTATAACAGATGCAAACTTGTCCTGTGTGGTGGAGATGAGATTTGATAAAGTAAGTGGAAATCCAGTAAAAGTTTCATTTGGCTACTTTGCACTCTCGAGATAATCGTCACCATGTGCCAAATGCAATAAAAAAGGAATCTGAACACATTCGCGCAAAAATGAAATGACCACAATTTTCTCCAAAACTATAACAGATGCAAACTTGTCCTGTGTGGTGGAGATGAGATTTGATAAAGTAAGTGGAAATCCAGTAAAAGTTTCATTTGGCTACTTTGCACTCTCGAGATAATCGTCACCATGTGCCAAATGCAATATTAAAACAGTAATCTGAACACATTCGCGCAAAAATGAAATGACCACAATTTTCTCCAAAACTATAACAGATGCAAACTTGTCCTGTGTGGTGGAGATGAGATTTGATAAAGTAAGTGGAAATCCAGTAAAAGTTTCATTTGGCTACTTTGCACTCTCGAGATAATCGTCACCATGTGCCAAATGCAATATTAAAACAGTAATCTGAACACATTCGCGCAAAAATGAAATGACCACAATTTTCTCCAAAACTATAACAGATGCAAACTTGTCCTGTGTGGTGGAGATGAGATTTGATAAAGTAAGTGAAAATCCAGTAAAAGTTTCATTTGGCTACTTTGCACTCTCGAGATAATCGTCACCATGTGCCAAATGCAATATTAAAACAGGAATCTGAACACATTCGCGCAAAAATGAAATGACCACAATTTTCTCCAAAACTATAACAGATGCAAACTTGTCCTGTGTGGTGGAGATGAGATTTGATAAAGTAAGTGGAAATCCAGTAAAAGTTTCATTTGGCTACTTTGCACTCTCGAGATAATCGTCACCATGTGCCAAATGCAATAAAAAAGGAATCTGAACACATTCGCGCAAAAATGAAATGACCACAATTTTCTCCAAAACTATAACAGATGCAAACTTGTCCTGTGTGGTGGAGATGAGATTTGATAAAGTAAGTGGAAATCCAGTAAAAGTTTCATTTGGCTACTTTGCACTCTCGAGATAATCGTCACCATGTGCCAAATGCAATATTAAAACAGGAATCTGAACACATTCGCGCAAAAATGAAATGACCACAATTTTCTCCAAAACTATAACAGATGCAAACTTGTCCTGTGTGGTGGAGATGAGATTTGATAAAGTAAGTGGAAATCCAGTAAAAGTTTCATTTGGCTACTTTGCACTCTCGAGATAATCGTCACCATGTGCCAAATGCAATAAAAAAGGAATCTGAACACATTCGCGCAAAAATGAAATGACCACAATTTTCTCCAAAACTATAACAGATGCAAACTTGTCCTGTGTGGTGGAGATGAGATTTGATAAAGTAAGTGGAAATCCAGTAAAAGTTTCATTTGGCTACTTTGCACTCTCGAGATAATCGTCACCATGTGCCAAATGCAATAAAAAAGGAATCTGAACACATTCGCGCAAAAATGAAATGACCACAATTTTCTCCAAAACTATAACAGATGCAAACTTGTCCTGTGTGGTGGAGATGAGATTTGATAAAGTGGAAATCCAGTAAAAGTTTCATTTGGCTACTTTGCACTCTCGAGATAATCGTCACCATGTGCCAAATGCAATAAAAAAGGAATCTGAACACATTCGCGCAAAAATGAAATGACCACAATTTTCTCCAAAACTATAACAGATGCAAACTTGTCCTGTGTGGTGGAGATGAGATTTGATAAAGTAAGTGGAAATCCAGTAAAAGTTTCATTTGGCTACTTTGCACTCTCGAGATAATCGTCACCATGTGCCAAATGCAATAAAAAAGGAATCTGAACACATTCGCGCAAAAATGAAATGACCACAATTTTCTCCAAAACTATAACAGATGCAAACTTGTCCTGTGTGGTTGAGATGAGATTTGATAAAGTAAGTGGAAATCCAGTAAAAGTTTCATTTGGCTACTTTGCACTCTCGAGATAATCGTCACCATGTGCCAAATGCAATAAAAAAGGAATCTGAACACATTCGCGCAAAAATGAAATGACCACAATTTTCTCCAAAACTATAACAGATGCAAACTTGTCCTGTGTGGTGGAGATGAGATTTGATAAAGTAAGTGGAAATCCAGTAAAAGTTTCATTTGGCTACTTTGCACTCTCGAGATAATCGTCACCATGTGCCAAATGCAATATTAAAACAGTAATCTGAACACATTCGCGCAAAAATGAAATGACCACAATTTTCTCCAAAACTATAACAGATGCAAACTTGTCCTGTGTGGTGGAGATGAGATTTGATAAAGTAAGTGGAAATCCAGTAAAAGTTTCATTTGGCTACTTTGCACTCTCGAGATAATCGTCACCATGTGCCAAATGCAATATTAAAACAGGAATCTGAACACATTCGCGCAAAAATGAAATGACCACAATTTTCTCCAAAACTATAACAGATGCAAACTTGTCCTGTGTGGTGGAGATGAGATTTGATAAAGTAAGTGGAAATCCAGTAAAAGTTTCATTTGGCTACTTTGCACTCTCGAGATAATCGTCACTATGTGCCAAATGCAACAAAAAAGGAATCTGAACACATTCGCGCAAAAATGAAATGACCACAATTTTCTCCAAAACTATAACAGATGCAAACTTGTCCTGTGTGGTGGAGATGAGATTTGATAAAGTAAGTGGAAATCCAGTAAAAGTTTCATTTGGCTACTTTGCACTCTCGAGATAATCGTCACCATGTGCCAAATGCAATATTAAAACAGTAATCTGAACACATTCGCGCAAAAATGAAATGACCACAATTTTCTCCAAAACTATAACAGATGCAAACTTGTCCTGTGTGGTGGAGATGAGATTTGATAAAGTAAGTGGAAATCCAGTAAAAGTTTCATTTGGCTACTTTGCACTCTCGAGATAATCGTCACCATGTGCCAAATGCAATAAAAAAGGAATCTGAACACATTCGCGCAAAAATGAAATGACCACAATTTTCTCCAAAACTATAACAGATGCAAACTTGTCCTGTGTGGTGGAGATGAGATTTGATAAAGTAAGTGGAAATCCAGCAAAAGTTTCATTTGGCTACTTTGCACTCTCGAGATAATCGTCACCATGTGCCAAATGCAATAAAAAAGGAATCTGAACACATTCGCGCAAAAATGAAATGACCACAATTTTCTCCAAAACTATAACAGATGCAAACTTGTCCTGTGTGGTGGAGATGAGATTTGATAAAGTAAGTGGAAATCCAGTAAAAGTTTCATTTGGCTACTTTGCACTCTCGAGATAATCGTCACCATGTGCCAAATGCAATAAAAAAGGAATCTGAACACATTCGCGCAAAAATGAAATGACCACAATTTTCTCCAAAACTATAACAGATGCAAACTTGTCCTGTGTGGTGGAGATGAGATTTGATAAAGTAAGTGGAAATCCAGTAAAAGTTTCATTTGGCTACTTTGCACTCTCGAGATAATCGTCACCATGTGCCAAATGCAATATTAAAACAGGAATCTGAACACATTCGCGCAAAAATGAAATGACCACAATTTTCTCCAAAACTATAACAGATGCAAACTTGTCCTGTGTGGTGGAGATGAGATTTGATAAAGTAAGTGGAAATCCAGTAAAAGTTTCATTTGCTACTTTGCACTCTCGAGATAATCGTCACTATGTGCCAAATGCAATAAAAAAGGAATCTGAACACATTCGCGCAAAAATGAAATGACCACAATTTTCTCCAAAACTATAACAGATGCAAACTTGTCCTGTGTGGTGGAGATGAGATTTGATAAAGTAAGTGGAAATCCAGTAAAAGTTTCATTTGGCTACTTTGCACTCTCGAGATAATCGTCACCATGTGCCAAATGCAATATTAAAACAGTAATCTGAACACATTCGCGCAAAAATGAAATGACCACAATTTTTTCCAAAACTATAACAGATGCAAACTTGTCCTGTGTGGTGGAGATGAGATTTGATAAAGTAAGTGGAAATCCAGCAAAAGTTTCTTTTGGCTACTTTGCACTCTCGAGATAATCGTCACCATGTGCCAAATGCAATAAAAAAGGAATCTGAACACATTCGCGCAAAAATGAAATGACCACAATTTTCTCCAAAACTATAACAGATGCAAACTTGTCCTGTGTGGTGGAGATGAGATTTGATAAAGTAAGTGGAAATCCAGTAAAAGTTTCATTTGGCTACTTTGCACTCTCGAGATAATCGTCACCATGTGCCAAATGCAATAAAAAAGGAATCTGAACACATTCGCGCAAAAATGAAATGACCACAATTTTCTCCAAAACTATAACAGATGCAAACTTGTCCTGTGTGGTGGAGATGAGATTTGATAAAGTAAGTGGAAATCCAGTAAAAGTTTCATTTGGCTACTTTGCACTCTCGAGATAATCGTCACCATGTGCCAAATGCAATATTAAAACAGTAATCTGAACACATTCGCGCAAAAATGAAATGACCACAATTTTCTCCAAAACTATAACAGATGCAAACTTGTCCTGTGTGGTGGAGATGAGATTTGATAAAGTAAGTGGAAATCCAGTAAAAGTTTCATTTGGCTACTTTGCACTCTCGAGATAATCGTCACCATGTGCCAAATGCAATAAAAAAGGAATCTGAACACATTCGCGCAAAAATGAAATGACCACAATTTTCTCCAAAACTATAACAGATGCAAACTTGTCCTGTGTGGTGGAGATGAGATTTGATAAAGTAAGTGGAAATCCAGTAAAAGTTTCATTTCGCTACTTTGCACTCTCGAGATAATCGTCACCATGTGCCAAATGCAATAAAAAAGGAATCTGAACACATTCGCGCAAAAATGAAATGACCACAATTTTCTCCAAAACTATAACAGATGCAAACTTGTCCTGTGTGGTGGAGATGAGATTTGATAAAGTAAGTGGAAATCCAGTAAAAGTTTCATTTGGCTACTTTGCACTCTCGAGATAATCGTCACCATGTGCCAAATGCAATATTAAAACAGTAATCTGAACACATTCGCGCAAAAATGAAATGACCACAATTTTCTCCAAAACTATAACAGATGCAAACTTGTCCTGTGTGGTGGAGATGAGATTTGATAAAGTAAGTGGAAATCCAGTAAAAGTTTCATTTGGCTACTTTGCACTCTCGAGATAATCGTCACCATGTGCCAAATGCAATAAAAAAGGAATCTGAACACATTCGCGCAAAAATGAAATGACCACAATTTTCTCCAAAACTATAACAGATGCAAACTTGTCCTGTGTGGTGGAGATGAGATTTGATAAAGTAAGTGGAAATCCAGTAAAAGTTTCATTTGGCTACTTTGCACTCTCGAGATAATCGTCACCATGTGCCAAATGCAATAAAAAAGGAATCTGAACACATTCGCGCAAAAATGAAATGACCACAATTTTCTCCAAAACTATAACAGATGCAAACTTGTCCTGTGTGGTGGAGATGAGATTTGATAAAGTAAGTGGAAATCCAGTAAAAGTTTCATTTGGCTACTTTGCACTCTCGAGATAATCGTCACCATGTGCCAAATGCAATATTAAAACAGTAATCTGAACACATTCGCGCAAAAATGAAATGACCACAATTTTCTCCAAAACTATAACAGATGCAAACTTGTCCTGTGTGGTGGAGATGAGATTTGATAAAGTAAGTGGAAATCCAGTAAAAGTTTCATTTGGCTACTTTGCACTCTCGAGATAATCGTCACCATGTGCCAAATGCAATATTAAAACAGTAATCTGAACACATTCGCGCAAAAATGAAATGACCACAATTTTCTCCAAAACTATAACAGATGCAAACTTGTCCTGTGTGGTGGAGATGAGATTTGATAAAGTAAGTGGAAATCCAGTAAAAGTTTCATTTGGCTACTTTGCACTCTCGAGATAATCGTCACCATGTGCCAAATGCAATAAAAAAGGAATCTGAACACATTCGCGCAAAAATGAAATGACCACAATTTTCTCCAAAACTATAACAGATGCAAACTTGTCCTGTGTGGTGGAGATGAGATTTGATAAAGTAAGTGGAAATCCAGTAAAAGTTTCATTTCGCTACTTTGCACTCTCAAGATAATCGTCACCATGTGCCAAATGCAATAAAAAAGGAATCTGAACACATTCGCGCAAAAATGAAATGACCACAATTTTCTCCAAAACTATAACAGATGCAAACTTGTCCTGTGTGGTGGAGATGAGATTTGATAAAGTAAGTGGAAATCCAGTAAAAGTTTCATTTGGCTACTTTGCACTCTCGAGATAATCGTCACCATGTGCCAAATGCAATATTAAAACAGGAATCTGAACACATTCGCGCAAAAATGAAATGACCACAATTTTCTCCAAAACTATAACAGATGCAAACTTGTCCTGTGTGGTGGAGATGAGATTTGATAAAGTAAGTGGAAATCCAGTAAAAGTTTCATTTGGCTACTTTGCACTCTCGAGATAATCGTCACCATGTGCCAAATGCAATAAAAAAGGAATCTGAACACATTCGCGCAAAAATGAAATGACCACAATTTTCTCCAAAACTATAACAGATGCAAACTTGTCCTGTGTGGTGGAGATGAGATTTGATAAAGTAAGTGGAAATCCAGTAAAAGTTTCATTTGGCTACTTTGCACTCTCGAGATAATCGTCACCATGTGCCAAATGCAATATTAAAACAGTAATCTGAACACATTCGCGCAAAAATGAAATGACCACAATTTTCTCCAAAACTATAACAGATGCAAACTTGTCCTGTGTGGTGGAGATGAGATTTGATAAAGTAAGTGGAAATCCAGTAAAAGTTTCATTTGGCTACTTTGCACTCTCGAGATAATCGTCACCATGTGCCAAATGCAATAAAAAAGGAATCTGAACACATTCGCGCAAAAATGAAATGACCACAATTTTCTCCAAAACTATAACAGATGCAAACTTGTCCTGTGTGGTGGAGATGAGATTTGATAAAGTAAGTGGAAATCCAGTAAAAGTTTCATTTGGCTACTTTGCACTCTCGAGATAATCGTCACCATGTGCCAAATGCAATAAAAAAGGAATCTGAACACATTCGCGCAAAAATGAAATGACCACAATTTTCTCCAAAACTATAACAGATGCAAACTTGTCCTGTGTGGTGGAGATGAGATTTGATAAAGTAAGTGGAAATCCAGTAAAAGTTTCATTTGGCTACTTTGCACTCTCGAGATAATCGTCACCATGTGCCAAATGCAATATTAAAACAGTAATCTGAACACATTCGCGCAAAAATGAAATGACCACAATTTTCTCCAAAACTATAACAGATGCAAACTTGTCCTGTGTGGTGGAGATGAGATTTGATAAAGTAAGTGGAAATCCAGTAAAAGTTTCATTTGGCTACTTTGCACTCTCGAGATAATCGTCACCATGTGCCAAATGCAATATTAAAACAGGAATCTGAACACATTCGCGCAAAAATGAAATGACCACAATTTTCTCCAAAACTATAACAGATGCAAACTTGTCCTGTGTGGTGGAGATGAGATTTGATAAAGTAAGTGGAAATCCAGTAAAAGTTTCATTTGGCTACTTTGCACTCTCGAGATAATCGTCACCATGTGCCAAATGCAATAAAAAAGGAATCTGAACACATTCGCGCAAAAATGAAATGACCACAATTTTCTCCAAAACTATAACAGATGCAAACTTGTCCTGTGTGGTGGAGATGAGATTTGATAAAGTAAGTGGAAATCCAGTAAAAGTTTCATTTGGCTACTTTGCACTCTCGAGATAATCGTCACCATGTGCCAAATGCAATATTAAAACAGTAATCTGAACACATTCGCCCAAAAATGAAATGACCACAATTTTCTCCAAAACTATAACAGATGCAAACTTGTCCTGTGTGGTGGAGATGAGATTTGATAAAGTAAGTGGAAATCCAGTAAAAGTTTCATTTGGCTACTTTGCACTCTCGAGATAATCGTCACCATGTGTCAAAGGCAATATTAAAACAGTAATCTGAACACATTCGCGCAAAAATGAAATGACCACAATTTTCTCCAAAACTATAACAGATGCAAACTTGTCCTGTGTGGTGGAGATGAGATTTGATAAAGTAAGTGGAAATCCAGTAAAAGTTTCATTTGGCTACTTTGCACTCTCGAGATAATCGTCACCATGTGCGAAATGCAATAAAAAAGGAATCTGAACACATTCGCGCAAAAATGAAATGACCACAATTTTCTCCAAAACTATAACAGATGCAAACTTGTCCTGTGTGGTGGAGATGAGATTTGATAAAGTAAGTGGAAATCCAGTAAAAGTTTCATTTGGCTACTTTGCACTCTCGAGATAATCGTCACCATGTGCCAAATGCAATAAAAAAGGAATCTGAACACATTCGCGCAAAAATGAAATGACCAAAATTTTCTCCAAAACTATAACAGATGCAAACTTGTCCTGTGTGGTGGAGATGATATTTGATAAAGTAAGTGGAAATCCAGTAAAAGTTTCATTTGGCTACTTTGCACTCTCGAGATAATCGTCACCATGTGCCAAATGCAATATTAAAACAGTAATCTGAACACATTCGCGCAAAAATGAAATGACCACAATTTTCTCCAAAACTATAACAGATGCAAACTTGTCCTGTGTGGTGGAGATGAGATTTGATAAAGTAAGTGGAAATCCAGTAAAAGTTTCATTTGGCTACTTTGCACTCTCGAGATAATCGTCACCATGTGCCAAATGCAATATTAAAACAGTAATCTGAACACATTCGCGCAAAAATGAAATGACCACAATTTTCTCCAAAACTATAACAGATGCAAACTTGTCCTGTGTGGTGGAGATGAGATTTGATAAAGTAAGTGGAAATCCAGTAAAAGTTTCATTTGGCTACTTTGCACTCTCGAGATAATCGTCACCATGTGCCAAATGCAATAAAAAAGGAATCTGAACACATTCGCGCAAAAATGAAATGACCACAATTTTCTCCAAAACTATAACAGATGCAAACTTGTCCTGTGTGGTGGAGATGAGATTTGATAAAGTAAGTGGAAATCCAGTAAAAGTTTCATTTCGCTACTTTGCACTCTCAAGATAATCGTCACCATGTGCCAAATGCAATAAAAAAGGAATCTGAACACATTCGCGCAAAAATGAAATGACCACAATTTTCTCCAAAACTATAACAGATGCAAACTTGTCCTGTGTGGTGGAGATGAGATTTGATAAAGTAAGTGGAAATCCAGTAAAAGTTTCATTTGGCTACTTTGCACTCTCGAGATAATCGTCACCATGTGCCAAATGCAATATTAAAACAGGAATCTGAACACATTCGCGCAAAAATGAAATGACCACAATTTTCTCCAAAACTATAACAGATGCAAACTTGTCCTGTGTGGTGGAGATGAGATTTGATAAAGTAAGTGGAAATCCAGTAAAAGTTTCATTTGGCTACTTTGCACTCTCGAGATAATCGTCACCATGTGCCAAATGCAATAAAAAAGGAATCTGAACACATTCGCGCAAAAATGAAATGACCACAATTTTCTCCAAAACTATAACAGATGCAAACTTGTCCTGTGTGGTGGAGATGAGATTTGATAAAGTAAGTGGAAATCCAGTAAAAGTTTCATTTGGCTACTTTGCACTCTCGAGATAATCGTCACCATGTGCCAAATGCAATATTAAAACAGTAATCTGAACACATTCGCGCAAAAATGAAATGACCACAATTTTCTCCAAAACTATAACAGATGCAAACTTGTCCTGTGTGGTGGAGATGAGATTTGATAAAGTAAGTGGAAATCCAGTAAAAGTTTCATTTGGCTACTTTGCACTCTCGAGATAATCGTCACCATGTGCCAAATGCAATAAAAAAGGAATCTGAACACATTCGCGCAAAAATGAAATGACCACAATTTTCTCCAAAACTATAACAGATGCAAACTTGTCCTGTGTGGTGGAGATGAGATTTGATAAAGTAAGTGGAAATCCAGTAAAAGTTTCATTTGGCTACTTTGCACTCTCGAGATAATCGTCACCATGTGCCAAATGCAATAAAAAAGGAATCTGAACACATTCGCGCAAAAATGAAATGACCACAATTTTCTCCAAAACTATAACAGATGCAAACTTGTCCTGTGTGGTGGAGATGAGATTTGATAAAGTAAGTGGAAATCCAGTAAAAGTTTCATTTGGCTACTTTGCACTCTCGAGATAATCGTCACCATGTGCCAAATGCAATATTAAAACAGTAATCTGAACACATTCGCGCAAAAATGAAATGACCACAATTTTCTCCAAAACTATAACAGATGCAAACTTGTCCTGTGTGGTGGAGATGAGATTTGATAAAGTAAGTGGAAATCCAGTAAAAGTTTCATTTGGCTACTTTGCACTCTCGAGATAATCGTCACCATGTGCCAAATGCAATATTAAAACAGGAATCTGAACACATTCGCGCAAAAATGAAATGACCACAATTTTCTCCAAAACTATAACAGATGCAAACTTGTCCTGTGTGGTGGAGATGAGATTTGATAAAGTAAGTGGAAATCCAGTAAAAGTTTCATTTGGCTACTTTGCACTCTCGAGATAATCGTCACCATGTGCCAAATGCAATAAAAAAGGAATCTGAACACATTCGCGCAAAAATGAAATGACCACAATTTTCTCCAAAACTATAACAGATGCAAACTTGTCCTGTGTGGTGGAGATGAGATTTGATAAAGTAAGTGGAAATCCAGTAAAAGTTTCATTTGGCTACTTTGCACTCTCGAGATAATCGTCACCATGTGCCAAATGCAATATTAAAACAGTAATCTGAACACATTCGCCCAAAAATGAAATGACCACAATTTTCTCCAAAACTATAACAGATGCAAACTTGTCCTGTGTGGTGGAGATGAGATTTGATAAAGTAAGTGGAAATCCAGTAAAAGTTTCATTTGGCTACTTTGCACTCTCGAGATAATCGTCACCATGTGTCAAAGGCAATATTAAAACAGTAATCTGAACACATTCGCGCAAAAATGAAATGACCACAATTTTCTCCAAAACTATAACAGATGCAAACTTGTCCTGTGTGGTGGAGATGAGATTTGATAAAGTAAGTGGAAATCCAGTAAAAGTTTCATTTGGCTACTTTGCACTCTCGAGATAATCGTCACCATGTGCGAAATGCAATAAAAAAGGAATCTGAACACATTCGCGCAAAAATGAAATGACCACAATTTTCTCCAAAACTATAACAGATGCAAACTTGTCCTGTGTGGTGGAGATGAGATTTGATAAAGTAAGTGGAAATCCAGTAAAAGTTTCATTTGGCTACTTTGCACTCTCGAGATAATCGTCACCATGTGCCAAATGCAATAAAAAAGGAATCTGAACACATTCGCGCAAAAATGAAATGACCACAATTTTCTCCAAAACTATAACAGATGCAAACTTGTCCTGTGTGGTGGAGATGATATTTGATAAAGTAAGTGGAAATCCAGTAAAAGTTTCATTTGGCTACTTTGCACTCTCGAGATAATCGTCACCATGTGCCAAATGCAATATTAAAACAGTAATCTGAACACATTCGCGCAAAAATGAAATGACCACAATTTTCTCCAAAACTATAACAGATGCAAACTTGTCCTGTGTGGTGGAGATGAGATTTGATAAAGTAAGTGGAAATCCAGTAAAAGTTTCATTTGGCTACTTTGCACTCTCGAGATAATCGTCATCATGTGCCAAATGCAATATTAAAACAGGAATCTGAACACATTCGCGCAAAAATGAAATGACCACAATTTTCTCCAAAACTATAACAGATGCAAACTTGTCCTGTGTGGTGGAGATGAGATTTGATAAAGTAAGTGGAAATCCAGTAAAAGTTTCATTTGGCTACTTTGCACTCTCGAGATAATCGTCACCATGTGCCAAATGCAATAAAAAAGGAATCTGAACACATTCGCGCAAAAATGAAATGACCACAATTTTCTCCAAAACTATAACAGATGCAAACTTGTCCTGTGTGGTGGAGATGAGATTTGATAAAGTAAGTGGAAATCCAGTAAAAGTTTCATTTGGCTACTTTGCACTCTCGAGATAATCGTCACCATGTGCCAAATGCAATAAAAAAGGAATCTGAACACATTCGCGCAAAAATGAAATGACCACAATTTTCTCCAAAACTATAACAGATGCAAACTTGTCCTGTGTGGTGGAGATGAGATTTGATAAAGTAAGTGGAAATCCAGTAAAAGTTTCATTTGGCTACTTTGCACTCTCGAGATAATCGTCACCATGTGCCAAATGCAATATTAAAACAGTAATCTGAACACATTCGCGCAAAAATGAAATGACCACAATTTTCTCCAAAACTATAACAGATGCAAAATTGTCCTGTGTGGTGGAGATGAGATTTGATAAAGTAAGTGGAAATCCAGTAAAAGTTTCATTTGGCTACTTTGCACTCTCGAGATAATCGTCACCATGTGCCAAATGCAATAAAAAAGGAATCTGAACACATTCGCGCAAAAATGAAATGACCACAATTTTCTCCAAAACTATAACAGATGCAAACTTGTCCTGTGTGGTGGAGATGAGATTTGATAAAGTAAGTGGAAATCCAGTAAAAGTTTCATTTGGCTACTTTGCACTCTCGAGATAATCGTCACCATGTGCCAAATGCAATAAAAAAGGAATCTGAACACATTCGCGCAAAAATGAAATGACCACAATTTTCTCCAAAACTATAACAGATGCAAACTTGTCCTGTGGGGTGGAGATGAGATTTGATAAAGTAAGTGGAAATCCAGTAAAAGTTTCATTTGGCTACTTTGCACTCTCGAGATAATCGTCACCATGTGCCAAATGCAATATTAAAACAGTAATCTGAACACATTCGCGCAAAAATGAAATGACCACAATTTTCTCCAAAACTATAACAGATGCAAACTTTTCCTGTGTGGTGGAGATGAGATTTGATAAAGTAAGTGGAAATCCAGTAAAAGTTTCATTTGGCTACTTTGCACTCTCGAGATAATCGTCACCATGTGCCAAATGCAATAAAAAAGGAATCTGAACACATTACACATTACATTACAGATTACTGTTTTAATATTGCATTTGGCACATGGTGACGATTATCTCGAGAGTGCAAAGTAGCCAAATGAAACTTTTACTGGATTTCCACTTACTTTATCAAATCTCATCTCCACCACACAGGACAAGTTTGCATCTGTTATAGTTTTGGAGAAAATTGTGGTCATTTCATTTTTGCGCGAATGTGTTCAGATTCCTTTTTTATAGCATTTGGCACATGGTGACGATTATCTCGAGAGTGCAAAGTAGCCAAATAAAACTTTTACTGGATTTCCACTTACTTTATCAAATCTCATCTCCACCACACAGGACAAGCTTGCATCTGTTATAGTTTTGGAGAAAATTGTGGTCATTTCATTTTTGCGCGAATGTGTTCAGATTCCTTTTTTATAGCATTTGGCACATGGTGACGATTATCTCGAGAGTGCAAAGTAGCCAAATAAAACTTTTACTGGATTTCCACTTACTTTATCAAATCTCATCTCCACCACACAGGACAAGTTTGCATCTGTTATAGTTTTGGAGAAAATTGTGGTCATTTCATTTTTGCGCGAATGTGTTCAGATTACTGTTTTAATATTGCCTTTGGCACATGGTGACGATTATCTCGAGAGTGCAAAGTAGCCAAATGAAACTTTTACTGGATTTCCACTTACTTTATCGAATCTCATCTCCACCACACAGGACAAGTTTGCATCTGTTATAGTTTTGGAGAAAATTGTGGTCATTTCATTTTTGCGCGAATGTGTTCAGATTACTGTTTTAATATTGACAAATAAAAAACAAGGAAGAATGGAACTCCATACATACTGGAACCATATATAGTGTGAACACGAAAAAGAACCGGGCGTTAGAAAAAATGTGCACGGCCCAATGAATCAAGTCGGTTCTTCATATTCATGGTTTAAGCCCTTGGGTTCCAACGTGCCCAGAGTATATATCCAGAAAGATTCCCTTTCTTTGAGCTTCCTAATTCTATCGCCTCCTCTGCGTATGGCTGGGACATGTTCGATGACTTGGAATCTTAATTGGGCCACTGTGCGATTATGCGTCACAAAATGGTGTGGGACTGGTAATAGAATCTGCTTACAACGTATTGTTGACTTGTGCTTAGCACAAAGAAAGGGAATCTTTCTGGATATGTACTCTGGACACATTAGAACCCAAGGGCTTAAACCGTGAATATGAAGTACAGACTTGATTCATTGGGCCGTGCACCATGTCACCATGTGTGCAATTGCATTGTCCAATGGCTCACAATGGTTATGCGTTTTCATTGGATGGATAATCGAAGCCATGTTTTTTTCCTTTCTCTTGGGTTTGTTGTGTGAGTAGACTATAGGATTAAGTTAGTTACCGCAGGCAGTGGATTTAGCTTCCTGTCTTTGGTCCAGTGGTAGATTGATTGTTTGGTCTATGAGCTGTTATGGGTTTTAATCCAGGTGAATGCCCATGGGCTGCTTATAACTGTGTGAAATATGTAGTTTTACTGGGCTGGGATGAGAGAATCCATCGAAGCATGGTGTAGGGATTGTGGTTCCTGTGTGCTAAGAAGAAAGGCTGGCACCAGCCAGAAAGCCCCATTACAGCCAATAATCAACCGCTAGCCGCTGGAACTCGTTGCTCTAGATCATGTCAAACACACACCAAGCAGGAATAGATACATTAGCCCACCATCCCACCCAAAGAGCAACTTCTGCTGCGCAGCTGGCTTTCTAGGCAGCAGCGCTATCGTGATGTCAGCGGGGGACATTGTGACAAGCCAGTGTTCCGTCACTTCATGTTGTGCACTGTTCAAACGGAAAATACATCAACAGGCAGACTACAGAAAAGCTTACTAACAAAGGTTAGAGAGGGGCTTTCTCAGAGGGCTTTTTACAGTTTGTCTATTCCCAATTAGCCGTTTAAGTATGCTTAATGAAAGTACTAATTCTTTCATAGGCCGCCCATTCTTAGTATTTGACGTTCCTTATATTGCGGTATCAGGCTTCGCAGCAGGTTGCAAAACATTCATCACCCATGACTGTCCCCAATTGGGCTCAGAAGCTAAATGTCTATCATGACCTCTCTTTTTGAAAGTCCAAGAGCAAGCAAACTCTTCCTCCAGGAGAGGGAGCCAACAGATCACTAAAGACATCATCATTGCTCAAAGAAAACACCGAAAAACAATGGAAGCTTTAATTGGAGTGGAATCTGATAGACAGCACCTGATGCCAAGTCTGCATCTTCTAACACCTGCAGTCACTGCAGCAGCTGAATCCAATGTGTCCAAAAGGGATCTATTCTATTCAATTGCAAATGATCTAGATAAGACTGAGAATAAGATACTGCACGGGACATAGCAGAGTTGGTCAAGTTGAGTGGAGATGAGTTTGCTATTTGGCACAGCTTTTGCATCAATAAAGCAAGTAAAAGGTGTGAAAGATAAAAAAAAGGGTGAAAGTGAGAAAAGTGAATTGGCCAAATTGAGGTGCATATAAAGTTTTTGCTTTCTTTCAATTCACTAATGGGGCTCATTTGAATCAGGTGAATTGAGTTCTGCTTTTGGAAACTGGGTTAAGAAGGGGTGCACCGGTCCTGGAGGTACTGCAATACCAGGTCAATGCGTGGAGTGGACAGAGCAAGATTTTTTCCATCTCCTTGTTCTAAAAATCCATTTAATATATGGTCCCCAGAGAGGGGACGTATCAGATATTAAACTGATAAGAACAGATTTAATTTTTTTTTTTTTCTGTTTATCAGTAGGACTTCAAAATAACAAAGGTGATCGCCTCCCGTTGCCTGGGAACCGTCCAGGCACAAGAGGGCTATGTGTCACCAGAAGGCGCACACACTTCCTCAAGGCCGGCAGACGTGCAATCCCAGGCACCTTCCAGTACCGACCAAGGTAGCGTCCTCCGAAACTACACTTGATCTTAGCCAAAAGGCCGAGAAGCTATAACCCGAATTGGTTACGGCCTTGAGTGGCACCCTGGCCTATACCGGACACATCTTAGGGAGAGGGAGACAAACCCACGCCTACAGAAGACATTTTGTCACCCAAGCCAACCCTTGAAAAGGCTGTTTTGCAGAGCAAAAACAAGAAGAATGATGCTTTTTGCAGCCGCCGCCCACTGCAATTAATCTGAATAACTCCTCCTCCTCCAAGCACCTCCCCTCCCCCTTGCAGTCTTTCCAATTCATGATACAAAAAGACGGACGGACAGGACAGGACAGGACAGGCTGCCTGACTTTCCGTCACTGCCACCCTTTGCCATCCTTGCCCGTAGAAAGCCCTTTCATCATCCCCAAACCCTAATCTTTTCCCTTCCCTTCCCAGCTGCGTCTCACTCCCTTTCATTAGGAAGTGAGCGCAGCCTTTTCTCCGTTCTGCACATGCGCGACGTTAAACACAAATGCGCAGGCGTGCGTTCCATTAGCCTCACTGCATTCCACTCCCATACAGGAAGTGGGCGCAGCTATTACTACGGTCGCACATAAAAGAACCCACGGCCACCACTGCACACAGCTGACTCCACCACAGGACACCCACTTCTACACCAACGCAGGTAAGACAGGATCGGCACCTCTATGCTCCCGTTACAATCAGGCTCAGTCACCATGTGATAACGCTCTCAACTCTTTAGTTGCAGGCTCCCCTTGCTTCACCTCCACTGGCTGTGCTGCCATTTCCTCTCCCACCTGGAAGGTATACTTTATTCCACTATTTTCCTGTTTCTCTCTTCCCCCTTTTCCCATAACCTACTTTTATCTGCATTTGTGGGGTATCTATATGCTATTTACATCATAGTTTTATTCATTAATATGGAAGGGAAGAGTGCCCATGAGAGTGTTGAACTGCGGAGAGCAAGAGATTAAGCTGCTCCGATTTGCCACCATTGATAAGCTGTTCTCAGTAGATACACATGCTATCCAAACAGCAGCATCCACCATTGCTTCAGCCCACCCATTCAGTGACAGCTCACCAAGTCAGCCAGAGGAGTGGTGTAAGGAATTACACGTAGGCACTGACTCCACACCTTCACATCACAAGAAGGGGGTCTACAGGCTAGTGCAAGAATACGAGCAAGTCTTCAGCAAACATCCGCTAGACTTTTGAAGAATAAAAGGGGTCAAACACTACATCCCCACAAGTGCACACCCACCCATCAAAGAGAGATATAAGCCAAAACTACCTGCACATTACCAGTGTACCAAGGACATGTTGAGCAACATGAAGGAGGCTGGGGTTATCCGTGACAGTTGTAGCCTCTGGGCAGCTCCGTTGGTCCTGTTAAAGAAGAAGGACAGCACCACTCCCCTGTATTGAGGAATAGCTAGCTGCATTGAGAACTGCAAATTATTTTTCTACCCTTGATCTCACTAGTCGCTATTGGCAAGTGTCCGTTGCTGAGGCAGACCGGGAGAAGACCGCCTTTGCCACCCCGATGGGTCTCTGCGAGTTCAAAAGCATGCCCTTCGAGCTGTGCAATTTGCCAGGAACCTTCCAGAGGCTGATGGAATGCTGCTTGGGACACCGAAACTTTGAAACGGTACTGCTATACCTTTATGATGTTATTGTTTATTCTAAAGCAAACAAGATTTTAGGGTGTATAAAAAGGGAGATTAGATCCGGTGATCCCAACGTATTGTTAACCCTCTATAAATCACTTGTAAGGCCACATCTGGAATATGGGGTAAAGTCCTGAGCAGGTTGATAACCATTGGTTTGAGCATGGTAGGGTGTAGTGCGCATCTTCCTGCATCGGTAAAAGCTGCAGAAGTCCTTGAAGATTTCCGCTTCAAAGGCAGTGCCTTGATCTGTGAGGACTCTCTCTGAGTAGCCATGAGGTCTGCATAAGTGTGCTTGGAAGACCTTCGCTGCAGTATGGGCCATTAGATCTTTGACTTGTACCACAACCATAAATCTCGAGTAGTTGTCTACCATCGTAAGTGCATACGTGAGCTCGCCTCGATATTCTGCAACAAAACTCCCTTTTTCGATTTCAGTTTCAGCAAACACTCCTCTTCCTGTAGAAAATATTTATCATTACCTAAGACAGTCATTCTAATGCATGACAATATTAAGGCAATTTAGTTAAAACTTGTTTTAACTCACCTTTAAGGGGATTGATGTATTTCATGGTCAATCCAGGTTTGTCAGTGATGGCACTGACATAATGTATGGCGTCTTTTTCGGGCGTTATCCTTTGCCTTTTCATTGTGAAAATCCAGTTGCCTATATCAAAGCAAATTCTACTACTTGTAAAGTATGCAGAAAATGAAATGTAGAACATATAACATCAACTGCTTAGGAACGCATCATAGGTTAGTACTTAAAAGGATATTGTCATGTTCTAGTCATAATGCAAGCTGGACATTTTTCATGTTACCCTGTAATCGCCGGCCTGTTCTAATGCTCACAAGCCAAGATATAGGCTCAAATGCTAAGGCTTCCCTCTGCCTTCTGAATGAAACTTGAATATGTCTGGCTCACTGTGTATATAGCAGGTGCTCAGAAAAAATAAGAGTCAATTCAATAGAAATAGCTCTGGCACACTATAGTGATCAATAACGTAAGAAAAGAACTCTTGGAATGCTGAAAATTCTTTATTTGTGCAAAAGGATAATTCATCCAACGTTTCGACCTTGTTTTTAGGTCTTTATCAAGGATAAAGTTATCTAAGATCATAAAGGGTTACAAAACCATATAAACACGTAATTAGTACATAGTACAACATAACAGTACAATATATTGCTACTTGAGAGTACAATGGGTCAAATAACCATGATGCACATACAAAAAATTTTTCCAAAGCCATAGTGAAAACATTTGTACTGAGGAAAGAAAATTTCCACATGACCTATCTGGAGAAACATTCTGGATCAAACAACCAAAAATAGTCAAGCAGGTAAATACACACCTATATGGATAACAGGATGATATGTGTTCAATTGTATAGCGTCATTGCCATTAAGGTACAAATGGAAAACTTGCAATCCTATATAGTGAAGGAAATGAACACATATCATATCAAAGAACACAGGAACATGGGTGTGAGAAAAACCTCAATGTTTATACTTTGTTCTTTATAATGGTGTGAACATGTATATGTCTCAGTACCTTATGCACTTGAGAATTCTAGTGAGTAGATGATGAAAGCCTATTTCAGAACTGGAATCGGTAAATAATTGTAGGTGGAATCTAAATGAAAAGATGGTACAAGTGTTATCATGACACGTGGGCTATAACACAATGGACCGTGTGACAAAGAAGAAAGGAGAGAAAGAAGAGGAAGAAAATGCAACTACCTGTAACATTACGTGATAGTCACTGGTAAGTATCACTTGACAATTCAAGTGAAAAAGGATTCCTTTATTAAAGGGTTCTCAGTCGCCTCAGGATCATGAAATACTAGGGTAAATGATATGAGAATGGGTAAGAAGCACCACTAAAGGAAATATGAGATGCAGGACATATATCTATAAACCCCTGAACTACATGATAGAAATAAAAAGAAGAAAAAAGAAAAAAAAGAAGAAAGAAGAAGAACACATAGAATGCGGAAAGAGAATGGGTACAACTACCTGAGTTACTGCAGGGAGGCCCCTGGTTGGTATTGTGAGGGTTAGTGGAATTCCTTCACTGAAGGGTTCTCAGTTGCCTCAGGTTCGTGAAAAATGCTATAGACAAATAATGCCCGGAGAAAAGGGGTTCATATACAGCGAATAATGGTAATACAAGGTACATGTGTCACATGTAATAGTATATATATATATATTGTACTAAGCTCTACACCAGAAATAGAAAGTAGTCCCTCTGCCTTCTGTCTAGGTGCCCTGAGTTATGTCCTGTAAACTGTCACAGCGACCCAGACACACATGTGTAGTAGGGGAATATCCCTGCTGAGATGCCAGTGCTAGAGCACACGTTTGCTGTGGAGTTGAACGCTATGTGAGCAGTTCTTACCTTCAATGAGCAGAAGTCTCTTTTTTCAGATTTCAATATCTCTGTGGGTATCTGGCAGAAATATGGAATACTCTTTACTGCTAAGACCCTGTACACCACTCCCACTAAAGGGGGCTTTACACGCTGCGACATCGCTAATGCGGAGTCGTTGGGGTCACGGAATTTGTGACGCACATCCGGCCGCATTAGCGATGTTGCTGCGTGTGACACCGATGAGCGATTTTGCATCGTTGCAAAAACGTGCAAAATCGCTCATCGGTGACATGGGTCTCCATTCTCGATTATCGTTACTGCAGCAGTAACGATGTAGTTCGTCGCTCCTGCGGCAGCACACATTGCTCCGTGTGACACCGCAGAAACGAGGAACCTCTCCTTACCTGCCTCAAAGCCGCTATGAGGAAGGAAGGAGGTGGGCGGGATGTTCCGGCCACTCATCTCCGCCCCTCCACTGCTATTGGGCGGTCGCTCAGTGACGTTGCTGTGACGCCGCACGAACTGCCCCCTTAGAAAGGAGGCGGTTCGCCGGTCACAGCGACGTCGCCGGGCAGGTAAGTATGTGTGACTGGTTCTGTTCGGTGTTGTGCAGCATGGGCAGCAATTTGCCCGTGTCGCGCAACAGATGGGGGCGGGTACCCACACTAGCGATATCAGGACCGATATCGCAGTGTGTAAAGTAGCCTTTAGTCACATGACCAAGACTGTATCTGTGTCCCTACAACACACTTGAGACAAATGTGTGTGTGAGCCTGCATTGTGGGGTATATATAATATATTATAGAGCTGGGAAGGATCATTCTAAGCAGTGAGCTGTTCCAGTATTTGTAGGAAAATACCCAGTAGAAGCCTCAAACACAGCACCAATACCTCCCATCAGTATCCCACCACAGTGCCATGTAACCCATGCCCTACACTCCCATCTACACCAATACTATACAGGCACAAACTAGTATATCTGACTAAAAACCCCCAAAATATGAAGAACGGCCTATAGTTGAGTGTGGATATAAAATCTATGTGAGCAGAGCTAGAATAGAAATCACTGATCGCATTGAAGTCATTCTGACCATAAATCACCATGATATCAAGGTGAGGAGTTGTGTGTTACTGCTGGGAGGAAAGGGTTAACAGTGGAATATTAAGGTGCATTTCTGTGTGCAGTGTTACTAGTCAATGTACAAATTGTCTCTCCAGTAAAGGAGACAAACTCTAGCACAGCGCCACCTATTGGAAGTAGCGATCCTAAAAGTCACAAGTGGATTTTCAACAATCCATTGCAATATGACTCAGGATATATAAGCCAGATCAGAATCCCAATTTGCAGACACGGTGTTTCGGGGTGCTTGCCCCTCGTCAGTGCAAAGTATGGGGGTGTCAATGTAGTCATTGTAACAATTCAGTATGAGCTGCTCTTGGTGCCGGGGGAGGGAGATGCTCTCCTGAGCAAGATAGATGGGGAATGAACATGATATCTATATAGTGTAAGGCAGGGGGTCTCAAACTCGGCTGGGTGTATGGGCCGCACAGAGGAAAAAAATAATGTGGGGGGCTGCATTCTTTGCAGGACAAAGTGACATTTTTATTGGTACCATATATATATTTTTTTTTCACACACCTTTGGATGACTGATTTTCAACATTTTTCACTTGTTTATTATAACAAATGTGCACATTCTTTGGTTAAATCTAAAAAAAAAAAATTGATGTTAAAAAAAAGTTATGCCTTATTTTGTTTTTTTTACAGTTTATCCCTTTCTTTTAACTAATAGTGTTACAATTATGACGCTAGCGTTTTGTGAAGGGAATGCTTTGCCTACTTCCGTGACTATGGCCTTCCAGAACTGCTGCATTTTGGCTGACCTCTCCGCCTCGGGAATAAGAGACATAAAGTTCTCCTTGTAGCGTGGGTCTAACAGTGTTACCAACCAGTAATGATTGTCGGCCAAGATGTTCTTAACGCGAGGGTCACGAGACAGGCAGCTTACCATAAAGTCATCCATGTGCGCCAGACTCTTAACAGCCATCACTTCAATATCCAGACCAACACGATGACTGAACATGCTGTCCTCCTCCTTCTCCTCCTCCTCCTCCTCATCTACCCTGTCCTCTGGCCAGCCACGCTGAACTGAGCATATGACTGGTATGCATGTCATATCCTCAATTTGGTCGGAGAGTTGCTCCATGTCTTCATCTTCCTCCTCGTCATAGTCCTCCACTGCACGTTGTGATGAGACGAGGCTGGGCTGTGTGTTATCACCCACACCCACTACTGTTTCTTGCTCCAACTCATCGTGTTCCGCCTGCAATGCATCATGTTTGGTTTTGAGCAGAGACCGTTTTAGAAGGCAGAGAAGCGGTATGGTGACGCTAATAATGGCGTCATCGTCGCTCACCATCTTGGTGGAGTCCTCAAAGTTTTGGAGGATGGTACATAGGTCGGACATCCATCTCCACTCCTCAGGTGTTATGTGTGGAGTTTGACCCATTTCCCGATGGCTTAGGTGATGCAGGTACTCAACAACTGCCCTCTTCTGCTCACATATCCTGATCAACATGTGCAGAGTTGAATTCCAATGCGTGGGGACATCACACACCAGTCTGTGAGCCGGAAGATGCAAATGACGCTGAAAGCCGGCAAGGCCGGCTGAAGCAGTAGGTGACTTTCGAAAATGTGCAGACAGGCGGCGAACTTTTACCAGCAGATCAGACAGCTCTGGGTATGAGTTTAGAAACCGCTGAACCACGAGGTTGAGCACATGGGCCACGCATGGAACATGTGTCAGCTGGCCTCGCCTCAAAGCCGCCACCAGGTTCCGGCCATTGTCACACACAACCTTTCCTGGCTTTAGGTTCAGAGGTGTGAGCCAGTGATCTGCATGCTGTTTTAGAGCTGTCCACACCTCTTCTGCATTGTGGGGTTTGTCACCTATGCAGATTAGCTGCAGCACAGCCTGTTGCCGCTTCGCCGAGGCAGTGCTGCAGTGCTTCCAGCTTGGGACTGGTGTGGAGGGTAAAGTGGATGAGGATGCGCAGGAGGAGGAGGAGGCTGAAGAGCATGACATTCCGGAGCTGTAGAGTGTGGGTGAAACCCTGACTGAGGTAGGGCCTGCAAACCTTGGTGTGGGAAGGACTTGTTCCGTTCCTCGCTCAAACTGGGTCCCAGCTGGGCTGGGCTGGGTCCCTACCCGGCTGGGTAGGGCGTTGTGGGGGGTTTGTCTATCTCCGTTTGAGGTGAGTTTGTTTAAGTTAGCCTTTTCTTTGGCGTTTTTTGGAGCCCTGCGGGTTGGGGAGTTGGTATCGCCCAGTAAGGCGTTCCCCGGGGGCTTGGATTGGGGTGACATTATGTCAGTGGAAAACGGAGTTGAATTTTGGATTAGGAAATCGAAAACTGATCAGAGAGGTGTGGGTAGACTAGTCCGTTTGGGGATGGTTGTGGCATCTGATATGTGCCCGTTCAAGTGTCTCGGGAATTTTCAACAGATCCGTCCGAAGGTGGATGGCCCCTTATTACATATATCTTTTTATCGAGATACCAATTTGTGAGTGTTTTTAGGGCATGTTTGAAGTCGTTGGGGTTAGATCCGAAGTCTTTCGGATTGGGGCAGCGACGGAGGCCTCTATATGCGGCCTACCGGAGGAGACAGTTAAGCAGATTGGTAGGTGGAAGTCGCAGCGCTTTAAGTCGTATGTACGTCCCCAGGTGGTTGTTGGCAATTGAGGGGAAAAGGGGGGGGGTATTAGGGTATTAGGGTAGCAATGGGGGGGGTGAGAGTGTGTGTTTTTTGTCAATTTGGTTTGGTGAGGCAATAAAATGGTGTCGTCTGTACATTTTGTATTGCAGAAGCACCCCCCCTTCCTTCCCTGGTCTGGATCCTTGGCCACTCTTATGTGTATTGGGGAGCCCGACGAGCGGACGCGAGATGGAACTGGAGACAGCTAGGTTTTGAGAAGGACCTGGCTCTCGTGCGATGGCTCGGTGTTCGGGGGTTAGGGTGCAGGAGGTGCATAGATACGCCCGGTTGGACAGACCTCCTGACATCTTAGTGTTGCATGCCGGGGGGAATGATTTGGGTGGGCGTCCTTTTCGAATCTTGATAAAGGACATCAAACATGATTTGTTACGGTTATGGGCGTCGTTTCCAGGTCTAACGATAGTCTGGTCAGAGATAGTAGCGAGAAAGAGTTGGCAGAAAGCGCGGTCAGTTGACAGGTTGAACAAGGCGCGGGCGAAGGTTAATAGGGCGATCTCGAAGTTTGTTAGTCGGAACGGGGGTATAGCAATACGGCATGTTGAGTTGGAAAGGACGGAAGAGGAATTTTGGTTGGCTGACGGGGTACACCTTAATGCGGTGGGAACTGACTTATGGGCTCTTGGCTTGCAGGGAGGTATTGAGAGGGCCCTTTGCTTGCGGGGGGTCTCAGGCACTTGAAGGGTTTCAAGGTGCCTTCGTTGTGGTGTTGTTTATTGGTGGGTCCTTGAAGTTGGTTTAAAATTGGTTCGGGGATTCATCCGGGTATGGATCCCCTCATTGGCAGAATTGATGGTCCCCTGGTGATTTTGGGGGGGAACCCCGACGGGGTATGTCGGGGCCCCTGGGGGTGTGGTTGGGGTTGACGGAGGATTAACCCTTATAATTTGGTGCTCCTGAGCCAGTGTGGGTAACGGCTGGGAGCAAGTTGAGGTTTTTTATTGCTCGGTTATGGGAATCACCAGGGTTTTGGTAGCTTCAAGGACCTTACCACATTGCAAATTTAATTGGTTATGTATTCTTGTTAATAAAATGGCTGCTATGGCCAAAATTATCCAAAGATAAATTTGTGTCTGTGTAATTACTTTTAAATAAGAAATGGGAATGGAGGTGTGGGGTATGAAAGGAAGACCGGAGTCAACAATTCCAGGGTCAAGCATGTTTATTTGCGTAAGCTTCGTTCCAGGGTAGAAAGGGTAAGAGTGCCTTTCAGAATTCGAAGTGGTCAGACTGTACGGACCACCAAGAACTGCAGGAGAGCTTGAACATCTTCCCATGGATTTGCGACATCCTCCCTCATCAGTTACGTAGGTAAGCAGGTTCTCAGCATTGCAGCCCATTTGTTGTCTTAAGTTAGTTAAGCGGGGTTAACTAACCTGTCAGTTCAGCCTCAGGTCTAAAGCAGAGGCCTGGACTCCACTCCTTACTCCTCACTCCACAACTCTCCTTAAAAACAACTGACTCCTTTTTCCTGCCCCGGGGTCTCCAGACCCCTAGGTGGGCGTTTCCTTCCGTCTGGTCCTGCCCACTGGTGTACCTGTCTTTCCCTAGGGGAGGTGACTAGGGTTTTCTGGTTGGCTTTGTGTGACTTAGGTGAGGGAAGTTGTTATGCGGGGGCCTATGTGTGACTATCTGCAGTGTCAGGGCGTCACATATGTATGTGTGTATGCTGAACATGCTGAAACGTTTCAAAGCCTTGGGTTGTCTAATGAATTTGAAGTTACATTTTTTACATTCCTATTTGGACTACTTGTCTGAAAACCTTGGTGCTGGTGGGAAGAACAAGAAGGTTTTCATCGGAATATCAAGGAGATGGAACGACGATACCAAAGTAAATGAAACGTGAACATGATTGCCGGATGCTTCACAGAGAAGATCCACAGGCCTTCTATAAGAGAAAAGGGGGATCTAGAGAAAAGGAAAAAGTGCAAGAATAAATTTCTAATAAAGTTGCAGAATGACTGTACAATAAATAAATGTATTTTATATATAAAATTGTGAATATTTTTGGTTACAATAAGTATTTTTCTTGTTCATGTCACTTGTATGTAACTTCACACATGGATTGTACAAAATCAATATTTGATGGTTAAAAAAAAATATTTATTTTTTTTTTTAAATCAGGACATTAGAAAACATAATAATCAGTCACTGGATTTGAAGTTTCATAAACCAAAATTTTACATAGCTGTGTAATTTGTCGGGCACCCACCGACAATAGAATAGCGCCAGATTTAGGAAGCTGGCTGAGGTCTGCAAAGTCTGTAGCCAGGTGACAAAATTGTCCAACCTGGGTTTCTTCCTTAAGTAGTCTCTGGTATGATGATATGGTATAATCCTGGCAGCCGGAGTCGAAATCCCTAGATTGCGGTTATGATCTCCAATCGGAATTGGAGCCCCTAGATTGAAGCCATGTAGCCAAGTGATCCTCTAGTTGAAGCCAAAGTCCCTAGACCGAGTCCACAAGGCATCCTGGTTCTGATCCCCTAGCCAGCTCCTAAGAGCTTAGACTAGATCATGCAACATCCATCAACAACCTGGTGACTCCAAGAAGTCCCCTTTTATAGCCATAACCTTCCCTTAGGATATACTGTGCCCTTATCAGATTGGTTGTACAAGGTTGCTTCTCTTATTGGATGGATTTCAAGCTGCATGGATAATGTTCATTTAAATGATGTGGATAGAAAGACTGAAGATATCTACATGTAGTCTGAAATCCATCATGAATCAATACTATTTTACACAGTCATAAGCAGCCCATGGGAATATGAAGTACAGACTTGATTCATTGGGCCATGCATGGACATAATGGACATAATTCTAATAGGCAGGACAGGTAATAAGGAGCACAAGTTATATGCTAAAATGTGTTGTGTGACAAGACAGACACAGGAAAGGACATGATAACAGGTGTAGGGACCAACAAGGTGAGACAAGGGGTATCAGGATAGGGTCAAGTAGGTATGAATGTAGTAATGGGGCAGGCATAGAGAATTGTATGTGAATGTGAATTACAATAAATCACTAAGGAAAGGAATATGTGAGTGTGTGCCTAATGTAAACTAATATTGTACTGGCAAAATTATAGATGGAAAGGGAGAAGGGGAGGGGGGGAGAGAGGAGGCTGTAATTGACTACAAGGGTATGAGTTATGAGTGATCATAGGGATAGTGTTACATAAGTGGAAATACCTATGGAGGACCGGATGTGTAAGCGCATACCTTATACAAACCTATAGAGTGCTGATGGGTGAGAGTGTGATGTTAGATATAAGACATCCTATAGTGAATAGTGAGCCGTAATCAAGTGCAACAGGGATATTTCACGTGACTATGGGAACCTGGAAGGTAAAGAAAGGGGAGAAAAAACTGTTAGACAAGGTAATCAGACATAATGTAACCAGTTGATCAGACATGATCACCTGGTTTGAGACCCCCTGCCTTACACTATATAGATATCATGTTCATTCCCCATCTATCTTGCTCAGGAGAGCATCTCCCTCCCCCGGCACCAAGAGCAGCTCATACTGAATTGTTACATTGACTAGTAACACTGCACACAGAAATGCACCTTAATATTCCACTGTTAACCCTTTCCTCCTAGCAGTAACACACAACTCCTCACCTTGATATCATGGTGATTTATGGTCAGAATGACTTCAATGCGATCAGTGATTTCTATTCTAGCTCTGCTCACATAGATTTTATATCCACACTCAACTATAGGCCGTTCTTCATATTTTGGGGGCTTTTAGTCAGATATACTAGTTTGTGCCTGTATAGTATTGGTGTAGATGGGAGTGTAGGGCATGGGTTACATGGCACTGTGGTGGAATACTGATGGGAGGTATTGGTGCTGTGTTTGATGCTTCTACTGGGTATTTTCCTACAAATACTGGAACAGCTCACTGCTTAGAATGATCCTTCCCAGCTCTATAATATATTATATATACCCCACAATGCAGGCTCACACACACATTTGTCTCAAGTGTGTTGTAGGGACACAGATACAGTCTTGGTCATGTGACTAAAGGCTACTTTACACACTGCGATATCGGTCCCGATATCGCTAGTGTGGGTACCCGCCCCCATCTGTTGCGCGACACGGGCAAATCGCTGCCCATGCCGCACAACACCGACCAGACCCGTCACACATACTTACCTGCCCGGCGACGTCGCTGTGTCCGGCGAACCGCCTCCTTTCTAAGGGGGCGGTCCGTGCGGCGTCACAGCGACGTCACTGAGCGACCGCCCAATAGCAGCGGAGGGGCGGAGATGAGTGGCCGGAACATCCCGCCCACCTCCTTCCTTCCTCATAGCGGCTGGGAGGCAGGTAAGGAGAGGTTCCTCGTTTCTGCGGTGTCACACGGAGCGATGTGTGCTACCGCAGGAGCGACGAACTACATCGTTACTGCTGCAGTAACGATAATCGAGAATGGAGACCCATGTCACCGATGAGCGATTTTGCACGTTTTTGCAACGATGCAAAATCGCTCATCGGTATCACACGCAGCAACATCGCTAATGCGGCCGGATGTGCGTCACAAATTCCGTGACCCCAACGACTCCGCATTAGCGATGTCGCAGCGTGTAAAGCCCCCTTTAGTGGGAGTGGTGTACAGGGTCTTAGCAGTAAAGAGTATTCCATATTTCTGCCAGATACCCACAGAGATATTGAAATCTGAAAAAAGAGACTTCTGCTCATTGAAGGTAAGAACTGCTCACATAGCGTTCAACTCCACAGCAAACGAGTGCTCTAGCACTGGCATCTCAGCAGGGATATTCCCCTACTACACATGTGTGTCTAGGTCACTGTGACAGTTTACAGGACATAACTCAGGGCACCTAGACAGAAGGCAGAGGGACTACTTTCTATTTCTGGTGTAGAGCTTAGTACAATATATATATATTTATACTATTACATGGGACACATGTACCTTGTATTACCATTATTCGCTGTATATGAACCCCTTTTCTCCGGGCATTATTTGTCTATAGCATTTTTCACGAACCTGAGGCAACTGAGAACCCTTCAGTGAAGGAATTCCACTAACCCTCACAATACCTACCAGGGGCCTCCCTGCAGTAACTCAGGTAGTTGTACCCATTCTCTTTCCGCATTCTATGTGTTCTTCTTCTTTCTTCTTTTTTTTCTTTTTTCTTCTTTTTATTTCTATCATGTAGTTCAGGGGTTTATAGATATATGTCCTGCATCTCATATTTCCTTTAGTGGTGCTTCTTACCCATTCTCATATCATTTACCCTAGTATTTCATGATCCTGAGGCGACTGAGAACCCTTTAATAAAGGAATCCTTTTTCACCTGAATTGTCAAGTGATACTTACCAGTGACTATCACGTAATGTTACAGGTAGTTCCATTTTCTTCCTCTTCTTTCTCTCCTTTCTTCTTTGTCACACGGTCCATTGTGTTATAGCCCACGTGTCATGATAACACTTGTACCATCTTTTCATTTAGATTCCACCTACAATTATTTACCGATTCCAGTTCTGGAATAGGCTTTCATCATCTACTCACTAGAATTCTCAAGTTCATAAGGTACTGAGACATATACATGTTCACACCATTATAAAGAACAAAGTATAAACATTGAGGTTTTTCTCACACCCATGTTCCTGTGTTCTTTGATATGATATGTGTTCATTTCCTTCACTATATAGGATTGCAAGTTTTCCATTTGTACCTTAATGGCAATGACGCTATACAATTGAACACATATCATCCTGTTATCCATATAGGTGTGTATTTACCTGCTTGACTATTTTTGGTTGTTTGATCCAGAATGTTTCTCCAGATAGGTCATGTGGAAATTTTCTTTCCTCAGTACAAATGTTTTCACTATGGCTTTGGAAATTTTTTTTGTATGTGCATCATGGTCATTTGACCCATTGTACTCTCAAGTAGCAATATATTGTACTGTTATGTTGTACTATGTACTAATTACGTGTTTATATGGTTTTGTAACCCTTTATGATCTTAGATAACTTTATCCTTGATAAAGACCTAAAAACAAGCTCGAAACGTTGGATGAATTATCCTTTTGCACAAATAAAGAATTTTCAGCATTCTAAGAGTTCTTTTCTTACGTTATTGATCACTATAGTGTGCCAGAGCTATTTCTATTGAATTGACTCTTATTTTTTCTGAGCACCTGCTATATACACAGTGAGCCAGACATATTCAATTTTCATTCAGAAGGCAGAGGGAAGCCTTAGCAGCTGAGCCTATATCTTGGCTTGTGAGCATTAGAACAGGCCGGCGATTACAGGGTAACATGAAAAATGTCCAGCTTGCATTATGACTAGAACATGACAATATCCTTTTAAGTACTAACCTATGATGCGTTCCTAAGCAGTTGATGTTATATGTTCTACATTTCATTTTCTGCATACTTTCCAAGTAGTAGAATTTGCTTTGATATAGGCAACTGGATTTTCACAATGAAAAGGCAAAGGATAACGCCCGAAAAAGACGCCATACATTATGTCAGTGCCATCACTGACAAACCTGGATTGACCATGAAATACATCAATCCCCTTAAAGGTGAGTTAAAACAAGTTTTAACTAAATTGCCTTAATATTGTCATGCATTAGAATGACTGTCTTAGGTAATGATAAATATTTTCTACAGGAAGAGGAGTGTTTGCTGAAACTGAAATCGAAAAAGGGAGTTTTGTTGCAGAATATCGAGGTGAGCTCACGTATGCACTTACGATGGTAGACAACTACTCGAGATTTATGGTTGTGGTACAAGTCAAAGATCTAATGGCCCATACTGCAGCGAAGGTCTTCCAAGCACACTTATGCAGACCTCATGGCTACTCAGAGAGAGTCCTCACAGATCAAGGCACTGCCTTTGAAGCGGAAATCTTCAAGGACTTCTGCAGCTTTTACCGATGCAGGAAGATGCGTACTACACCCTACCATGCTCAAACCAATGGTTATCAACCTGCTCAGGACTTTACCCCATATTCCAGATGTGGCCTTACAAGTGATTTATAGAGGGGTAACAATACGTTGGGATCATCGGATCTAATCTCCCTTTTTATACACCCTAAAATCTTGTTTGCGTTAGAATAAACAATAACATCATAAAGGTATAGCAGTACCGTTTCAAAGTTTCGGTGTCCCAAGCAGCATTCCATCAGCCTCTGGAAGGTTCCTGGCAAATTGCACAGCTCGAAGGGCATGCTTTTGAACTCGCAGAGACCCATCGGGGTGGCAAAGGCGGTCTTCTCCCGGTCTGCCTCAGCAACGGACACTTGCCAATAGTGACTAGTGAGATCAAGGGTAGAAAAATAATTTGCAGTTGTCAATGCAGCTAGCTATTCCTCAATACAGGGGAGTGGTGCTGTCCTTCTTCTTTAACAGGACCAACGGAGCTGCCCAGAGGCTACAACTGTCACGGATAACCCCAGCCTCCTTCATGTTGCTCAACATGTCCTTGGTACACTGGTAATGTGCAGGTAGATTTGGCTTATATCTCTCTTTGATGGGTGGGTGTGCACTTGTGGGGATGTAGTGTTTGACCCCTTTTATTTTTCAAAAGTCTAGCGGATGTTTGCTGAAGACTTGCTCGTATTCTTGCACTAGCCTGTAGACCCCCTTCTTGTGATGTGAAGGTGTGGAGTCAGTGCCTACGTGTAATTCCTTACACCACTCCTCTGGCTGACTTGGTGAGCTGTCACTGAATGGGTGGGCTGAAGCAATGGTGGATGCTGCTGTTTGGATAGCATGTGTATCTACTGAGAACAGCTTATCAATGGTGGCAAATCGGAGCAGCTTAATCTTTTGCTCTCCGCAGTTCAACACTCTCATGGGCACTCTTCCCTTCCATATTAATGAATAAAACTATGATGTAAATAGCATATAGATACCCCACAAATGCAGATAAAAGTAGGTTATGGGAAAAGGGGGAAGAGAGAAACAGGAAAATAGTGGAATAAAGTATACCTTCCAGGTGGGAGAGGAAATGGCAGCACAGCCAGTGGAGGTGAAGCAAGGGGAGCCTGCAACTAAAGAGTTGAGAGCGTTATCACATGGTGACTGAGCCTGATTGTAACGGGAGCATAGAGGTGCCGATCCTGTCTTACCTGCGTTGGTGTAGAAGTGGGTGTCCTGTGGTGGAGTCAGCTATGTGCAGTGGTGGCCGTGGGTTCTTTTATGTGCGACCGTAGTAATAGCTGTGCCCACTTCCTGTATGGGAGTGGAATGCAGTGAGGCTAATGGAACGCACGCCTGCGCATTTGTGTTTAACGTCGCGCATGTGCAGAACGGAGAAAAGGCTGCGCTCACTTCCTAATGAAAGGGAGTGAGACGCAGCTGGGAAGGGAAGGGAAAAGATTAGGGTTTGGGGATGATGAAAGGGCTTTCTACGGGCAAGGATGGCAAAGGGTGGCAGTGACGGAAAGTCAGGCAGATGGTCCTGTCCTGTCCTGTCCGTCCGTCTTTTTGTATCATGAATTGGAAAGACTGCAAGGGGGAGGGGAGGTGCTTGTGCCCAAAAGGAGGAGTTATTCAGATTCATTGCAGTGGGCGGCGGCTGCAAAAAGCACCATTCTCCTTGTTTTTGCTCTGCAAAACAGCCTTTTCAAGGGTTTGGCTTGGGTGACAAAATGTCTTCTGTAGGCGTGGGTTTGTCTCCCTCTCCCTAAGATGTGTCCGGTATAGGCCAGGGTGCCACTCAAGGCCGTAACCAATTCGGGTTATAGCTTCTCGGCTTTTTGGCTAAGATCAAGTGTAGTTTCGGAGGACGCTACCTTGGTCGGTACTGGAAGGTGCCTGGGATTGCACGTCTGCCGGCCTTGAGGGAGTGTGTGCGCCTTCTGGTGACACATAGCCCTCTTGTGCCTGGACGGTTCCCAGGCAACGGGAGGCGATCACCTTTGTTATTTTGAAGTCCTACTGATAAACAGAAAAAAAATGAAAATCCAGTTGCCTATATCAAAGCAAATTCTACTACTTGTAAAGTATGCAGAAAATGAAATGTAGAACATATAACATCAACTGCTTAGGAACGCATCATAGGTTAGTACTTAAAAGGATATTGTCATGTTCTAGTCATAATGCAAGCTGGACATTTTTCATGTTACCCTGTAATCGCCGGCCTGTTCTAATGCTCACAAGCCAAGATATAGGCTCAGCTGCTAAGGCTTCCCTCTGCCTTCTGAATGAAAATTGAATATGTCTGGCTCACTGTGTATATAGCAGGTGCTCAGAAAAAATAAGAGTCAATTCAATAGAAATAGCTCTGGCACACTATAGTGATCAATAACGTAAGAAAAGAACTCTTAGAATGCTGAAAATTCTTTATTTGTGCAAAAGGATAATTCATCCAACGTTTCGAGCTTGTTTTTAGGTCTTTATCAAGGATAAAGTTATCTAAGATCATAAAGGGTTACAAAACCATATAAACACGTAATTAGTACATAGTACAACATAACAGTACAATATATTGCTACTTGAGAGTACAATGGGTCAAATGACCATGATGCACATACAAAAAAATTTTCCAAAGCCATAGTGAAAACATTTGTACTGAGGAAAGAAAATTTCCACATGACCTATCTGGACAAACATTCTGGATCAAACAACCAAAAATAGTCAAGCAGGTAAATACACACCTATATGGATAACAGGATGATATGTGTTCAATTGTATAGCGTCATTGCCATTAAGGTACAAATGGAAAACTTGCAATCCTATATAGTGAAGGAAATGAACACACATGGGTTTGTTGTGTGAGGGTGTGAGAAAAACATCAATGTTTATACTTTGTTCTTTATAATGGTGTGAACATGTATATGTCTCAGTACCTTATGAACTTGAGAATTCTAGTGAGTAGATGATGAAAGCCTATTCCAGAACTGGAATCGGTAAATAATTGTAGGTGGAATCTAAATGAAAAGATGGTACAAGTGTTATCATGACACGTGGGCTATAACACAATGGACCGTGTGACAAAGAAGAAAGGAGAGAAAGAAGAGGAAGAAAATGGAACTACCTGTAACATTACGTGATAGTCACTGGTAAGTATCACTTGACAATTCAGGTGAAAAAGGATTCCTTTATTAAAGGGTTCTCAGTCGCCTCAGGATCATGAAATACTAGGGTAAATGATATGAGAATGGGTAAGAAGCACCACTAAAGGAAATATGAGATGCAGGACATATATCTATAAACCCCTGAACTACATGATAGAAATAAAAAGAAGAAAAAAGAAAAAAAAGAAGAAAGAAGAAGAACACATAGAATGCGGAAAGAGAATGGGTACAACTACCTGAGTTACTGCAGGGAGGCCCCTGGTAGGTATTGTGAGGGTTAGTGGAATTCCTTCACTGAAGGGTTCTCAGTTGCCTCAGGTTCGTGAAAAATGCTATAGACAAATAATGCCCGGAGAAAAGGGGTTCATATACAGCGAATAATGGTAATACAAGGTACATGTGTCCCATGTAATAGTATAAATATATATATATTGTACTAAGCTCTACACCAGAAATAGAAAGTAGTCCCTCTGCCTTCTGTCTAGGTGCCCTGAGTTATGTCCTGTAAACTGTCACAGTGACCTAGACACACATGTGTAGTAGGGGAATATCCCTGCTGAGATGCCAGTGCTAGAGCACTCGTTTGCTGTGGAGTTGAACGCTATGTGAGTAGTTCTTACCTTCAATGAGCAGAAGTCTCTTTTTTCAGATTTCAATATCTCTGTGGGTATCTGGCAGAAATATGGAATACTCTTTACTGCTAAGACCCTGTACACCACTCCCACTAAAGGGGGCTTTACACGCTGCGACATCGCTAATGCGGAGTCGTTGGGGTCACGGAATTTGTGACGCACATCCGGCCGCATTAGCGATGTTGCTGCGTGTGATACCGATGAGCGATTTTGCATCGTTGCAAAAACGTGCAAAATCGCTCATCGGTGACATGGGTCTCCATTCTCGATTATCGTTACTGCAGCAGTAACGATGTAGTTCGTCGCTCCTGCGGTAGCACACATCGCTCCGTGTGACACCGCAGAAACGAGGAACCTCTCCTTACCTGCCTCCCAGCCGCTATGAGGAAGGAAGGAGGTGGGCGGGATGTTCCGGCCACTCATCTCCGCCCCTCCGCTGCTATTGGGCCGTCGCTCAGTGACGTCGCTGTGACGCCGCACGGACCGCCCCCTTAGAAAGGAGGCGGTTCGCCGGACACAGCGACGTCGCCGGGCAGGTAAGTATGTGTGACGGGTCTGGTCGGTGTTGTGCGGCATGGGCAACGATTTGCCCGTGTCGCGCAACAGATGGGGGCGGGTACCCACACTAGCGATATCGGGACCGATATCGCAGTGTGTAAAGTAGCCTTTAGTCACATGACCAAGACTGTATCTGTGTCCCTACAACACACTTGAGACAAATGTGTGTGTGAGCCTGCATTGTGGGGTATATATAATATATTATAGAGCTGGGAAGGATCATTCTAAGCAGTGAGCTGTTCCAGTATTTGTAGGAAAATACCCAGTAGAAGCATCAAACACAGCACCAATACCTCCCATCAGTATTCCACCACAGTGCCATGTAACCCATGCCCTACACTCCCATCTACACCAATACTATACAGGCACAAACTAGTATATCTGACTAAAAGCCCCCAAAATATGAAGAACTGCCTATAGTTGAGTGTGGATATAAAATCTATGTGAGCAGAGCTAGAATAGAAATCACTGATCGCATTGAAGTCATTCTGACCATAAATCACCATGATATCAAGGTGAGGAGTTGTGTGTTACTGCTGGGAGGAAAGGGTTAACAGTGGAATATTAAGGTGCATTTCTGTGTGCAGTGTTACTAGTCAATGTAACAATTCAGTATGAGCTGCTCTTGGTGCCGGGGGAGGGAGATGCTCTCCTGAGCAAGATAGATGGGGAATAAACATGATATCTATATAGTGTAAGGCAGGGGGTCTCAAACCAGGTGATCATGTCTGATCAACTGGTTACATTATGTCTGATTACCTTGTCTAACAGTTTTTTCTCCCCTTTCTTTACCTTCCAGGTTCCCATAGTCACGTGAAATATCCCTGTTGCACTTGATTACGGCTCACTATTCACTATAGGATGTCTTATATCTAACATCACACTCTCACCCATCAGCACTCTATAGGTTTGTATAAGGTATGCGCTTACACATCCGGTCCTCCATAGGTATTTCCACTTATGTAACACTATCCCTATGATCACTCATAACTCATACCCTTGTAGTCAATTACAGCCTCCTCTCTCCCCCCTCCCCTTCTCCCTTTCCATCTATAATTTTGCCAGTACAATATTAGTTTACATTAGGCACACACTCACATATTCCTTTCCTTAGTGATTTATTGTAATTCACATTCACATACAATTCTCTATGCCTGCCCCATTACTACATTCATACCTACTTGACCCTATCCTGATACCCCTTGTCTCACCTTGTTGGTCCCTACACCTGTTATCATGTCCTTTCCTGTGTCTGTCTTGTCACACAACACATTTTAGCATATAACTTGTGCTCCTTATTACCTGTCCTGCCTATTAGAATTATGTCCATTATGTCCATGCATGGCCCAATGAATCAAGTCTGTACTTCATATTCATGGTTTAAGCCTTTGGGTTCCAATGTGCCCAGAGTATATATCCAGAAAGATTCCCTTTCTTTGAGCTTCCTAATTCTATTGCCTCCTCTGCGTATGGCTTGGACATGTTCGATGACTTGGAATCTTAATTGGATCACTGTGTGATTATGCGTCACAAAATGGTGTGGGACTGGTAATAGAATCTGCTTACAATGTATTGTTGACTTGTGTTTAGCTCAAAGAAAGAGAATCTTTCTGGATATGTACTCTGGGCATATTAGAACCCAAGGGCTTAAACCGTGAATATGAAGTAAAGACTTGATTCATTGGGCCATGCACCATGTCACCAAGTGTCCAATTGCATTGTCCAATGGCTCACAATGGTTATGCGTTTTCATTGGATGGATAATCGAAGCCATGTTTTTTTCCTTTCTGTTGGGTTTGTTGTGTGAGTAGCCTATAGGATTAAGTTGGTTACCGCAGGCAGTGGATTTAACTTCCTGTCTTTGGTCCAGTGGTAGATGGATTGTCTGGTCTATGAGCTGTTATTGGTTTGAATGCAGGTGAATGCCCATGGGCTGCTTATGACTGTGTAAAATAGTATTGATTCATGATGGATTTCAGACTACATGTAGATATCTTCAGTCTTTCTATCCACATCATTTAAATGAACATTATCCATGCAGCTTGAAATCCATCCAATAAGAGAAGCAACCTTGTACAACCAATCTGATAAGGGCACAGTATATCCTAAGGGAAGGTTATGGCTATAAAAGGGGACTTCTTGGAGTCACCAGGTTGTTGATGGATGTTGCATGATCTAGTCTAAGCTCTTAGGAGCTGGCTAGGGGATCAGAACCAGGATGCCTTGTGGACTCGGTCTAGGGACTTTGGCTTCAACTAGAGGATCACTTGGCTACATGGCTTCAATCTAGGGGCTCCAATTCCGATTGGAGATCATAACCGCAATCTAGGGATTTCGACTCCGGCTGCCAGGATTATACCATATCATCATACCAGAGACTACTTAAGGAAGAAACCCAGGTTGGACAATTTTGTCACCTGGCTACAGACTTTGCAGACCTCAGCCAGCTTCCTAAATCTGGCGCTATTCTATTGTCGGTGGGTGCCCGACAAATTACACAGCTATGTAAAATTTTGGTTTATGAAACTTCAAATCCAGTGACTGATTATTATGTTTTCTAATGTCCTGATTTAAAAAAAAAAATAAATATTTTTTTTTAACCATCAAATATTGATTTTGTACAATCCATGTGTGAAGTTACATACAAGTGACATGAACAAGAAAAATACTTATTGTAACCAAAAATATTCACAATTTTATATATAAAATACATTTATTTATTGTACAGTCATTCTGCAACTTTATTAGAAATTTATTCTTGCACTTTTTCCTTTTCTCTAGATCCCCCTTTTCTCTTATAGAAGGCCTGTGGATCTTCTCTGTGAAGCATCCGGCAATCATGTTCACGTTTCATTTACTTTGGTATCGTCGTTCCATCTCCTTGATATTCCGATGAAAACCTTCTTGTTCTTCCCACCAGCACCAAGGTTTTCAGACAAGTAGTCCAAATAGGAATGTAAAAAATGTAACTTCAAATTCATTAGACAACCCAAGGCTTTGAAACGTTTCAGCATGTTCTCCACGATGGACTTAAATTTTGATTCTTTGTTGTTACCTAGAAACGTATTTATTGCTTCTTTCAAAGAGTCCCAAGCCCTTTTTTCAACAGTTTTCATTATTGTTTAAAACACGTCATCCTTCATTCATGGGTTTCTGAATATCCGAACCCACAAAAATGCTTTTGTGCTGCCCCTGTGCCAGCAGCCGCCGTTGGTCGGATCCAGACCTTCTAAGAGAGTGGCTCGACCCGGGGGTCTCGCGGACATGTCGAATAAAAGGAGGAATGTAGATGTATGGGCTAGGCCGTATTAAGTTTGTGACGCCACCAACGGTGTGTGGTGAGGTGGGACACCACCGCTGCCGTTATGGGATACCCGGGAGAGATGTAGTGGCAGCTGGATGTTAACCCCTCCGTGTGTAGGGATGATTGCCCCGGGGCCCAGTGTCTTTGTGCAGGGTATGGTGATGGCAAGGGCCGGCGCGCCTGAGCAAGCAGGGGGATGTTTGGTTACTCACAGTAAATGAATCACACGAGTCTTTCGGTAAACCAAAGGTGCTGGTGGCCTGCCGCCCCGGCCGGTTGCATTCAGGTCCCCCACCCAGGCTGGTGGTCGCTGTCCTTTACTCTGCACTTGTTTTTGTGTATGGTGGACTGCCTGGTCTGGAACTCAGGAGTCCGCTCCCGGCTGGATATGGCCTAAGGAGCCGTGCCCGCAGGCGCTGGCCCGTGGGATCTAAGGGCCCTGGCGGTGGCCTTATCCCTATCAGTGGGCTGTTGTCTTCTTTGAGGGACTTTAGGTGGGATAGGACCTATAATCCTGCCCTCAATCATTTAATTAGCTAGGCCGCTGTTTTCGGTCCTGGCTTCAGGGTCCTAGGTGACTAGGGTTTCAGGTCGGCTGTGTGTTTCCTAAGTGAGGAAAGGTGTTGTGCGGGGGCCTATCTGTAACTACCTGGTTTTGCCAGGGCATCACACCTTCCTTCAGACTTGATTCTGACAGTCCCTGAAACTTGGTACACAGGTACTTAAACATCTCTCCTTCTTTCAGTAGCGCTTTCACAAACAGCTTCATCAGTCCAAGCTTACAGTGGAGTGGTGGCAAGAGAACTTTAGGTGGGATCAACTAAGCTTTATGCAACAATGTTCTTGAGTCCCGGTTACAAAGATGTTCTTGTTGGCCAATTTTTTTTGCTCCAGTGAAGAGTCCTAACCTGGCTTTCCAATTCACACAAAAAGCATGTGTTCTGCCTTCTTTTACGTAATGCTGTGAATCTCTAGCATACAGCTAAACCCTAGTTCACATTTCAAATAAACAGACTGTGGAGTTCAATAGCCTTGATTTATTAGCTGGTAACGTGAACTTGATTGCAGTATACATGGAATATACAGTGAATATAGGAATATCCAAGATGCAGTTGAAGACAGAATACGGTATATCCAAGATACTGTTTTATACGGGTAAAAACTATAACAAGAAAATGATTACAGTCAGTACAGTGTTAATACAGAGTTAACATAGCATAACAGTACATGAGATGCAGTTCTTACGAGAATGTAGGTGAAAGGTCACTGCATCTGCAATACATAGAAATCTTATCTAGACAAACAAGACAGGGATGACACTAAAGGTGTAGAAGTACAATGTACAATGCATTTACTACACTCTTCCATCTAGGATTCTATCACTAACACATGTAATTTGCTTTGCTCACCGGATTACACTAGGCAGGGGTGAATGTACAGAGAGGTAAGTCGGCATGTCCTTTCCTGACAAATCCAAAGAGAAAATGGCTGCAGGCTTCTTCTCAGCTCAGGGAGGCATTCCTTACCCAGAATACATTTAGCTTAAAGGGAAACTCAGCAATTCAAAAGAATAACAATGACCTCTAGGGGTTGTAACAGAAATTTTAATGAATGACTATTAGCAGGCTGCCATGAGGCAGAACAGCATGGGTATTTAATATATCCTCCTTGCTGCCCAAGAAGCAATGAGAACATTTTTAGACCACCACATATTGACCATCCATGCTCCTTGTAGTTAAGTTTCTTGAGAATAAAGTCTAAATTCTCACAGCTTTCTTCCAAGTGCATAGCATGTGTGACGCCCTGGACTAGCCAGGTAGTCACAAACACAAAATCACACACACCCCCTCCCCTGGATAGTCTACATCAGTCACACAAAATCCTTGTTGCCTCCTCCAGGGTCTGATGTCCACACCAGGTGGGGCGGAGCCAGGCGGTTGGCCCCACCCACCGAGGAGTTCACAGGCCTGGAGGCGGGAAAAAGCAGTTAGTTTAGTTTTGTAGTGGAAAGTGAGAGGACAGAAACTGTTAGTGTCTGGGTAGGAGCCCAGGCACTGTCAGCAAGGTCGGCAGACGGTGGTGGCCGTCTGCAGGAGGTGGTACAAGTCAGCTGAACCGTAGGATCGGGGACGGGCGGTGACCCGAAGGGAACTGAACCGGTGAGCGGATCTGTACCAAGCACAAAGGCAGGGCCATTGGACCCTGACCAGGCTAGGAGCCGCCGACAATGGTCAAATCCGAGAGTGACCGGAATCCCAGGGGTTCCCTAACACCCAAGACCCGACAGAAGGCAACCGTCCACACCGTGAGGATAAAAAGCCACCGCCATAGGCTAGAGATCCAAGGGCCAGCGCCTGCGGGCAAACGGGCTCCCTCGGTACGTACACCCCAGCCATCCAGCCTCCCCGTACCGCCACCGGGCCCCGGGATCACCAACCCCTACCCACGGAGGGGGAACCAACATCCTAGCTGCTCCCTGCCATCGCTCCCGGGATCCCCGTCACCAGCAGTGGTGGTGCCCATTATCACCACGACCTGTGGGTGACGTCACTAACTATCTCCCCAAACAAACCACCCCCTTTTCACTCGTGGGCGAGGAGCGCTGCTCGAGTCCCCGGATCTGGCCCTCCGCTCGAGCCACCGAGCAGCAGCAGCAGCAGAAGTCCCCGAACCCGAGCGTAGCGTGCGTGTCCCCTCTGCCCGCGACACATGCCCTACACACACTGAAGAATACTTACTGCCATTGAGCAGTAGCACAGCTTTCAGACTTTTTGGATGAAACAATGACGTGTCTCCACTCGCTCACATTGTACTTAATGTTACATTTTCCATCAGCACAGGAACATCGCTTGAATACACTAGAGCACCATCTTCAGAAAAGTATGGAGGGAATCTTTTCAGAATTCTAACCTTTTGGAAACCTATTGTCACGCTCTCCGGGTCCCCTGCTCTGCCCCCCGGCTCACCTGCCACGCTCCCCGGCTTCCCTGCTTCGCTCCCCGGCTCCTCTGGCAGACATCCCCCGCTCCACGGTCTCCAGCCTCCACCACCTGCGGTCCCCAGGCGGCCCGGTCCCCACTCCCGGCGCCCGTCGGCAGCCCTGCTCCAGGCCGGCTCCCCTGCTTCCTATACACCGCTCCCTGCCCTGGCTTCTGGCACCCGGGCCTCGCGCATGCGCATTAGGGCGCGCGCGCGGTCATTGACCCTCTCTTAAAGGGCCAGCGTCCACTGACAGGAAATTGAACACACAGGTACAGGGTATAAAGGGGTTTAATGTCCAAGTGGGCGGGGCCTGTTCTTCGTGTTTCCTAAGCTAGGAGTCAGGTCTCCTTGTGTCTCTGTGATATACTTACCTATCTCTCTTCTAGAGCCGCTCCTGCCTCGCCATCCGGTCCTGCCGATTCCCGAACCCCGAACGCTGACTATCTGCCATCCCGTCAGTCCGTACCATCTCTGATCCCTGTGGTGACCCGTCCTCTCGCTCCATCGGTTCCGGACTCTGCCTGACATCTCGGCCTCCGAACCTGAGCTCCGTCACCCGGACTACCATCAGTGACTCCGTGGTCCCAGGGACTTCTCCATTCCACTCTTTTGCACGGACTGTCCTGCTACCCGTAGTGCTCCGGCTACCGGACCCCTTGCCTTCATTAAGGTGTTCGGCCCAGTGGATCCACCTCCTGGGTCTGCCCGTCCACCTGGCCCTAACACCTATAGAATCAGTGTTTGTGAAAAAACTGTACGTGATGATATTTTTTCAATATTTTTACTGAGTCCAATGATCAAAAGTATGAAAAAAATCACATCTTTCAAAAATTTTTACCCTTGGAAACCTGTGTTATTATTACTATGCACGAGCCCTAAATTGTCTGAAAAACAACAAATATGCTGGTTGGATAGACCTTGACCCAACAATTCAACGGCCACAATTAAGGAGAAAAGTGCTAAGAGAGTTAAATTTGCCCCTGAAATAACCCATGATACGGGCCAAGGAGGGACACACCATTTTGATCCGAAAATAGCCCAACACCATGAGAGACGGGCAAATCCGTGAAAAGACAAAGTTCCAAGCTACAACTGACGCAGGATCTACAGCACATACGCCCATTGTAATTGTTCATGATTTCCGGCCACTACGCATTTCAGCCTTCAGGGACCTGGTAATTCGAATGCTATGTCCAGGAGTAGAGATGAGCGAACCGGTCCCGGTTTGGCTCGAGGTCGGTTCGCCGAACGGAGCTCCCGTTCGAGTTCGGCTCGTCGAACGTTCGACGAACCGAACTCGAGCCAATAGGAAACAATGGCAGGCAATCACAAACACAGTAAAACACCTAGAAAACACCCTCAAAGGTGTCCAAAAGGTGACAAACAACTCACAACACAACACAAACACATGGGAAAGTGACAAGGACATATACTCATGCGAAAACAAAACAGCTGGACAAGGAAAAAGAGGAGGACACACAGATATAGGCATGGCACGCCATTCTAAAATCATGTAAAACACCGCAAGGTGACTCCAAGCGGAGTCTCCCTTTTTTCCAAAAATTGGGCCCCACACACACCCACCCATTCAGTGGCAGCAGTTGTGCCCCAGTTGTACACTTCACAGCTACATTTGCATCAAGCACATTCAAAAATACGCTATTCTTAACCGTCCCCAGGATGACACCGGGGTAGGTAGCAAAGTCTTTCCTGATCCCAGCTCTGTTCATCTTGGCTTCAAGCACATTCAAAAATACGCCATTCTTATCCGTCCCCAGGATGACACCGGGGTAGGTAGATAAAGTTTTTGCTGACCATGACTTGTTCATCTTGGCTTCTTTTAAAAACACAGCAAGCAAGGGTTACTCCAAGCGGAGTCTCCCTTTTTTCCAAAAATTGGGCCACACAGACACCCACCCCATCAGTGGCAGCACTTGGGCCCTAGTTGCAAACAGGATGTTTTGATTTGCATCAAGCACATTCAAAAATACGCCATAATTAACCGTCCCCAGGATGACACCGGGGTAGGTAGCAAAGTCTTTCCTGATCCCAGCTCTGTTCATCTTGGCTTCTTTTAAAAACACAGCAAGCAAGGGTTACTCCAAGCGGAGTCTCCCTTTTTTCCAAAAATTGGGCCACACAGACACCCACCCCATCAGTGGCAGCACTTGGGCCCTAGTTGCAAACAGGATGTTTTGATTTGCATCAAGCACATTCAAAAATACGCCATAATTAACCGTCCCCAGGATGACACCGGGGTAGGTAGCAAAGTCTTTCCTGATCCCAGCTCTGTTCATCTTGGCTTCTTTTAAAAACACAGCAAGCAAGGGTTACTCCAAGCGGAGTCTCCCTTTTTTCCAAAAATTGGGCCACACAGACACCCACCCCATCAGTGGCAGCACTTGGGCCCTAGTTGCAAACAGGATGTTTTGATTTGCATCAAGCACATTCAAAAATACGCCATTCTTATCCGTCCCCAGGATGACACCGGGGTAGGTAGATAAAGTCTTTGCTGACCCATGACTTGTTCATCTTGGCTTCTTTTAAAAACACAGCAAGCAAGGGTTACTCCAAGCGGAGTCTCCCTTTTTTCCAAAAATTGGGCCACACAGACACCCACCCCATCAGTGGCAGCACTTGGGCCCTAGTTGCAAACAGGATGTTTTGATTTGCATCAAGCACATTCCAAAATTCGCCATAATTAACCGTCCCCAGGATGACACCGGGGTAGGTAGCAAAGTCTTTCCTGATCCCAGCTCTGTTCATCTTGGCTTCTTTTAAAAACACAGCAAGCAAGGGTTACTCCAAGCGGAGTCTCCCTTTTTTCCAAAAATTGGGCCACACAGACACCCACCCCATCAGTGGCAGCACTTGGGCCCTAGTTGCAAACAGGATGTTTTGATTTGCATCAAGCACATTCAAAAATACGCCATAATTAACCGTCCCCAGGATGACACCGGGGTAGGTAGCAAAGTCTTTCCTGATCCCAGCTCTGTTCATCTTGGCTTCTTTTAAAAACACAGCAAGCAAGGGTTACTCCAAGCGGAGTCTCCCTTTTTTCCAAAAATTGGGCCACACAGACACCCACCCCATCAGTGGCAGCACTTGGGCCCTAGTTGCAAACAGGATGTTTTGATTTGCATCAAGCACATTCAAAAATACGCCATAATTAACCGTCCCCAGGATGACACCGGGGTAGGTAGCAAAGTCTTTCCTGATCCCAGCTCTGTTCATCTTGGCTTCTTTTAAAAACACAGCAAGCAAGGGTTACTCCAAGCGGAGTCTCCCTTTTTTCCAAAAATTGGGCCCCACACACACCCACCCCTTCAGTGGCAGCAGTTGTGCCCCAGTTGTACACTTCACAGCTACATTTGCATCAAGCACATTCAAAAATACGCTATTCTTAACCGTCCCCAGGATGACACCGGGGTAGGTAGCAAAGTCTTTCCTGATCCCAGCTCTGTTCATCTTGGCTTCTTTTAAAAACACAGCAAGCAAGGGTTACTCCAAGCGGAGTCTCCCTTTTTTCCAAAAATTGGGCCACACAGACACCCACCCCATCAGTGGCAGCACTTGGGCCCTAGTTGCAAACAGGATGTTTTGATTTGCATCAAGCACATTCAAAAATACGCCATAATTAACCGTCCCCAGGATGACACCGGGGTAGGTAGCAAAGTCTTTCCTGATCCCAGCTCTGTTCATCTTGGCTTCTTTTAAAAACACAGCAAGCAAGGGTTACTCCAAGCGGAGTCTCCCTTTTTTCCAAAAATTGGGCCACACAGACACCCACCCCATCAGTGGCAGCACTTGGGCCCTAGTTGCAAACAGGATGTTTTGATTTGCATCAAGCACATTAAAAAATACGCCATAATTAACCGTCCCCAGGATGACACCGGGGTAGGTAGCAAAGTCTTTCCTGATCCCAGCTCTGTTCATCTTGGCTTCTTTTAAAAACACAGCAAGCAAGGGTTACTCCAAGCGGAGTCTCCCTTTTTTCCAAAAATTGGGCCCCACACACACCCACCCCTTCAGTGGCAGCAGTTGTGCCCCAGTTGTACACTTCACAGCTACATTTGCATCAAGCACATTAAAAAATACGCTATTCTTAACCGTCCCCAGGATGACACCGGGGTAGGTAGCAAAGTCTTTCCTGATCCCAGCTCTGTTCATCTTGGCTTCTTTTAAAAACACAGCAAGCAAGGGTTACTCCAAGCGGAGTCTCCCTTTTTTCCAAAAATTGGGCCACACAGACACCCACCCCATCAGTGGCAGCACTTGGGCCCTAGTTGCAAACAGGATGTTTTGATTTGCATCAAGCACATTCAAAAATACGCCATAATTAACCGTCCCCAGGATGACACCGGGGTAGGTAGCAAAGTCTTTCCTGATCCCAGCTCTGTTCATCTTGGCTTCTTTTAAAAACACAGCAAGCAAGGGTTACTCCAAGCGGAGTCTCCCTTTTTTCCAAAAATTGGGCCCCACACACACCCACCCCTTCAGTGGCAGCAGTTGTGCCCCAGTTGTACACTTCACAGCTACATTTGCATCAAGCACATTCAAAAATACGCTATTCTTAACCGTCCCCAGGATGACACCGGGGTAGGTATGTCCAGGAGTAGAGATGAGCGAACCGGTCCCGGTTCGGCTCGAGGTCGGTTCGCCGAACGGAGCTCCCGTTCGAGTTCGGCTCGTCGAACGTTCGACGAACCGAACTCGAGCCAATAGGAAACAATGGCAGGCAATCACAAACACAGTAAAACACCTAGAAAACACCCTCAAAGGTGTCCAAAAGGTGACAAACAACTCACAACACAACACAAACACATGGGAAAGTGACAAGGACATATACTCATGCGAAAACAAAACAGCTGGACAAGGAAAAAGAGGAGGACACACAGATATAGGCATGGCACGCCATTCTAAAATCATGTAAAACACCGCAAGGTGACTCCAAGAGGAGTCTCCCTTTTTTCCAAAAATTGGGCCCCACACACACCCACCCCTTCAGTGGCAGCAGTTGTGCCCCAGTTGTACACTTCACAGCTACATTTGCATCAAGCACATTCAAAAATACGCTATTCTTAACCGTCCCCAGGATGACACCGGGGTAGGTAGCAAAGTCTTTCCTGATCCCAGCTCTGTTCATCTTGGCTTATTTTAAAAACACAGCAAGCAAGGGTTACTCCAAGCGGAGTCTCCCTTTTTTCCAAAAATTGGGCCACACAGACACCCACCCCATCAGTGGCAGCACTTGGGCCCTAGTTGCAAACAGGATGTTTTGATTTGCATCAAGCAAAATCAAAAATACGCCATAATTAACCGTCCCCAGGATGACACCGGGGTAGGTAGCAAAGTCTTTCCTGATCCCAGCTCTGTTCATCTTGGCTTCTTTTAAAAACACAGCAAGCAAGGGTTACTCCAAGCGGAGTCTCCCTTTTTTCCAAAAATTGGGCCACACAGACACCCACCCCATCAGTACTTTACCCTCCACACCAGTCCCAAGCTGGAAGCACTGCAGCACTGCCTCGGCGAAGCGGCAACAGGCTGTGCTGCAGCTAATCTGCATAGGTGACAAACCCCACAATGCAGAAGAGGTGTGGACAGCTCTAAAACAGCATGCAGATCACTGGCTCACACCTCTGAACCTAAAGCCAGGAAAGGTTGTGTGTGACAATGGCCGGAACCTGGTGGCGGCTTTGAGGCGAGGCCAGCTGACACATGTTCCATGCGTGGCCCATGTGCTCAACCTCGTGGTTCAGCGGTTTCTAAACTCATACCCAGAGCTGTCTGATCTGCTGGTAAAAGTTCGCCGCCTGTCTGCACATTTTCGAAAGTCACCTACTGCTTCAGCCGGCCTTGCCGGCTTTCAGCGTCATTTGCATCTTCCGGCTCACAGACTGGTGTGTGATGTCCCCACGCATTGCTGATTTGTGCCCGTTCAAGTGTCTCGGGAATTTTCAACAGATCCGTCCGAAGGTGGATGGCCCCTTATTATGTCACGAGGATGGGTCCTTTTTATCGAGATACCAATTTGTGAGTGTTTTTAGGGCATGTTTGAAGTCGTTGGGGTTAGATCCGAAGTCTTTCGGATTGGGGCAGCGAAGGAGGCCTCTATATGCGGCCTACCGGAGGAGACAGTTAAGCAGATTGGTAGGTGGAAGTCGCAGCGCTTTAAGTCGTATGTACGTCCCCAGGTGGTTGTTGGCAATTGAGGGGAAAAGGGGGGGGTATTAGGGTAGCAATGGGGGGGTGAGAGTGTGTGTTTTTTGTCAATTTGGTTTGGTGAGGCAATAAAATGGTGTCGTCTGTACATTTTGTATTGCAGAAGCACCCCCCCTTCCTTCCCTGGTCTGGATCCTTGGCCACTCTTATGTGTATTGGGGAGCCCGACGAGCGGACGCGAGATGGAACGGGAGACAGCTAGGTTTTGAGAAGGACCTGGCTCTCGTGCGATGGCTCGGTGTTCGGGGGTTAGGGTGGAACAGGGTGTTGCAGGAGGTGCATAGATATGCCCGGTTGGACAGACCTCCTGACATCTTAGTGTTGCATGCCGGGGGGAATGATTTGGGTGGGCGTCCTTTTCGAATCTTGATAACGGACATCAAACATGATTTGTTACGGTTATGGGTGTCGTTTCCAGGTCTAACGATAGTCTGGTCGGAGATAGTAGCGAGAAAGAGTTGGCAGAAAGCGCGGTCAGTTGACAGGTTGAACAAGGCGCGGGCGAAGGTTAATAGGGCGATCTCGAAGTTTGTTAGTCGGAACGGGGGTATAGCAATACGGCATGTTGAGTTGGAAAGGACGGAAGAGGAATTTTGGTTGGCTGACGGGGTACACCTTAATGCGGTGGGAACTGACTTATGGGCTCTTGGCTTGCAGGGAGGTATTGAGAGGGCCCTTTGCTTGCGGGGGGTCTCAGGCACTTGAAGGGTTTCAAGGTGCCTTCGTTGTGGTGTTGTTTATTGGTGGGTCCTTGAAGTTGGTTTAAAATTGGTTCGGGGATTCATCCGGGTATGGATCCCCTCATTGGCAGAATTGATGGTCCCCTAGTGATTTTGGGGGGGAACCCCGACGGGGTATGTCGGGGCCCCTGGGGGTGTGGTTGGGGTTGACGGAGGATTAACCCTAACCATTTGGTGCTACTGAGTCAGTGTGGGTAACGGCTGGGAGCAAGTTGAGGTTTTTTATTGCTCGGTTATGGGAATCACCAGGGTTTTGGTAGCTTCAAGGACCTTACCACATTGCAAATTTTATTGGTTATGTATTCTTGTTAATAAAATGGCTGCTATGGCCAAAATTATCCAAAGATAAATTTGTGTCTGTGTAATTACTTTTAAATAAGAAATGGGAATGGAGGTGTGGGGTATGAAAGGAAGACCGGAGTCAACAATTCCAGGGTCAAGCATGTTTATTTGCGTAAGCTTCGTTCCAGGGTAGAAAGGGTAAGAGTGCCTTTCAGAATTCGAAGTGGTCGGACTGTACGGACCACCAAGAACTGCAGGAGAGCTTGAACATCTTCCCATGGATGTGCGACATCCTCCCTCATCAGTTACGTAGGTAAGCAGGTTCTCAGCATTGCAGCCCATTTGTTGTCTTAAGTTAGTTAAGCGGGGTTAACTAACCTGTCAGTTCAGCCTCAGGTCTAAAGCAGAGGCCTGGACTCCACTCCTTACTCCTCACTCCACAACTCTCCTTAAAAACAACTGACTCCTTTTTCCTGCCCCGGGGTCTCCAGACCCTTAGGTGGGCGTTTCCTTCCGTCTGGTCCTGCCCACTGGTGTGCCTGTCTTTCCCTGGGGGAGGTGACTAGGGTTTTCTGGTTGGCTTTGTGTGACTTAGGTGAGGGAAGTTGTTATGCGGGGGCCTATGTGTGACTACCTGCAGTGTCAGGGCGTCACATATGTATGTGTGTATGTCTGCTAAAGGAATCCGCACCGTCATATTTACAAACACAAAATTTTGACTCTATGCACAGAAGAGAGTCATGCTATTTACATGATTTGTGTTTTTTTACCTTTTAAAACTATCATTAAATGTTAAGTTTTAGTTAGGGATTTATGCTTCTGTCTGTCTCTCTCCCAGTCTCTGTCATCTGTCTGTCTCTGTGTGTCTCTATCTCTATCCATGTCTCTCTGTCTCTCTATCTCTGTCTGTCTCTCTGTGTCTGTCTGTCTTTCTCTCTTTGTGGCTGTCTGTTTCTATGTCTGTCTGTCTCTTTTCCAGGTCTGTCTCTTTTCCAGGTCTGTCTCTTTCCCTGTCTGTCTGTCTCTTCCCCTGTCTGTCTCTTCCCCTGTCTGTCTCTTCCCCTGTCTGTCTCTGTATTTCTTTGTCTGTCTCTGTCTGTCTCTTCCCCTGTCTGTCTCTTTCCCTGTCTCTCTCTGCCTGTCTCTCTTTGTCTCTCTCTGTCTGACTCATTCCCCGTTTGTCTCTTTCCCTGTCTATCTCTGTATTTCTTTGTCTGTCTCTATCTGTCTGTCTCTCTCTGTCTGTCTCTTCCCCTGTCTGTCTGTTTCCCTGTCGGTCTGCCTTTTCTCCTGCCTGTCTCTGTATGTTTGTCTTTGTCTGTTTCCCTATCTGCCTCTGTCTCTTTCTCTGTCTCTGTCTGTCTGCCTTTTTTCCCTGTCTATCTCTATCTGTCTCTTTCCCTGTCTGCCTCTGTCTGTTTGTCTCTGTCTCTTTCCCTGTCTGTCTATGCCTATCTGTCTCTGTCTGTTTGTCTCTCAGTCTGTGTCTGTCTCTCTCTATCTGTCTCCCCACTGACATCATATTATCTCACACATAAGCTTCTTATACTATGAATGTCCTTTGTTCCTATAGCAACCAATCACAGCTGCTATTAATAACTTGCAGCTCCCACCTCCATTCAGTTTAATGGAGGCAGGTTTTTTGGAGAGTAACTGTAAAGGTTAAATATTCCTGTTAAAACATAGTCTACAACGTTCCCTGAGTCACATGAGGTGTCTGCAAAATTTTGTGTTTGTAAATATGACGGTGCGGATTCCTTTAGCAGACATACACACATACATATGTGACGCCCTGACACTGCAGATAGTCACACATAGGCCCCCGCATAACAACTTCCCTCACCTAAGTCACACAAAGCCAACCAGAAAACCCTAGTCACCTCCCCTAGGGAAAGACAGGCACACCAGTGGGCAGGACCAGACGGAAGGAAACGCCCACCTAGGGGTCTGGAGACCCCGGGGCAGGAAAAAGGAGTCAGTTGTTTTTAAGGAGAGTTGTGGAGTGAGGAGTAAGGAGTGGAGTCCAGGCCTCTGCTTTAGACCTGAGGCTGAACTGACAGGTTAGTTAACCCCGCTTAACTAACTTAAGACAACAAATGGGCTGCAATGCTGAGAACCTGCTTACCTACGTAACTGATGAGGGAGGATGTCGCAAATCCATGGGAAGATGTTCAAGCTCTCCTGCAGTTCTTGGTGGTCCGTACAGTCTGACCACTTCGAATTCTGAAAGGCACTCTTACCCTTTCTACCCTGGAACGAAGCTTACGCAAATAAACATGCTTGACCCTGGAATTGTTGACTCCGGTCTTCCTTTCATACCCCACACCTCCATTCCCATTTCTTATTTAAAAGTAATTACACAGACACAAATTTATCTTTGGATAATTTTGGCCATAGCAGCCATTTTATTAACAAGAATACATAACCAATTAAATTTGCAATGTGGTAAGGTCCTTGAAGCTACCAAAACCCTGGTGATTCCCATAACCGAGCAATAAAAAACCTCAACTTGCTCCCAGCCGTTACCCACACTGGCTCAGGAGCACCAAATTATAAGGGTTAATCCTCCGTCAACCCCAACCACACCCCCAGGGGCCCCGACATACCCCGTCGGGGTTCCCCCCCAAAATCACCAGGGGACCATCAATTCTGCCAATGAGGGGATCCATACCCGGATGAATCCCCGAACCAATTTTAAACCAACTTCAAGGACCCACCAATAAACAACACCACAACGAAGGCACCTTGAAACCCTTCAAGTTCCTGAGACCCCCCGCAAGCAAAGGGCCCTCTCAATACCTCCCTGCAAGCCAAGAGCCCATAAGTCAGTTCCCACCGCATTAAGGTGTACCCCGTCAGCCAACCAAAATTCCTCTTCCGTCCTTTCCAACTCAACATGCCGTATTGCTATACCCCCGTTCCGACTAACAAACTTCGAGATCGCCCTATTAACCTTCGCCCGCGCCTTGTTCAACCTGTCAACTGACCGCGCTTTCTGCCAACTCTTTCTCGCTACTATCTCTGACCAGACTATCGTTAGACCTGGAAACGACGCCCATAACCGTAACAAATCATGTTTGATGTCCTTTATCAAGATTCGAAAAGGACGCCCACCCAAATCATTCCCCCCGGCATGCAACACTAAGATGTCAGGAGGTCTGTCCAACCGGGCGTATCTATGCACCTCCTGCACCCTAACCCCCGAACACCGAGCCATCGCACGAGAGCCAGGTCCTTCTCAAAACCTAGCTGTCTCCAGTTCCATCTCGCGTCCGCTCGTCGGGCTCCCCAATACACATAAGAGTGGCCAAGGATCCAGACCAGGGAAGGAAGGGGGGGTGCTTCTGCAATACAAAATGTACAGACGACACCATTTTATTGCCTCACCAAACCAAATTGACAAAAAACACACACTCTCACCCCCCCCATTGCTACCCTAATACCCTAATACCCCCCCCCTTTTCCCCTCAATTGCCAACAACCACCTGGGGACGTACATACGACTTAAAGCGCTGCGACTTCCACCTACCAATCTGCTTAACTGTCTCCTCCGGTAGGCCGCATATAGAGGCCTCCGTCGCTGCCCCAATCCGAAAGACTTCGGATCTAACCCCAACGACTTCAAACATGCCCTAAAAACACTCACAAATTGGTATCTCGATAAAAAGATATATGTAATAAGGGGCCATCCACCTTCGGACGGATCTGTTGAAAATTCCCGAGACACTTGAACGGGCACATATCAGATGCCACAACCATCCCCAAACGGACTAGTCTACCCACACCTCTCTGATCAGTTTTCGATTTCCTAATCCAAAATTCAACTCCGTTTTCCACTGACATAATGTCACCCCAATCCAAGCCCCCGGGGAGCGCCTTACTGGGCGATACCAACTCCCCAACCCGCAGGGCTCCAAAAAACGCCAAAGAAAAGGCTAACTTAAACAAACTCACCTCAAACGGAGATAGACAAACCCCCCACAACGCCCTACCCAGCCGGGTAGGGACCCAGCCCAGCCCAGCTGGGACCCAGTTTGAGCGAGGAACGGAACAAGTCCTTCCCACACCAAGGTTTGCAGGCCCTACCTCAGTCAGGGTTTCACCCACACTCTACAGCTCCGGAATGTCATGCTCTTCAGCCTCCTCCTCCTCCTGCGCATCCTCATCCACTTTACCCTCCACACCAGTCCCAAGCTGGAAGCACTGCAGCACTGCCTCGGCGAAGCGGCAACAGGCTGTGCTGCAGCTAATCTGCATAGGTGACAAACCCCACAATGCAGAAGAGGTGTGGACAGCTCTAAAACAGCATGCAGATCACTGGCTCACACCTCTGAACCTAAAGCCAGGAAAGGTTGTGTGTGACAATGGCCGGAACCTGGTGGCGGCTTTGAGGCGAGGCCAGCTGACACATGTTCCATGCGTGGCCCATGTGCTCAACCTCGTGGTTCAGCGGTTTCTAAACTCATACCCAGAGCTGTCTGATCTGCTGGTAAAAGTTCGCCGCCTGTCTGCACATTTTCGAAAGTCACCTACTGCTTCAGCCGGCCTTGCCGGCTTTCAGCGTCATTTGCATCTTCCGGCTCACAGACTGGTGTGTGATGTCCCCACGCATTGGAATTCAACTCTGCACATGTTGATCAGGATATGTGAGCAGAAGAGGGCAGTTGTTGAGTACCTGCATCACCTAAGCCATCGGGAAATGGGTCAAACTCCACACATAACACCTGAGGAGTGGAGATGGATGTCCGACCTATGTACCATCCTCCAAAACTTTGAGGACTCCACCAAGATGGTGAGCGGCGATGACGCCATTATTAGCGTCACCATACCGCTTCTCTGCCTTCTAAAACGGTCTCTGCTCAAAACCAAACATGATGCATTGCAGGCGGAACACGATGAGTTGGAGCAAGAAACAGTAGTGGGTGTGGGTGATAACACACAGCCCAGCCTCGTCTCATCACAACGTGCAGTGGAGGACTATGACGAGGAGGAAGATGAAGACATGGAGCAACTCTCCGACCAAATTGAGGATATGACATGCATACCAGTCATATGCTCAGTTCAGCGTGGCTGGCCAGAGGACAGGGTAGATGAGGAGGAGGAGGAGGAGAAGGAGGAGGACAGCATGTTCAGTCATCGTGTTGGTCTGGATATTGAAGTGATGGCTGTTAAGAGTCTGGCGCACATGGATGACTTTATGGTAAGCTGCCTGTCTCGTGACCCTCGCGTTAAGAACATCTTGGCCGACAATCATTACTGGTTGGTAACACTGTTAGACCCACGCTACAAGGAGAACTTTATGTCTCTTATTCCCGAGGCGGAGAGGTCAGCCAAAATGCAGCAGTTCTGGAAGGCCATAGTCACGGAAGTAGGCAAAGCATTCCCTTCACAAAACGCTAGCGTCATAATTGTAACACTATTAGTTAAAAGAAAGGGATAAACTGTAAAAAAAACAAAATAAGGCATAACTTTTTTTTAACATTAATTTTTTTTTTTTAGATTTAACCAAAGAATGTGCACATTTGTTATAATAAACAAGTGAAAAATGTTGAAAATCAGTCATCCAAAGGTGTGTGAAAAAAAAATATATATATGGTACCAATAAAAATGTCACTTTGTCCTGCAAAGAATGCAGCCCCCCACATTATTTTTTTCCTCTGTGCGGCCCATACACCCAGCCGAATTTGAGACCCCCTGCCTTACACTATATAGATATCATGTTCATTCCCCATCTATCTTGCTCAGGAGAGCATCTCCCTCCCCCGGCACCAAGAGCAGCTCATACTGAATTGTTACAATGACTACATTGACACCCCCATACTTTGCACTGACGAGGGGCAAGCACCCCGAAACACCGTGTCTGCAAATTGGGATTCTGATCTGGCTTATATATCCTGAGTCATATTGCAATGGATTGTTGAAAATCCATTTGTGACTTTTAGGATCGCTACTTCCAATAGGTGGCGCTGTGCTAGAGTTTGTCTCCTTTACTGGAGAGACAATTTGTACATTGACTAGTAACACTGCACACAGAAATGCACCTTAATATTCCACTGTTAACCCTTTCCTCCCAGCAGTAACACACAACTCCTCACCTTGATATCATGGTGATTTATGGTCAGAATGACTTCAATGCGATCAGTGATTTCTATTCTAGCTCTGCTCACATAGATTTTATATCCACACTCAACTATAGGCCGTTCTTCATATTTTGGGGGTTTTTAGTCAGATATACTAGTTTGTGCCTGTATAGTATTGGTGTAGATGGGAGTGTAGGGCATGGGTTACATGGCACTGTGGTGGGATACTGATGGGAGGTATTGGTGCTGTGTTTGAGGCTTCTACTGGGTATTTTCCTACAAATACTGGAACAGCTCACTGCTTAGAATGATCCTTCCCAGCTCTATAATATATTATATATACCCCACAATGCAGGCTCACACACACATTTGTCTCAAGTGTGTTGTAGGGACACAGATACAGTCTTGGTCATGTGACTAAAGGCTACTTTACACACTGCGATATCGGTCCTGATATCGCTAGTGTGGGTACCCGCCCCCATCTGTTGCGCGACACGGGCAAATTGCTGCCCATGCTGCACAACACCGAACAGAACCAGTCACACATACTTACCTGCCCGGCGACGTCGCTGTGACCGGCGAACCGCCTCCTTTCTAAGGGGGCGGTTCGTGCGGCGTCACAGCAACGTCACTGAGCGACCGCCCAATAGCAGTGGAGGGGCGGAGATGAGTGGCCGGAACATCCCGCCCACCTCCTTCCTTCCTCATAGCGGCTTTGAGGCAGGTAAGGAGAGGTTCCTCGTTTCTGCGGTGTCACACGGAGCAATGTGTGCTGCCGCAGGAGCGACGAACTACATCGTTACTGCTGCAGTAACGATAATCGAGAATGGAGACCCATGTCACCGATGAGCGATTTTGCACGTTTTTGCAACGATGCAAAATCGCTCATCGGTGTCACACGCAGCAACATCGCTAATGCGGCCGGATGTGCGTCACAAATTCCGTGACCCCAACGACTCCGCATTAGCGATGTCGCAGCGTGTAAAGCCCCCTTTAGTGGGAGTGGTGTACAGGGTCTTAGCAGTAAAGAGTATTCCATATTTCTGCCAGATACCCACAGAGATATTGAAATCTGAAAAAAGAGACTTCTGCTCATTGAAGGTAAGAACTGCTCACATAGCGTTCAACTCCACAGCAAACGTGTGCTCTAGCACTGGCATCTCAGCAGGGATATTCCCCTACTACACATGTGTGTCTGGGTCGCTGTGACAGTTTACAGGACATAACTCAGGGCACCTAGACAGAAGGCAGAGGGACTACTTTCTATTTCTGGTGTAGAGCTTAGTACAATATATATATATATACTATTACATGTGACACATGTACCTTGTATTACCATTATTCGCTGTATATGAACCCCTTTTCTCCGGGCATTATTTGTCTATAGCATTTTTCACGAACCTGAGGCAACTGAGAACCCTTCAGTGAAGGAATTCCACTAACCCTCACAATACCAACCAGGGGCCTCCCTGCAGTAACTCAGGTAGTTGTACCCATTCTCTTTCCGCATTCTATGTGTTCTTCTTCTTTCTTCTTTTTTTTCTTTTTTCTTCTTTTTATTTCTATCATGTAGTTCAGGGGTTTATAGATATATGTCCTGCATCTCATATTTCCTTTAGTGGTGCTTCTTACCCATTCTCATATCATTTACCCTAGTATTTCATGATCCTGAGGCGACTGAGAACCCTTTAATAAAGGAATCCTTTTTCACTTGAATTGTCAAGTGATACTTACCAGTGACTATCACGTAATGTTACAGGTAGTTGCATTTTCTTCCTCTTCTTTCTCTCCTTTCTTCTTTGTCACACGGTCCATTGTGTTATAGCCCACGTGTCATGATAACACTTGTACCATCTTTTCATTTAGATTCCACCTACAATTATTTACCGATTCCAGTTCTGAAATAGGCTTTCATCATCTACTCACTAGAATTCTCAAGTGCATAAGGTACTGAGACATATACATGTTCACACCATTATAAAGAACAAAGTATAAACATTGAGGTTTTTCTCACACCCATGTTCCTGTGTTCTTTGATATGATATGTGTTCATTTCCTTCACTATATAGGATTGCAAGTTTTCCATTTGTACCTTAATGGCAATGACGCTATACAATTGAACACATATCATCCTGTTATCCATATAGGTGTGTATTTACCTGCTTGACTATTTTTGGTTGTTTGATCCAGAATGTTTCTCCAGATAGGTCATGTGGAAATTTTCTTTCCTCAGTACAAATGTTTTCACTATGGCTTTGGAAAAATTTTTTGTATGTGCATCATGGTTATTTGACCCATTGTACTCTCAAGTAGCAATATATTGTACTGTTATGTTGTACTATGTACTAATTACGTGTTTATATGGTTTTGTAACCCTTTATGATCTTAGATAACTTTATCCTTGATAAAGACCTAAAAACAAGGTCGAAACGTTGGATGAATTATCCTTTTGCACAAATAAAGAATTTTCAGCATTCCAAGAGTTCTTTTCTTACTTTATTGATCACTATAGTGTGCCAGAGCTATTTCTATTGAATTGACTCTTATTTTTTCTGAGCACCTGCTATATACACAGTGAGCCAGACATATTCAAGTTTCATTCAGAAGGCAGAGGGAAGCCTTAGCAGCTGAGCCTATATCTTGGCTTGTGAGCATTAGAACAGGCCGGCGATTACAGGGTAACATGAAAAATGTCCAGCTTGCATTATGACTAGAACATGACAATATCCTTTTAAGTACTAACCTATGATGCGTTCCTAAGCAGTTGATGTTATATGTTCTACATTTCATTTTCTGCATACTTTACAAGTAGTAGAATTTGCTTTGATATAGGCAACTGGATTTTCACAATGAAAAGGCAAAGGATAACGCCCGAAAAAGACGCCATACATTATGTCAGTGCCATCACTGACAAACCTGGATTGACCATGAAATACATCAATCCCCTTAAAGGTGAGTTAAAACAAGTTTTAACTAAATTGCCTTAATATTGTCATGCATTAGAATGACTGTCTTAGGTAATGATAAATATTTTCTACAGGAAGAGGAGTGTTTGCTGAAACTGAAATCGAAAAAGGGAGTTTTGTTGCAGAATATCGAGGCGAGCTCACGTATGCACTTACGATGGTAGACAACTACTCGAGATTTATGGTTGTGGTACAAGTCAAAGATCTAATGGCCCATACTGCAGCGAAGGTCTTCCAAGCACACTTATGCAGACCTCATGGCTACTCAGAGAGAGTCCTCACAGATCAAGGCACTGCCTTTGAAGCGGAAATCTTCAAGGACTTCTGCAGCTTTTACCGATGCAGGAAGATGCGCACTACACCCTACCATGCTCAAACCAATGGTTATCAACCTGCTCAGGACTTTACCCCATATTCCAGATGTGGCCTTACAAGTGATTTATAGAGGGTTAACAATACGTTGGGATCACCGGATCTAATCTCCCTTTTTATACACCCTAAAATCTTGTTTGCTTTAGAATAAACAATAACATCATAAAGGTATAGCAGTACCGTTTCAAAGTTTCGGTGTCCCAAGCAGCATTCCATCAGCCTCTGGAAGGTTCCTGGCAAATTGCACAGCTCGAAGGGCATGCTTTTGAACTCGCAGAGACCCATCGGGGTGGCAAAGGCGGTCTTCTCCCGGTCTGCCTCAGCAACGGACACTTGCCAATAGCGACTAGTGAGATCAAGGGTAGAAAAATAATTTGCAGTTCTCAATGCAGCTAGCTATTCCTCAATACAGGGGAGTGGTGCTGTCCTTCTTCTTTAACAGGACCAACGGAGCTGCCCAGAGGCTACAACTGTCACGGATAACCCCAGCCTCCTTCATGTTGCTCAACATGTCCTTGGTACACTGGTAATGTGCAGGTAGTTTTGGCTTATATCTCTCTTTGATGGGTGGGTGTGCACTTGTGGGGATGTAGTGTTTGACCCCTTTTATTCTTCAAAAGTCTAGCGGATGTTTGCTGAAGACTTGCTCGTATTCTTGCACTAGCCTGTAGACCCCCTTCTTGTGATGTGAAGGTGTGGAGTCAGTGCCTACGTGTAATTCCTTACACCACTCCTCTGGCTGACTTGGTGAGCTGTCACTGAATGGGTGGGCTGAAGCAATGGTGGATGCTGCTGTTTGGATAGCATGTGTATCTACTGAGAACAGCTTATCAATGGTGGCAAATCGGAGCAGCTTAATCTCTTGCTCTCCGCAGTTCAACACTCTCATGGGCACTCTTCCCTTCCATATTAATGAATAAAACTATGATGTAAATAGCATATAGATACCCCACAAATGCAGATAAAAGTAGGTTATGGGAAAAGGGGGAAGAGAGAAACAGGAAAATAGTGGAATAAAGTATACCTTCCAGGTGGGAGAGGAAATGGCAGCACAGCCAGTGGAGGTGAAGCAAGGGGAGCCTGCAACTAAAGAGTTGAGAGCGTTATCACATGGTGACTGAGCCTGATTGTAACGGGAGCATAGAGGTGCCGATCCTGTCTTACCTGCGTTGGTGTAGAAGTGGGTGTCCTGTGGTGGAGTCAGCTGTGTGCAGTGGTGGCCGTGGGTTCTTTTATGTGCGACCGTAGTAATAGCTGCGCCCACTTCCTGTATGGGAGTGGAATGCAGTGAGGCTAATGGAACGCACGCCTGCGCATTTGTGTTTAACGTCGCGCATGTGCAGAACGGAGAAAAGGCTGCGCTCACTTCCTAATGAAAGGGAGTGAGACGCAGCTGGGAAGGGAAGGGAAAAGATTAGGGTTTGGGGATGATGAAAGGGCTTTCTACGGGCAAGGATGGCAAAGGGTGGCAGTGACGGAAAGTCAGGCAGCCTGTCCTGTCCTGTCCTGTCCGTCCGTCTTTTTGTATCATGAATTGGAAAGACTGCAAGGGGGAGGGGAGGTGCTTGGAGGAGGAGGAGTTATTCAGATTAATTGCAGTGGGCGGCGGCTGCAAAAAGCATCATTCTTCTTGTTTTTGCTCTGCAAAACAGCCTTTTCAAGGGTTGGCTTGGGTGACAAAATGTCTTCTGTAGGCGTGGGTTTGTCTCCCTCTCCCTAAGATGTGTCCGGTATAGGCCAGGGTGCCACTCAAGGCCGTAACCAATTCGGGTTATAGCTTCTCGGCCTTTTGGCTAAGATCAAGTGTAGTTTCGGAGGACGCTACCTTGGTCGGTACTGGAAGGTGCCTGGGATTGCACGTCTGCCGGCCTTGAGGAAGTGTGTGCGCCTTCTGGTGACACATAGCCCTCTTGTGCCTGGACGGTTCCCAGGCAACGGGAGGCGATCACCTTTGTTATTTTGAAGTCCTACTGATAAACAGAAAAAAAAAAAAATTAAATCTGTTCTTATCAGTTTAATATCTGATACGTCCCCTCTCTGGGGACCATATATTAAATGGATTTTTAGAACAAGGAGATGGAAAAAATCTTGCTCTGTCCACTCCACGCATTGACCTGGTATTGCAGTACCTCCAGGACCGGTGCACCCCTTCTTAACCCAGTTTCCAAAAGCAGAACTCAATTCACCTGATTCAAATGAGCCCCATTAGTGAATTGAAAGAAAGCAAAAACTTTATATGCACCTCAATTTGGCCAATTCACTTTTCACACTTTCACCCTTTTTTTTATCTTTCACACCTTTTACTTGCTTTATTGATGCAAAAGCTGTGCCAAATAGCAAACTCATCTCCACTCAACTTGACCAACTCTGCTATGTCCCGTGCAGTATCTTATTCTCAGTCTTATCTAGATCATTTGCAATTGAATAGAATAGATCCCTTTTGGACACATTGGATTCAGCTGCTGCAGTGACTGCAGGTGTTAGAAGATGCAGACTTGGCATCAGGTGCTGTCTATCAGATTCCACTCCAATTAAAGCTTCCATTGTTTTTCAGTGTTTTCTTTGAGCAATGATGATGTCTTTAGTGATCTGTTGGCTCCCTCTCCTGGAGGAAGAGTTTGCTTGCTCTTGGACTTTCAAAAAGAGAGGTCATGATAGACATTTAGCTTCTGAGCCCAATTGGGGACAGTCATGGGTGATGAATGTTTTGCAACCTGCTGCGAAGCCTGATACCGCAATATAAGGAACGTCAAATACTAAGAATGGGCGGCCTATGAAAGAATTAGTACTTTCATTAAGCATACTTAAACGGCTAATTGGGAATAGACAAACTGTAAAAAGCCCTCTGAGAAAGCCCCTCTCTAACCTTTGTTAGTAAGCTTTTCTGTAGTCTGCCTGTTGATGTATTTTCCGTTTGAACAGTGCACAACATGAAGTGACGGAACACTGGCTTGTCACAATGTCCCCCGCTGACATCACGATAGCGCTGCTGCCTAGAAAGCCAGCTGCGCAGCAGAAGTTGCTCTTTGGGTGGGATGGTGGGCTAATGTATCTATTCCTGCTTGGTGTGAGTTTGACATGATCTAGAGCAACGAGTTCCAGCGGCTAGCGGTTGATTATTGGCTGTAATGGGGCTTTCTGGCTGGTGCCAGCCTTTCTTCTTAGCACACAGGAACCACAATCCCTACACCATGCTTCGATGGATTCTCTCATCCCAGCCCAGTAAAACTACATATTTCACACAGTTATAAGCAGCCCATGGGCATTCACCTGGATTAAAACCCATAACAGCTCATAGACCAAACAATCAATCTACCACTGGACCAAAGACAGGAAGCTAAATCCACTGCCTGCGGTAACTAACTTAATCCTATAGTCTACTCACACAACAAACCCAAGAGAAAGGAAAAAAACATGGCTTCGATTATCCATCCAATGAAAACGCATAACCATTGTGAGCCATTGGACAATGCAATTGCACACATGGTGACATGGTGCACGGCCCAATGAATCAAGTCTGTACTTCATATTCACGGTTTAAGCCCTTGGGTTCTAATGTGTCCAGAGTACATATCCAGAAAGATTCCCTTTCTTTGTGCTAAGCACAAGTCAACAATACGTTGTAAGCAGATTCTATTACCAGTCCCACACCATTTTGTGACGCATAATCGCACAGTGGCCCAATTAAGATTCCAAGTCATCGAACATGTCCCAGCCATACGCAGAGGAGGCGATAGAATTAGGAAGCTCAAAGAAAGGGAATCTTTCTGGATATATACTCTGGGCACGTTGGAACCCAAGGGCTTAAACCATGAATATGAAGAACCGACTTGATTCATTGGGCCGTGCACATTTTTTCTAACGCCCGGTTCTTTTTCGTGTTCACACTATATATGGTTCCAGTATGTATGGAGTTCCATTCTTCCTTGTTTTTTATTTGTCATGTTTGTCTGATTACCTTGTCTAACAGTTTTTTCTCCCCTTTCTTTACCTTCCAGGTTCCCATAGTCACGTGAAATATCCCTGTTGCACTTGATTACGGCTCACTATTCACTATAGGATGTCTTATATCTAACATCACACTCTCACCCATCAGCACTCTATAGGTTTGTATAAGGTATGCGCTTACACATCCGGTCCTCCATAGGTATTTCCACTTATGTAGCACTATCCCTATGATCACTCATAACTCATACCCTTGTAGTCAATTACAGCCTCCTCTCTCCCCTCTCCCCTTCTCCCTTTCCATCTATAATTTTGCCAGTACAATATTAGTTTACATTAGGCACACACTCACATATTCCTTTCCTTAGTGACTTATTGTAATTCACATTCGCATACAATTCTCTATGCCTGCCCCATTACTACATTCATACCTACTTGACCCTATCCTGATACCCCTTGTCTCACCTTGTTGGTCCCTACACCTGTTATCATCTCCTTTCCTGTGTCTGTCTTGTCACACAACACATTTTAGCATATCCCTTGTGCTCCTTATTACCTGTCCTGCCTATTAGAATTATGTCCATTATGTCCATGCATGGCCCAATGAATCAAGTCTGTACTTCATATTCATGGTTTAAGCCTTTGGGTTCCAATGTGCCCAGAGTATATATCCAGAAAGATTCCCTTTCTTTGAGCTTCCTAATTCTATTGCCTCCTCTACGTATGGCTTGGACATGTTCGATGACTTGGAATCTTAATTGGATCACTGTGTGATTATGCGTCACAAAATGGTGTGGGACTGGTAATAGAATCTGCTTACAATGTATTGTTGACTTGTGTTTAGCTCAAAGAAAGAGAATCTTTCTGGATATGTACTCTGGGCACATTAGAACCCAAGGGCTTAAACCGTGAATATGAAGTAAAGACTTGATTCATTGGGCCGTGCACCATGTCACCATGTGTCCAATTGCATTGTCCAATGGCTCACAATGGTTATGCGTTTTCATTGGATGGATAATCGAAGCCATGTTTTTTTCCTTTCTGTTGGGTTTGTTGTGTGAGTAGCCTATAGGATTAAGTTGGTTACCGCAGGCAGTGGATTTAACTTCCTGTCTTTGGTCCAGTGGTAGATGGATTGTCTGGTCTATGAGCTGTTATTGGTTTGAATGCAGGTGAATGCCCATGGGCTGCTTATGACTGTGTAAAATATGTAGTTTTACTGGGCTGGGATGAGAGAATCCATTGAAGCATGGTGTAGGGATTGTGGTTCCTGTGTGCTAAGAAGAGAGGCTGGCACCAGCCAGAAAGCCCCATTGCAGCCAATAATCACTTAATAACTTTTTCAACTTGTCATCATATGGGAGGCCTTCCATTCCTTGTAGTAGTCTAGTTGCCCACCTTTGAACTGACTCTAACTTCTGAATGTCCTTTTTAAAATGTGGAGCCCAAAACTGGTTCCCATATTCCAGATGTAGCCTTACAAGTGATTTATAGAGGTTGATCATCTTTACTTATCATTTAAAACTTTCAAACTGGTACACTCAACACATAAAGCCCCCCCCTTTTAAAGAGTAGTTTCCCTGTACCTAAGTGGGGGTCTACCTAGGTTGGAGCGAGTGGACCTTCGGGGTCCGGTGTCAGTGGTGACAGGCAGTGGGGCAGAGGGAACAGTCAGTTCCTCCTCCCTGCTATCATGTGGGGCAGGCGGAGGCGTAGGGGAGCTGGGTACAGGTACATCCCTGGGCACTGGCTCGCGGTTAACCGTTTCCATCATTTCTTCATCCACGGGTTGTGGGAACAGTATCACTGGAAGGATCACCGCACCGTTCTGTGTAGGCCAGTCTGCTGGAAAATCACCCATCATGGTGTGGATTACCTCTTTTTCCTTCTCCACTGGACTGGGAACTGGAGCCTCATCCGCTACTCTCAATGCTGGTGGGCACTTCTTCAGGTGGTCTCGGGAAACCGTGGCCAAAGTCCCCCCCTGGTCACGGCTGATCTGGTAGGCCTTCCCATTCTCCCATCCTGTGGGCTGGACTACATACGGGGTTTTTTCCCATTGATCATCCAGCTTGTGGGCCCTTCTTTTCCGCTTCAGCACTACATCCCCAGGTTGGAAGGAACCGGCAGGCGCCTTCTTGTTGAAGCACTGCTCCTGTTGTCCCCGACTCCGGCACAAGTTCTTTTCAACATACTCCTGGACCTGTCGGTACTGTGTCCTCCGCCGAGTGTCCCATTCAGCTGTCGACAGGAGTGCTTCTGAAGCTTCCAAGCCCATTTCCAGATCCACTGGTAGCCGGCCGGGACGAGCTCTCATCAGGTATGCTGGAGTGCATTTCGTAGAGCTGGAAGGGATGTTGTTGTACATATCGACCAGGTCAGGTAGCTTCTCCAGCCACAGGTTCCGCTCTTCCAGTGGTAACGTCTTGAGGAGGCCCAGGACCAAGTGGTTCATCTTTTCACAAATGCCATTGGTTTGGGCGTGGTAAGGCGTGGTCCGGATTTTCTTGCAGCCGTACAACTGGCAGAATTCCTGGAATACCTCTGCTTCAAAGGCCGGACCCTGGTCGGTAAGCACCCTCTCCGGGTACCAATGCGGTCAACAGAAATAAGCCTGGAAAGCCTTAGCAGCGGTGCGGCCGGTTAAGTCCTTAACTGGGACAACCACCAGGAACCTCGAGTAGTGGTCTACGATGGTCAGAGCGTAGGTGTACCCACTTCGGCTGGGGGTGAGCTTTACATGGTCAAGGGGAACCAGCTCCAGCGGTTGGTGTGTAATGATCGGGTGTAGGGGTGCCTTCTGGCTGGCCTCGTCCTTCCTTCTCAATGCGCAAGGGCCACATTCTCGGCACCAGGCCTCCACAGATTCCCGCATTCCACTCCAATAGAACCGCTCTCTTAACAACATCTCTAGCTTCTTCCACCCGAAGTGCACTGCACCATCATGGTATGCTTGCAGGACGGTGGGCACTTTAGCCTGGGGAATCACCAGCTGGCGGATCTTCTCGTGAGTCTTTGGATTAATCAGCTCGCGATACAACTTCCCCTGGTGTAGGTATAGCCGGGTCCGTTCTTGCCACAGACGTTGGGCTTCGGCAGGGGCAGCAGGGTCTATCCCAGCAGAACCCTGTTCCACTAGAGTCTTGACCAGGCGGACAGCAGGTGCCTGGTCCTGAGCTTCCTGCCAGTCCTGTCGGGGCAGCGGATCCAGGTTCACCCGTTGTTGGTAGACGTGCACCTTCTCAGTGAATGGCCGGTGAAATGCAGGCAACTCGATCTCTTCGAGGTCATCATCCTCTGGCCCCTCTTCCGACAGGTGGGGCATCCGGGAGAGTGCATTGGCATTGACGTTGGTACGGCCGGCCCGGTACTTGATGGTGAAATCGTAGTTGGCTAACCTGGTCACCCACCGCTGCTCCAACGCGCCCAGCTTGGCCGTATCTAGATGGGTCAGCAGGTTATTGTCTGTGTACGCGGTGAACTTGGCTGCTGCCAGGTAATGGCGGAAACGCTCGGTGATAGCCCACACCAGTGCCAAGAGCTCAAGCTTGAAGGAGATGTAGTTCTCAGGGTTCCTCTCAGTCGGTCGGAGTTTTCGGCTAGCATAAGCTATTACCTTTTCCCTTCTGTCTTGGACCTGGGATAGAACAGCCCCCAAGCCCACATTGCTGGCGTCGGTGTAGAGGATGAATGGGCGGCTGTAGTCAGGGTACGCTAGGATTTCCTCTCCGGTCAGGGCTGTTCTCAGCTGGCGGAAGGATTCCTCATGCTTTTCTTCCCACACCAATGGGGCTACTAGGGATCTACCACCCTTGGTCTGTCCTACGAGGAGGTCTTGCATGGGGGCAGCCATCTTTGTGTACCCCTTAATGAAGCGACGGTAATATCCCACCAGGCCCAGAAACTGCCTCACTTCCCTCACTGTGGTCGGTCTCGGCCAGTCTTGGATGGCGGTGATCTTCTCGGGGTTGGGGGCGACACCTTCCGCACCAACCACATGTCCTAGGTACTGCACTCTGGGTTTCAGCAGATGACACTTTGAGGGCTTCAACTTCATCCCATACTTGGCAAGGGACGCGAACACCTCGGCTAGGTGCTCCAGGTGGGCTTCATACGTCTGTGAGTACACAATCACATCATCCAAGTACAGCAAAACGGTCCCATAGGCAGTCTTCTCTCGGTCTTCCGGTGCCACGGCCACCTGCCAGTACCCGCTGGTGAGGTCAAGGGTGGAGAAGTAGTTAGCGGTTCTCAGCGAGGCCAGGGACTCTTTGATGCGGGGCAGAGGGTAAGCATCCTTATGCGTTATCTGGTTAATCTTCCGGTAATCCACACACATCCGCATGGTGCCATCCTTCTTCTTAACCAGCACCAACGGAGCGGCCCAGGGACTACAGCTGTCCCTAATAACCTCTGCCTCCTTCATGTTCCTCAACATGTCTTTGGCGCATTGGTAGTGCGCAGGGGGAATAGGCCTGTATCTCTCTTTAATAGGGGAGTGTGTACCGGTAGGGATGTGGTGTTGAACCCCTTTAATCTGCCCAAAATCTAGAGGGTGCTTGCTAAAAACCCGCTCATACTCCTGTACCACCCGGTATACCCCTTCCTTGTGGTGTATGGGGGTATCATCAGTGCCGACATGTAGCTCTCGATACCACTCGCCTAACTCCCCCAGGGATGAGTGGGAACCGGCAGCAGGCGGTGTGACCGGGGGAACGGCTTCATGGATCGTGTGGGGATCTAGAGTGAACAATTTGGCAAGGGTAGCGTACCGGGTGGTGCATGAATGCACACATATTGGTTTTATAATCTTATTGTATTACTTTATATTCTTATTTCACTTGTGCATATCTCCACCATAATCCTGGCTAAGAAATATAGCTTTTTTTGGGGTACACAGGTAGTAAGGTCTTCTTTCTATTTCTTTAGGGGTGATATAGCCTGGTGGAACTCTAGACCTCTAACATTATATATGCACCCTTTTTCTTTATGGTTCTTGGACACCTTATAACATTCTTCCATACATATATATCTTTCTCATAAATTATAAATAATTAGGCATTTTTATATATTTTATTTACATTTTCATAAATAACTTTTTACAAAGCATGGGGGACATTCTCACATACATATAATTTTCATGTACGCATTCTGAAAATTTACGCATAAACCGTACACACTCCTTTTTGTAACAATTTCTATAACTCATTCGCTGAACTCTCATCCCGGATATTCATTCTTACACCGAATTTCCTGTTATAACACAACATTCATGATTTTTATTCAATTTATTATTATTTTTTAGGTTTATTAGTAGTGATGAGCGAGTACTAAAAAGCTCGGGTGCTCGAAGCTCGGGCCGAGCCTCCCAAGATACTCGTGTACTCGGCCCGAGCACCGAGCCCAATGTTATCCTATGGCAGACCCGAGTATTTTTGTGAAATGACCACCGGCAGCATGTAGAAACCCTAAAAATGGCACAAAAGTCTCCGAAGAGTGCTCAAATGACATGGCAACAGCATGGGGAAGACCCCTTGAAGCATTTATCACTCAAAAGTCACAGCTGTGAATAATTTTGTCCACGTTTTACGCCATTTTTACGGACTCACCAGAAAACCTTCCAAAATGACACCAAAATGATTTTTCATAGCGGAAATGTTAAGGGCACATACCCAATAGTGAGATAGAGCTAATGTATGTTACTTTTTGAGATCAATACATGAAAGATTTTACGTAAAACATTGTGTGGCACTCCGATGTCCCTGAGAAGAGACGTACATAAAGGCCTCTGAGTCTAATGTGCCCATTTTGAGGAACTGAGTCTTTGTAGTATTTTCCTTTGCCAGGGCAGTCCAAAATTGTGAGGTTCACCAATGCCCCTGCATACAGACGTGCATGATGGCCTGTAAACCTGAAGTGCCCATTGTAAGGAAGTGGGTCTATTGTAGTATAGCCCTTAGGCAGGGCAGCCAAAAATTGGGAGGCTCCACGTTGTCCCTGGATAGAGACGTGCATGAGGGCCTCAAAACATTAAGTGTCCAGTGTCAGGAAGTGGGTGTATTATAGTATAGCCCTTAGGCAGGGCAGCCAAAAATTGGGAGGCTCTACGTTGTCCCTGGATAGAGACGTGCATGAGGGCCTGTAAACCTGAAGTGCCCATTGGAAGGAAGTGGGTCTTTTGTAGTATAGCCCTTTGGCAGGGCAGCCAAAAATTGGGAGGCTCCACGTTGTCCCTGGATAGAGACGTGCATGAGGGCCTGTAAACCTGAAGTGCCCATTGGAAGGAAGTGGGTCTTTTGTAGTATAGCCCTTTGGCAGGGCAGCCAAAAATTGGGAGGCTCCACGTTGTCCCTGGATAGAGACATGCATGAGGGCCTCAAAACATTAAGTGTCCATTGTCAGGAAGTGGGTGTATTATAGTATAGCCCTTAGGCAGGGCAGCCAAAAATTGGGAGGCTCCACGTTGTCCCTGGATAGAGACGTGCATGAGGGCCTGTAAACCTGAAGTGCCCATTGGAAGGAAGTGGGTCTTTTGTAGTATAGCCCTTTGGCAGGGCAGCCAAAAATTGGGAGGCTCCACGTTGTCCCTGGATAGAGACGTGCATGAGGGCCTCAAAACATTAAGTGTCCATTGTCAGGAAGTGGGTGTATTATAGTATAGCCCTTTGGCAGGGCAGCCAAAAATTGGGAGGCTCCACGTTGTCCCTGGATAGAGACGTGCATGAGGGCCTCAAAACATTAAGTGTCCATTGTCAGGAAGTGGGTGTATTATAGTATAGCCCTTAGGCAGGGCAGCCAAAAATTGGGAGGCTCCACGTTGTCCCTGGATAGAGACGTGCATGAGGGCCTCAAAACATTAAGTGTCCATTGTCAGGAAGTGGGTCTTTTGTAGTATAGCCCTTTGGCAGGGCAGCCAAAAATTGGGAGGCTCCACGTTGTCCCTGGATAGAGACGTGCATGAGGGCCTCAAAACATTAAGTGTCCATTGTCAGGAAGTGGGTGTATTATAGTATAGCCCTTAGGCAGGGCAGCCAAAAATTGGGAGGCTCCACGTTGTCCCTGGATAGAGACGTGCATGAGGGCCTCAAAACATTAAGTGTCCATTGTCAGGAAGTGGGTCTTTTGTAGTATAGCCCTTTGGCAGGGCAGCCAAAAATTGGGAGGCTCCACGTTGTCCCTGGATAGGGACGTGCATGAGGGCCTCAAAACATTAAGTGTCCATTGTCAGGAAGTGGGTGTATTATAGTATAGCCCTTTGGCAGGGCAGCCAAAAATTGGGAGGCTCCACGTTGTCCCTGCATAGAGACGTGCATGAGGGCCTGTAAACCTGAAGTGCCCATTGGAAGGAAGTGGGTCTTTTGTAGTATAGCCCTTTGGCAGGGCAGCCAAAAATTGGGAGGCTCCACGTTGTCCCTGGATAGAGACGTGCATGAGGGCCTGTAAACCTGAAGTGCCCATTGGAAGGAAGTGGGTCTTTTGTAGTATAGCCCTTTGGCAGGGCAGCCAAAAATTGGGAGGCTCCACGTTGTCCCTGGATAGAGACATGCATGAGGGCCTCAAAACATTAAGTGTCCATTGTCAGGAAGTGGGTGTATTATAGTATAGCCCTTAGGCAGGGCAGCCAAAAATTGGGAGGCTCCACGTTGTCCCTGGATAGAGACGTGCATGAGGGCCTGTAAACCTGAAGTGCCCATTGGAAGGAAGTGGGTCTTTTGTAGTATAGCCCTTTGGCAGGGCAGCCAAAAATTGGGAGGCTCCACGTTGTCCCTGGATAGGGACGTGCATGAGGGCCTCAAAACATTAAGTGTCCATTGTCAGGAAGTGGGTGTATTATAGTATAGCCCTTTGGCAGGGCAGCCAAAAATTGGGAGGCTCCACGTTGTCCCTGCATAGAGACGTGCATGAGGGCCTCAAAACATTGTTCCCATTGCAAAGGAGCGGGTCTCCTGTCGTTGTAATGTCCATTCTGCAAAGAATGGGCGAAAAAAATTACCACTGGGGGTATACCTGAAACAAAGGCCTAACTCTTGTAACGGTCATCATGGTGGCGCATGAGGAGAAGGAGGAGCAGTCCAGCGATTATCCAAAGTCCAGAAGTGTGTACCCATGGGTGACTGGAGGTACATGGCAAATTCCCGTTACAAACTTTAAATTCCGCTCTCATTTGCTGGTGGTGTGGTGAAGTCTGGCCCAATCCAACCCTTGTTCATCTTGATCAGAGTCAGCCTGTCAGCATTTTCAGTTGACAGGCGGGTGCGTTTATCTGTAATGATTCCACCTGCGGCACTAAAAACACGCTCTGACAAAACGCTAGCGGCAGGGCAGGCCAGGACTTCCAAGGCGTAGAGAGCCAATTCATGCCACGTGTCCACCTTGGATACCCAATAATTGTAAGGCACAGAGGAATGTCGGAGTACAGTTGTTCGATCTGCAAGGTACTCCTTGAGCATCTGGGCAAACTTAGGATTTCTTGTGGCACTACCCCGCACCTCAGGGGCTGTGGTACGTGAGGGGCTGAGAAAACTGTCCCACATCTTAAAGACTGTTCCCCTACCTCTGGCGGATTGGACTTGTGCCTCTCTCGGCTGTACGCCTTGGTTGTCCACTGATTCCTGACCTATGCCGCTAGCGTTTTGTGAGGGGAATGCTTTGCCTACTTCCGTGACTATGGCCTTCCGGAACTGCTGCATTTTGGTTGACCTCTCCGCCTCGGGAATAAGAGACATAAAGTTCTCCTTGTAGCGTGGGTCTAACAGTGTTACCAACCAGTAATGATTGTCGGCCAAGATGTTCTTAACGCGAGGGTCACGAGACAGGCAGCTTACCATAAAGTCAGCCATGTGCGCCAGACTCTTAACAGCCAGGACTTCAGTAGCCTGACCAACACGTTGACTGAACATGCTGTCCTCCTCCTCCTCCTCCTCCTCCTCCTCATCTACCCTGTCCTCTGGCCAGCCACGCTGAACCGAGGATATGACTGGTGTGCATGTCATATCCTCAATTTGGCCGGAGATTTGCTCCATGTCTTCATCCTCCTCCTCGTCATAGTCCTCCACTGCACGTTGTGATGAGACGAGGCTGGGCTGTGTGTTATCACCCACACCCACTACTGTTTCTTGCTGCAACTCATCGCGCTCCGCCTGCAATGCATCATGTTTGGTTTTGAGCAGAGACCGTTTTAGAAGGCAGAGTAGCGGTATGGTGACGCTAATAATGGCGTCATCTTATACCTTTATGATGTTATTGTTTATTCTAAAGCAAACAAGATTTTAGGGTGTATAAAAAGGGAGATTAGATCCGGTGATCCCAACGTATTGTTAACCCTCTATAAATCACTTGTAAGGCCACATCTGGAATATGGGGTAAAGTCCTGAACAGGTTGATAACCATTGGTTTGAGCATGGTAGGGTGTAGTGCGCATCTTCCTGCATCCGCCATAACCTTCCCTTAGGATATACTGTGCCCTTATCAGATTGGTTGTACAAGGTTGCTTCTCTTATTGGATGGATTTCAAGCTGCATGGATAATGTTCATTTAAATGATGTGGATAGAAAGACTGAAGATATCTACATGTAGTCCATCATGAATCAATACTATTTTACACAGTCATAAGCAGCCCATGGGCATTCACCTGCATTCAAACCAATAACAGCTCATAGACCAGACAATCCATCTACCACTGGACCAAAGACAGGAAGTTAAATCCACTGCCTGCGGTAACCAACTTAATCCTATAGGCTACTCACACAACAAACCCAACAGAAAGGAAAAAAACATGGCTTCGATTATCCATCCAATGAAAACGCATAACCATTGTGAGCCATTGGACAATGCAATTGGACACTTGGTGACATGGTGCACGGCCCAATGAATCAAGTCTTTACTTCATATTCACGGTTTAAGCCCTTGGGTTCTAATGTGCCCAGAGTACATATCCAGAAAGATTCTCTTTCTTTGAGCTAAACACAAGTCAACAATACATTGTAAGCAGATTCTATTACCAGTCCCACACCATTTTGTGACGCATAATCACACAGTGATCCAATTAACATTCCAAGTCATCGAACATGTCCAAGCCATACGCAGAGGAGGCAATAGAATTAGGAAGCTCAAAGAAAGGGAATCTTTCTGGATATATACTCTGGGCACATTGGAACCCAAAGGCTTAAACCATGAATATGAAGTACAGACTTGATTCATTGGGCCATGCATGGACATAATGGACATAATTCTAATAGGCAGGACAGGTAATAAGGAGCACAAGTTATATGCTAAAATGTGTTGTGTGACAAGACAGACACAGGAAAGGACATGATAACAGGTGTAGGGACCAACAAGGTGAGACAAGGGGTATCAGGATAGGGTCAAGTAGGTATGAATGTAGTAATGGGGCAGGCATAGAGAATTGTATGTGAATGTGAATTACAATAAATCACTAAGGAAAGGAATATGTGAGTGTGTGCCTAATGTAAACTAATATTGTACTGGCAAAATTATAGATGGAAAGGGAGAAGGGGAGGGGGGGAGAGAGGAGGCTGTAATTGACTACAAGGGTATGAGTTATGAGTGATCATAGGGATAGTGTTACATAAGTGGAAATACCTATGGAGGACCGGATGTGTAAGCGCATACCTTATACAAACCTATAGAGTGCTGATGGGTGAGAGTGTGATGTTAGATATAAGACATCCTATAGTGAATAGTGAGCCGTAATCAAGTGCAACAGGGATATTTCACGTGACTATGGGAACCTGGAAGGTAAAGAAAGGGGAGAAAAAACTGTTAGACAAGGTAATCAGACATAATGTAACCAGTTGATCAGACATGATCACCTGGTTTGAGACCCCCTGCCTTACACTATATAGATATCATGTTCATTCCCCATCTATCTTGCTCAGGAGAGCATCTCCCTCCCCCGGCACCAAGAGCAGCTCATACTGAATTGTTACATTGACTAGTAACACTGCACACAGAAATGCACCTTAATATTCCACTGTTAACCCTTTCCTCCCAGCAGTAACACACAACTCCTCACCTTGATATCATGGTGATTTATGGTCAGAATGACTTCAATGCGATCAGTGATTTCTATTCTAGCTCTGCTCACATAGATTTTATATCCACACTCAACTATAGGCCGTTCTTCATATTTTGGGGGCTTTTAGTCAGATATACTAGTTTGTGCCTGTATAGTATTGGTGTAGATGGGAGTGTAGGGCATGGGTTACATGGCACTGTGGTGGAATACTGATGGGAGGTATTGGTGCTGTGTTTGATGCTTCTACTGGGTATTTTCCTACAAATACTGGAACAGCTCACTGCTTAGAATGATCCTTCCCAGCTCTATAATATATTATATATACCCCACAATGCAGGCTCACACACACATTTGTCTCAAGTGTGTTGTAGGGACACAGATACAGTCTTGGTCATGTGACTAAAGGCTACTTTACACACTGCGATATCGGTCCCGATATCGCTAGTGTGGGTACCCGCCCCCATCTGTTGCGCGACACGGGCAAATCGCTGCCCATGCCGCACAACACCGACCAGACCCGTCACACATACTTACCTGCCCGGCGACGTCGCTGTGTCCGGCGAACCGCCTCCTTTCTAAGGGGGCGGTCCGTGCGGCGTCACAGCGACGTCACTGAGCGACCGCCCAATAGCAGCGGAGGGGCGGAGATGAGTGGCCGGAACATCCCGCCCACCTCCTTCCTTCCTCATAGCGGCTGGGAGGCAGGTAAGGAGAGGTTCCTCGTTTCTGCGGTGTCACACGGAGCGATGTGTGCTACCGCAGGAGCGACGAACTACATCGTTACTGCTGCAGTAACGATAATCGAGAATGGAGACCCATGTCACCGATGAGCGATTTTGCACGTTTTTGCAACGATGCAAAATCGCTCATCGGTATCACACGCAGCAACATCGCTAATGCGGCCGGATGTGCGTCACAAATTCCGTGACCCCAACGACTCCGCATTAGCGATGTCGCAGCGTGTAAAGCCCCCTTTAGTGGGAGTGGTGTACAGGGTCTTAGCAGTAAAGAGTATTCCATATTTCTGCCAGATACCCACAGAGATATTGAAATCTGAAAAAAGAGACTTCTGCTCATTGAAGGTAAGAACTGCTCACATAGCGTTCAACTCCACAGCAAACGAGTGCTCTAGCACTGGCATCTCAGCAGGGATATTCCCCTACTACACATGTGTGTCTAGGTCACTGTGACAGTTTACAGGACATAACTCAGGGCACCTAGACAGAAGGCAGAGGGACTACTTTCTATTTCTGGTGTAGAGCTTAGTACAATATATATATATTTATACTATTACATGGGACACATGTACCTTGTATTACCATTATTCGCTGTATATGAACCCCTTTTCTCCAGGCATTATTTGTCTATAGCATTTTTCACGAACCTGAGGCAACTGAGAACCCTTCAGTGAAGGAATTCCACTAACCCTCACAATACCTACCAGGGGCCTCCCTGCAGTAACTCAGGTAGTTGTACCCATTCTCTTTCCGCATTCTATGTGTTCTTCTTCTTTCTTCTTTTTTTTCTTTTTTCTTCTTTTTATTTCTATCATGTAGTTCAGGGGTTTATAGATATATGTCCTGCATCTCATATTTCCTTTAGTGGTGCTTCTTACCCATTCTCATATCATTTACCCTAGTATTTCATGATCCTGAGGCGACTGAGAACCCTTTAATAAAGGAATCCTTTTTCACCTGAATTGTCAAGTGATACTTACCAGTGACTATCACGTAATGTTACAGGTAGTTCCATTTTCTTCCTCTTCTTTCTCTCCTTTCTTCTTTGTCACACGGTCCATTGTGTTATAGCCCACGTGTCATGATAACACTTGTACCATCTTTTCATTTAGATTCCACCCACAATTATTTACCGATTCCAGTTCTGGAATAGGCTTTCATCATCTACTCACTAGAATTCTCAAGTTCATAAGGTACTGAGACATATACATGTTCACACCATTATAAAGAACAAAGTATAAACATTGAGGTTTTTCTCACACCCATGTTCCTGTGTTCTTTGATATGATATGTGTTCATTTCCTTCACTATATAGGATTGCAAGTTTTCCATTTGTACCTTAATGGCAATGACGCTATACAATTGAACACATATCATCCTGTTATCCATATAGGTGTGTATTTACCTGCTTGACTATTTTTGGTTGTTTGATCCAGAATGTTTCTCCAGATAGGTCATGTGGAAATTTTCTTTCCTCAGTACAAATGTTTTCACTATGGCTTTGGAAAATTTTTTTGTATGTGCATCATGGTCATTTGACCCATTGTACTCTCAAGTAGCAATATATTGTACTGTTATGTTGTACTATGTACTAATTACGTGTTTATATGGTTTTGTAACCCTTTATGATCTTAGATAACTTTATCCTTGATAAAGACCTAAAAACAAGCTCGAAACGTTGGATGAATTATCCTTTTGCACAAATAAAGAATTTTCAGCATTCTAAGAGTTCTTTTCTTACGTTATTGATCACTATAGTGTGCCAGAGCTATTTCTATTGAATTGACTCTTATTTTTTCTGAGCACCTGCTATATACACAGTGAGCCAGACATATTCAATTTTCATTCAGAAGGCAGAGGGAAGCCTTAGCAGCTGAGCCTATATCTTGGCTTGTGAGCATTAGAACAGGCCGGCGATTACAGGGTAACATGAAAAATGTCCAGCTTGCATTATGACTAGAACATGACAATATCCTTTTAAGTACTAACCTATGATGCGTTCCTAAGCAGTTGATGTTATATGTTCTACATTTCATTTTCTGCATACTTTACAAGTAGTAGAATTTGCTTTGATATAGGCAACTGGATTTTCACAATGAAAAGGCAAAGGATAACGCCCGAAAAAGACGCCATACATTATGTCAGTGCCATCACTGACAAACCTGGATTGACCATGAAATACATCAATCCCCTTAAAGGTGAGTTAAAACAAGTTTTAACTAAATTGCCTTAATATTGTCATGCATTAGAATGACTGTCTTAGGTAATGATAAATATTTTCTACAGGAAGAGGAGTGTTTGCTGAAACTGAAATCGAAAAAGGGAGTTTTGTTGCAGAATATCGAGGTGAGCTCACGTATGCACTTACGATGGTAGACAACTACTCGAGATTTATGGTTGTGGTACAAGTCAAAGATCTAATGGCCCATACTGCAGCGAAGGTCTTCCAAGCACACTTATGCAGACCTCATGGCTACTCAGAGAGAGTCCTCACAGATCAAGGCACTGCCTTTGAAGCGGAAATCTTCAAGGACTTCTGCAGCTTTTACCGATGCAGGAAGATGCGTACTACACCCTACCATGCTCAAACCAATGGTTATCAACCTGCTCAGGACTTTACCCCATATTCCAGATGTGGCCTTACAAGTGATTTATAGAGGGGTAACAATACGTTGGGATCATCGGATCTAATCTCCCTTTTTATACACCCTAAAATCTTGTTTGCGTTAGAATAAACAATAACATCATAAAGGTATAGCAGTACCGTTTCAAAGTTTCGGTGTCCCAAGCAGCATTCCATCAGCCTCTGGAAGGTTCCTGGCAAATTGCACAGCTCGAAGGGCATGCTTTTGAACTCGCAGAGACCCATCGGGGTGGCAAAGGCGGTCTTCTCCCGGTCTGCCTCAGCAACGGACACTTGCCAATAGTGACTAGTGAGATCAAGGGTAGAAAAATAATTTGCAGTTGTCAATGCAGCTAGCTATTCCTCAATACAGGGGAGTGGTGCTGTCCTTCTTCTTTAACAGGACCAACGGAGCTGCCCAGAGGCTACAACTGTCACGGATAACCCCAGCCTCCTTCATGTTGCTCAACATGTCCTTGGTACACTGGTAATGTGCAGGTAGATTTGGCTTATATCTCTCTTTGATGGGTGGGTGTGCACTTGTGGGGATGTAGTGTTTGACCCCTTTTATTTTTCAAAAGTCTAGCGGATGTTTGCTGAAGACTTGCTCGTATTCTTGCACTAGCCTGTAGACCCCCTTCTTGTGATGTGAAGGTGTGGAGTCAGTGCCTACGTGTAATTCCTTACACCACTCCTCTGGCTGACTTGGTGAGCTGTCACTGAATGGGTGGGCTGAAGCAATGGTGGATGCTGCTGTTTGGATAGCATGTGTATCTACTGAGAACAGCTTATCAATGGTGGCAAATCGGAGCAGCTTAATCTTTTGCTCTCCGCAGTTCAACACTCTCATGGGCACTCTTCCCTTCCATATTAATGAATAAAACTATGATGTAAATAGCATATAGATACCCCACAAATGCAGATAAAAGTAGGTTATGGGAAAAGGGGGAAGAGAGAAACAGGAAAATAGTGGAATAAAGTATACCTTCCAGGTGGGAGAGGAAATGGCAGCACAGCCAGTGGAGGTGAAGCAAGGGGAGCCTGCAACTAAAGAGTTGAGAGCGTTATCACATGGTGACTGAGCCTGATTGTAACGGGAGCATAGAGGTGCCGATCCTGTCTTACCTGCGTTGGTGTAGAAGTGGGTGTCCTGTGGTGGAGTCAGCTATGTGCAGTGGTGGCCGTGGGTTCTTTTATGTGCGACCGTAGTAATAGCTGTGCCCACTTCCTGTATGGGAGTGGAATGCAGTGAGGCTAATGGAACGCACGCCTGCGCATTTGTGTTTAACGTCGCGCATGTGCAGAACGGAGAAAAGGCTGCGCTCACTTCCTAATGAAAGGGAGTGAGACGCAGCTGGGAAGGGAAGGGAAAAGATTAGGGTTTGGGGATGATGAAAGGGCTTTCTACGGGCAAGGATGGCAAAGGGTGGCAGTGACGGAAAGTCAGGCAGATGGTCCTGTCCTGTCCTGTCCGTCCGTCTTTTTGTATCATGAATTGGAAAGACTGCAAGGGGGAGGGGAGGTGCTTGTGCCCAAAAGGAGGAGTTATTCAGATTCATTGCAGTGGGCGGCGGCTGCAAAAAGCACCATTCTCCTTGTTTTTGCTCTGCAAAACAGCCTTTTCAAGGGTTTGGCTTGGGTGACAAAATGTCTTCTGTAGGCGTGGGTTTGTCTCCCTCTCCCTAAGATGTGTCCGGTATAGGCCAGGGTGCCACTCAAGGCCGTAACCAATTCGGGTTATAGCTTCTCGGCCTTTTGGCTAAGATCAAGTGTAGTTTCGGAGGACGCTACCTTGGTCGGTACTGGAAGGTGCCTGGGATTGCACGTCTGCCGGCCTTGAGGGAGTGTGTGCGCCTTCTGGTGACACATAGCCCTCTTGTGCCTGGACGGTTCCCAGGCAACGGGAGGCGATCACCTTTGTTATTTTGAAGTCCTACTGATAAACAGAAAAAAAATGAAAATCCAGTTGCCTATATCAAAGCAAATTCTACTACTTGGAAAGTATGCAGAAAATGAAATGTAGAACATATAACATCAACTGCTTAGGAACGCATCATAGGTTAGTACTTAAAAGGATATTGTCATGTTCTAGTCATAATGCAAGCTGGACATTTTTCATGTTACCCTGTAATCGCCGGCCTGTTCTAATGCTCACAAGCCAAGATATAGGCTCAGCTGCTAAGGCTTCCCTCTGCCTTCTGAATGAAAATTGAATATGTCTGGCTCACTGTGTATATAGCAGGTGCTCAGAAAAAATAAGAGTCAATTCAATAGAAATAGCTCTGGCACACTATAGTGATCAATAACGTAAGAAAAGAACTCTTAGAATGCTGAAAATTCTTTATTTGTGCAAAAGGATAATTCATCCAACGTTTCGAGCTTGTTTTTAGGTCTTTATCAAGGATAAAGTTATCTAAGATCATAAAGGGTTACAAAACCATATAAACACGTAATTAGTACATAGTACAACATAACAGTACAATATATTGCTACTTGAGAGTACAATGGGTCAAATGACCATGATGCACATACAAAAAAATTTTCCAAAGCCATAGTGAAAACATTTGTACTGAGGAAAGAAAATTTCCACATGACCTATCTGGAGAAACATTCTGGATCAAACAACCAAAAATAGTCAAGCAGGTAAATACACACCTATATGGATAACAGGATGATATGTGTTCAATTGTATAGCGTCATTGCCATTAAGGTACAAATGGAAAACTTGCAATCCTATATAGTGAAGGAAATGAACACATATCATATCAAAGAACACAGGAACATGGGTGTGAGAAAAACCTCAATGTTTATACTTTGTTCTTTATAATGGTGTGAACATGTATATGTCTCAGTACCTTATGAACTTGAGAATTCTAGTGAGTAGATGATGAAAGCCTATTCCAGAACTGGAATCGGTAAATAATTGTAGGTGGAATCTAAATGAAAAGATGGTACAAGTGTTATCATGACACGTGGGCTATAACACAATGGACCGTGTGACAAAGAAGAAAGGAGAGAAAGAAGAGGAAGAAAATGGAACTACCTGTAACATTACGTGATAGTCACTGGTAAGTATCACTTGACAATTCAGGTGAAAAAGGATTCCTTTATTAAAGGGTTCTCAGTCGCCTCAGGATCATGAAATACTAGGGTAAATGATATGAGAATGGGTAAGAAGCACCACTAAAGGAAATATGAGATGCAGGACATATATCTATAAACCCCTGAACTACATGATAGAAATAAAAAGAAGAAAAAAGAAAAAAAAGAAGAAAGAAGAAGAACACATAGAATGCGGAAAGAGAATGGGTACAACTACCTGAGTTACTGCAGGGAGGCCCCTGGTAGGTATTGTGAGGGTTAGTGGAATTCCTTCACTGAGGGTTCTCAGTTGCCTCAGGTTCGTGAAAAATGCTATAGACAAATAATGCCCGGAGAAAAGGGGTTCATATACAGCGAATAATGGTAATACAAGGTACATGTGTCCCATGTAATAGTATAAATATATATATATTGTACTAAGCTCTACACCAGAAATAGAAAGTAGTCCCTCTGCCTTCTGTCTAGGTGCCCTGAGTTATGTCCTGTAAACTGTCACAGTGACCTAGACACACATGTGTAGTAGGGGAATATCCCTGCTGAGATGCCAGTGCTAGAGCACTCGTTTGCTGTGGAGTTGAACGCTATGTGAGTAGTTCTTACCTTCAATGAGCAGAAGTCTCTTTTTTCAGATTTCAATATCTCTGTGGGTATCTGGCAGAAATATGGAATACTCTTTACTGCTAAGACCCTGTACATCACTCCCACTAAAGGGGGCTTTACACGCTGCGACATCGCTAATGCGGAGTCGTTGGGGTCACGGAATTTGTGACGCACATCCGGCCGCATTAGCGATGTTGCTGCGTGTGATACCGATGAGCGATTTTGCATCGTTGCAAAAACGTGCAAAATCGCTCATCGGTGACATGGGTCTCCATTCTCGATTATCGTTACTGCAGCAGTAACGATGTAGTTCGTCGCTCCTGCGGTAGCACACATCGCTCCGTGTGACACCGCAGAAACGAGGAACCTCTCCTTACCTGCCTCCCAGCCGCTATGAGGAAGGAAGGAGGTGGGCGGGATGTTCCGGCCACTCATCTCCGCCCCTCCGCTGCTATTGGGCCGTCGCTCAGTGACGTCGCTGTGACGCCGCACGGACCGCCCCCTTAGAAAGGAGGCGGTTCGCCGGACACAGCGACGTCGCCGGGCAGGTAAGTATGTGTGACGGGTCTGGTCGGTGTTGTGCGGCATGGGCAGCGATTTGCCCGTGTCGCGCAACAGATGGGGGCGGGTACCCACACTAGCGATATCGGGACCGATATCGCAGTGTGTAAAGTAGCCTTTAGTCACATGACCAAGACTGTATCTGTGTCCCTACAACACACTTGAGACAAATGTGTGTGTGAGCCTGCATTGTGGGGTATATATAATATATTATAGAGCTGGGAAGGATCATTCTAAGCAGTGAGCTGTTCCAGTATTTGTAGGAAAATACCCAGTAGAAGCATCAAACACAGCACCAATACCTCCCATCAGTATTCCACCACAGTGCCATGTAACCCATGCCCTACACTCCCATCTACACCAATACTATACAGGCACAAACTAGTATATCTGACTAAAAGCCCCCAAAATATGAAGAACGGCCTATAGTTGAGTGTGGATATAAAATCTACGTGAGCAGAGCTAGAATAGAAATCACTGATCGCATTGAAGTCATTCTGACCATAAATCACCATGATATCAAGGTGAGGAGTTGTGTGTTACTGCTGGGAGGAAAGGGTTAACAGTGGAATATTAAGGTGCATTTCTGTGTGCAGTGTTACTAGTCAATGTAACAATTCAGTATGAGCTGCTCTTGGTGCCGGGGGAGGGAGATGCTCTCCTGAGCAAGATAGATGGGGAATGAACATGATATCTATATAGTGTAAGGCAGGGGGTCTCAAACCAGGTGATCATGTCTGATCAACTGGTTACATTATGTCTGATTACCTTGTCTAACAGTTTTTTCTCCCCTTTCTTTACCTTCCAGGTTCCCATAGTCACGTGAAATATCCCTGTTGCACTTGATTACGGCTCACTATTCACTATAGGATGTCTTATATCTAACATCACACTCTCACCCATCAGCACTCTATAGGTTTGTATAAGGTATGCGCTTACACATCCGGTCCTCCATAGGTATTTCCACTTATGTAACACTATCCCTATGATCACTCATAACTCATACCCTTGTAGTCAATTACAGCCTCCTCTCTCCCCCCTCCCCTTCTCCCTTTCCATCTATAATTTTGCCAGTACAATATTAGTTTACATTAGGCACACACTCACATATTCCTTTCCTTAGTGATTTATTGTAATTCACATTCACATACAATTCTCTATGCCTGCCCCATTACTACATTCATACCTACTTGACCCTATCCTGATACCCCTTGTCTCACCTTGTTGGTCCCTACACCTGTTATCATGTCCTTTCCTGTGTCTGTCTTGTCACACAACACATTTTAGCATATAACTTGTGCTCCTTATTACCTGTCCTGCCTATTAGAATTATGTCCATTATGTCCATGCATGGCCCAATGAATCAAGTCTGTACTTCATATTCATGGTTTAAGCCTTTGGGTTCCAATGTGCCCAGAGTATATATCCAGAAAGATTCCCTTTCTTTGAGCTTCCTAATTCTATTGCCTCCTCTGCGTATGGCTTGGACATGTTCGATGACTTGGAATCTTAATTGGATCACTGTGTGATTATGCGTCACAAAATGGTGTGGGACTGGTAATAGAATCTGCTTACAATGTATTGTTGACTTGTGTTTAGCTCAAAGAAAGAGAATCTTTCTGGATATGTACTCTGGGCACATTAGAACCCAAGGGCTTAAACCGTGAATATGAAGTAAAGACTTGATTCATTGGGCCGTGCACCATGTCACCAAGTGTCCAATTGCATTGTCCAATGGCTCACAATGGTTATGCGTTTTCATTGGATGGATAATCGAAGCCATGTTTTTTTCCTTTCTGTTGGGTTTGTTGTGTGAGTAGCCTATAGGATTAAGTTGGTTACCGCAGGCAGTGGATTTAACTTCCTGTCTTTGGTCCAGTGGTAGATGGATTGTCTGGTCTATGAGCTGTTATTGGTTTGAATGCAGGTGAATGCCCATGGGCTGCTTATGACTGTGTAAAATAGTATTGATTCATGATGGATTTCAGACTACATGTAGATATCTTCAGTCTTTCTATCCACATCATTTAAATGAACATTATCCATGCAGCTTGATGCCTTGTGGACTCGGTCTAGGGACTTTGGCTTCAACTAGAGGATCACTTGGCTACATGGCTTCAATCTAGGGGCTCCAATTCCGATTGGAGATCATAACCGCAATCTAGGGATTTCGACTCCGGCTGCCAGGATTATACCATATCATCATACCAGAGACTACTTAAGGAAGAAACCCAGGTTGGACAATTTTGTCACCTGGCTACAGACTTTGCAGACCTCAGCCAGCTTCCTAAATCTGGCGCTATTCTATTGTCGGTGGGTGCCCGACAAATTACACAGCTATGTAAAATTTTGGTTTATGAAACTTCAAATCCAGTGACTGATTATTATGTTTTCTAATGTCCTGATTTAAAAAAAAAAAAAATATTTTTTTTTTAACCATCAAATATTGATTTTGTACAATCCATGTGTGAAGTTACATACAAGTGACATGAACAAGAAAAATACTTATTGTAACCAAAAATATTCACAATTTTATATATAAAATACATTTATTTATTGTACAGTCATTCTGCAACTTTATTAGAAATTTATTCTTGCACTTTTTCCTTTTCTCTAAATCCCCCTTTTCTCTTATAGAAGGCCTGTGGATCTTCTCTGTGAAGCATCCGGCAATCATGTTCACGTTTCATTTACTTTGGTATCGTCGTTCCATCTCCTTGATATTCCGATGAAAACCTTCTTGTTCTTCCCACCAGCACCAAGGTTTTCAGACAAGTAGTCCAAATAGGAATGTAAAAAATGTAACTTCAAATTCATTAGACAACCCAAGGCTTTGAAACGTTTCAGCATGTTCTCCACGATGGACTTAAATTTTGATTCTTTGTTGTTACCTAGAAACGTATTTATTGCTTCTTTCAAAGAGTCCCAAGCCCTTTTTTCAACAGTTTTCATTATTGTTTAAAACACGTCATCCTTCATTCATGGGTTTCTGAATATCCGAACCCACAAAAATGCTTTTGTGCTGCCCCTGTGCCAGCAGCCGCCGTTGGTCGGATCCAGACCTTCTAAGAGAGTGGCTCGACCCGGGGGTCTCGCGGACATGTCGAATAAAAGGAGGAATGTAGATGTATGGGCTAGGCCGTATTAAGTTTGTGACGCCACCAACGGTGTGTGGTGAGGTGGGACACCACCGCTGCCGTTATGGGATACCCGGGAGAGATGTAGTGGCAGCTGGATGTTAACCCCTCCGTGTGTAGGGATGATTGCCCCGGGGCCCAGTGTCTTTGTGCAGGGTATGGTGATGGCAAGGGCCGGCGCGCCTGAGCAAGCAGGGGGATGTTTGGTTACTCACAGTAAATGAATCACACGAGTCTTTCGGTAAACCAAAGGTGCTGGTGGCCTGCCGCCCCGGCCGGTTGCATTCAGGTCCCCCACCCAGGCTGGTGGTCGCTGTCCTTTACTCTGCACTTGTTTTTGTGTATGGTGGACTGCCTGGTCTGGAACTCAGGAGTCCGCTCCCGGCTGGATATGGCCTAAGGAGCCGTGCCCGCAGGCGCTGGCCCGTGGGATCTAAGGGCCCTGGCGGTGGCCTTATCCCTATCAGTGGGCTGTTGTCTTCTTTGAGGGACTTTAGGTGGGATAGGACCTATAATCCTGCCCTCAATCATTTAATTAGCTAGGCCGCTGGTTTCGGTCCTGGCTTCAGGGTCCTAGGTGACTAGGGTTTCAGGTCGGCTGTGTGTTTCCTAAGTGAGGAAAGGTGTTGTGCGGGGGCCTATCTGTAACTACCTGGTTTTGCCAGGGCATCACACCTTCCTTCAGACTTGATTCTGACAGTCCCTGAAACTTGGTACACAGGTACTTAAACATCTCTCCTTCTTTCAGTAGCGCTTTCACAAACAGCTTCATCAGTCCAAGCTTACAGTGGAGTGGTGGCAAGAGAACTTTAGGTGGGATCAACTAAGCTTTATGCAACAATGTTCTTGAGTCCCGGTTACAAAGATGTTCTTGTTGGCCAATTTTTTTTGCTCCAGTGAAGAGTCCTAACCTGGCTTTCCAATTCACACAAAAAGCATGTGTTCTGCCTTCTTTTACGTAATGCTGTGAATCTCTAGCATACAGCTAAACCCTAGTTCACATTTCAAATAAACAGACTGTGGAGTTCAATAGCCTTGATTTATTAGCTGGTAACGTGAACTTGATTGCAGTATACATGGAATATACAGTGAATATAGGAATATCCAAGATGCAGTTGAAGACAGAATACGGTATATCCAAGATACTGTTTTATACGGGTAAAAACTATAACAAGAAAATGATTACAGTCAGTACAGTGTTAATACAGAGTTAACATAGCATAACAGTACATGAGATGCAGTTCTTACGAGAATGTAGGTGAAAGGTCACTGCATCTGCAATACATAGAAATCTTATCTAGACAAACAAGACAGGGATGACACTAAAGGTGTAGAAGTACAATGTACAATGCATTTACTACACTCTTCCATCTAGGATTCTATCACTAACACATGTAATTTGCTTTGCTCACCGGATTACACTAGGCAGGGGTGAATGTACAGAGAGGTAAGTCGGCATGTCCTTTCCTGACAAATCCAAAGAGAAAATGGCTGCAGGCTTCTTCTCAGCTCAGGGAGGCATTCCTTACCCAGAATACATTTAGCTTAAAGGGAAACTCAGCAATTCAAAAGAATAACAATGACCTCTAGGGGTTGTAACAGAAATTTCAATGAATGACTATTAGCAGGCTGCCATGAGGCAGAACAGCATGGGTATTTAATATATCCTCCTTGCTGCCCAAGAAGCAATGAGAACATTTTTAGACCACCACATATTGACCATCCATGCTCCTTGTAGTTAAGTTTCTTGAGAATAAAGTCTAAATTCTCACAGCTTTCTTCCAAGTGCATAGCATGTGTGACGCCCTGGACTAGCCAGGTAGTCACAAACACAAAATCACACACACCCCCTCCCCTGGATAGTCTACATCAGTCACACAAAATCCTTGTTGCCTCCTCCAGGGTCTGATGTCCACACCAGGTGGGGCGGAGCCAGGCGGTTGGCCCCACCCACCGAGGAGTTCACAGGCCTGGAGGCGGGAAAAAGCAGTTAGTTTAGTTTTGTAGTGGAAAGTGAGAGGACAGAAACTGTTAGTGTCTGGGTAGGAGCCCAGGCACTGTCAGCAAGGTCGGCAGATGGTGGTGGCCGTCTGCAGGAGGTGGTACAAGTCAGCTGAACCGTAGGACCGGGGACGGGCGGTGACCCGAGGGGAACTGAACCGGTGAGCGGATCTGTACCAAGCACAAAGGCAGGGCCATTGGACCCTGACCAGGCTAGGAGCCGCCGACAATGGTCAAATCCGAGAGTGACCGGAATCCCAGGGGTTCCCTAACACCCAAGACCCGACAGAAGGCAACCGTCCACACCGTGAGGATAAAAAGCCACCGCCATAGGCTAGAGATCCAAGGGCCAGCGCCTGCGGGCAAACGGGCTCCCTCGGTATGTACACCCCAGCCATCCAGCCTCCCCGTACCGCCACCGGGCCCCGGGATCACCAACCCCTACCCACGGAGGGGGAACCAACATCCTAGCTGCTCCCTGCCATCGCTCCCGGGATCCCCGTCACCAGCAGTGGTGGTGCCCATTATCACCACGACCTGTGGGTGACGTCACTAACTATCTCCCCAAACAAACCACCCCCTTTTCACTCGTGGGCGAGGAGCGCTGCTCGAGTCCCCGGATCTGGCCCTCCGCTCGAGCCACCGAGCAGCAGCAGCAGCAGAAGTCCCCGAACCCGAGCGTAGCGTGCGTGGCCCCTCTGCCCGCGACACATGCCCTACACACACTGAAGAATACTTACTGCCATTGAGCAGTAGCACAGCTTTCAGACTTTTTGAATGAAACAATGACGTGTCTCCACTCGCTCACATTGTACTTATTGTTACATTTTCCATCAGCACAGGAACATCGCTTGAATACACTAGAGCACCATCTTCAGAAAAGTATGGAGGGAATCTTTTCAGAATTCTAACCTTTTGGAAACCTATTGTCACGCTCTCCGGGTCCCCTGCTTCGCTCCCCGGCTCCTCTGGCAGACATCCCCCGCTCCACGGTCTCCAGCCTCCACCACCTGCGGTCCCCAGGCGGCCCGGTCCCCGCTCCCGGCGCCCGTCGGCAGCCCTGCTCCAGGCCGGCTCCCCTGCTTCCTATACACCGCTCCCTGCCCTGGCTTCTGGCACCCGGGCCTCGCGCATGCGCATTAGGGCGCGCGCGCGGTCATTGACCCTCTCTTAAAGGGCCAGCGTCCACTGACAGGAAATTGAACACACAGGTACAGGGTATAAAGGGGTTTAATGTCCAAGTGGGCGGGGCCTGTTCTTCGTGTTTCCTAAGCTAGGAGTCAGGTCTCCTTGTGTCTCTGTGATATACTTACCTATCTCTCTTCTAGAGCCGCTCCTGCCTCGCCATCCGGTCCTGCCGATTCCCGAACCCCGAACGCTGACTATCTGCCATCCCGTCAGTCCGTACCATCTCTGATCCCTGTGGTGACCCGTCCTCTCGCTCCATCGGTTCCGGACTCTGCCTGACATCTCGGCCTCCGAACCTGAGCTCCGTCACCCGGACTACCATCAGTGACTCCGTGGTCCCAGGGACTTCTCCATTCCACTCTTTTGCACGGACTGTCCTGCTACCCGTAGTGCTCCGGCTACCGGACCCCTTGCCTTCATTAAGGTGTTCGGCCCAGTGGATCCACCTCCTGGGTCTGCCCGTCCACCTGGCCCTAACACCTATAGAATCAGTGTTTGTGAAAAAACTGTACGTGATGATATTTTTTCAATATTTTTACTGAGTCCAATGATCAAAAGTATGAAAAAAATCACATCTTTCAAAAATTTTTACCCTTGGAAACCTGTGTTATTATTACTATGCACGAGCCCTAAATTGTCTGAAAAACAACAAATATGCTGGTTGGATAGACCTTGACCCCACAATTCAACGGCCACAATTAAGGAGAAAAGTGCTAAGAGAGTTAAATTTGCCCCTGAAATAACCCATGATACGGGCCAAGGAGGGACACACCATTTTGATCCGAAAATAGCCCAACACCATGAGAGACGGGCAAATCCGTGAAAAGACAAAGTTCCAAGCTACAACTGACGCAGGATCTACAGCACATACGCCCATTGTAATTGTTCATGATTTCCGGCCACTACGCATTTCAGCCTTCAGGGACCTGGTAATTCGAATGCTATGTCCAGGAGTAGAGATGAGCGAACCGGTCCCGGTTCGGCTCGAGGTCGGTTCGCCGAACGGAGCTCCCGTTCGAGTTCGGCTCGTCGAACGTTCGACGAACCGAACTCGAGCCAATAGGAAACAATGGCAGGCAATCACAAACACAGTAAAACACCTAGAAAACACCCTCAAAGGTGTCCAAAAGGTGACAAACAACTCACAACACAACACAAACACATGGGAAAGTGACAAGGACATATACTCATGCGAAAACAAAACAGCTGGACAAGGAAAAAGAGGAGGACACACAGATATAGGCATGGCACGCCATTCTAAAATCATGTAAAACACCGCAAGGTGACTCCAAGCGGAGTCTCCCTTTTTTCCAAAAATTGGGCCCCACACACACCCACCCCTTCAGTGGCAGCAGTTGTGCCCCAGTTGTACACTTCACAGCTACATTTGCATCAAGCACATTCAAAAATACGCTATTCTTAACCGTCCCCAGGATGACACCGGGGTAAGTAGCAAAGTCTTTCCTGATCCCAGCTCTGTTCATCTTGGCTTCTTTTAAAAACACAGCAAGCAAGGGTTACTCCAAGCGGAGTCTCCCTTTTTTCCAAAAATTGGGCCACACAGACACCCACCCCATCAGTGGCAGCACTTGGGCCCTAGTTGCAAACAGGATGTTTTGATTTGCATCAAGCAAATTCAAAAATACGCCATAATTAACCGTCCCCAGGATGACACCGGGGTAGGTAGCAAAGTCTTTCCTGATCCCAGCTCTGTTCATCTTGGCTTCTTTTAAAAACACAGCAAGCAAGGGTTACTCCAAGCGGAGTCTCCCTTTTTTCCAAAAATTGGGCCACACAGACACCCACCCCATCAGTGGCAGGACTTGGGCCCTAGTTGCAAACAGGATGTTTTGATTTGCATCAAGCACATTCAAAAATACGCCATTCTTATCCGTCCCCAGGATGACACCGGGGTAGGTAGATAAAGTCTTTGCTGACCCATGACTTGTTCATCTTGGCTTCTTTTAAAAACACAGCAAGCAAGGGTTACTCCAAGCGGAGTCTCCCTTTTTTCCAAAAATTGGGCCACACAGACACCCACCCCATCAGTGGCAGCACTTGGGCCCTAGTTGCAAACAGGATGTTTTGATTTGCATCAAGCACATTCAAAAATACGCCATAATTAACCGTCCCCAGGATGACACCGGGGTAGGTAGCAAAGTCTTTCCTGATCCCAGCTCTGTTCATCTTGGCTTCTTTTAAAAACACAGCAAGCAAGGGTTACTCCAAGCGGAGTCTCCCTTTTTTCCAAAAATTGGGCCACACAGACACCCACCCCATCAGTGGCAGCACTTGGGCCCTAGTTGCAAACAGGATGTTTTGATTTGCATCAAGCACATTCAAAAATACGCCATAATTAACCGTCCCCAGGATGACACCGGGGTAGGTAGCAAAGTCTTTCCTGATCCCAGCTCTGTTCATCTTGGCTTCTTTTAAAAACACAGCAAGCAAGGGTTACTCCAAGCGGAGTCTCCCTTTTTTCCAAAAATTGGGCCACACAGACACCCACCCCATCAGTGGCAGCACTTGGGCCCTAGTTGCAAACAGGATGTTTTGATTTCCATCAAGCACATTCCAAAATTCGCCATAATTAACCGTCCCCAGGATGACACCGGGGTAGGTAGCAAAGTCTTTCCTGATCCCAGCTCTGTTCATCTTGGCTTCTTTTAAAAACACAGCAAGCAAGGGTTACTCCAAGCGGAGTCTCCCTTTTTTCCAAAAATTGGGCCACGCAGACACCCACCCCATCAGTGGAAGCACTTGGGCCCTAGTTGCAAACAGGATGTTTTGATTTGCATCAAGCACATTCAAAAATACGCCATAATTAACCGTCCCCAGGATGACACCGGGGTAGGTAGCAAAGTCTTTCCTGATCCCAGCTCTGTTCATCTTGGCTTCTTTTAAAAACACAGCAAGCAAGGGTTACTCCAAGCGGAGTCTCCCTTTTTTCCAAAAATTGGGCCACACAGACACCCACCCCATCAGTGGCAGCACTTGGGCCCTAGTTGCAAACAGGATGTTTTGATTTGCATCAAGCACATTCAAAAATACGCCATAATTAACCGTCCCCAGGATGACACCGGGGTAGGTAGCAAAGTCTTTCCTGATCCCAGCTCTGTTCATCTTGGCTTCTTTTAAAAACACAGCAAGCAAGGGTTACTCCAAGCGGAGTCTCCCTTTTTTCCAAAAATTGGGCCCCACACACACCCACCCCTTCAGTGGCAGCAGTTGTGCCCCAGTTGTACACTTCACAGCTACATTTGCATCAAGCACATTCAAAAATACGCTATTCTTAACCGTCCCCAGGATGACACCGGGGTAGGTAGCAAAGTCTTTCCTGATCCCAGCTCTGTTCATCTTGGCTTCTTTTAAAAACACAGCAAGCAAGGGTTACTCCAAGTGGAGTCTCCCTTTTTTCCAAAAATTGGGCCACACAGACACCCACCCCATCAGTGGCAGCACTTGGGCCCTAGTTGCAAACAGGATGTTTTGATTTGCATCAAGCACATTCAAAAATACGCCATAATTAACCGTCCCCAGGATGACACCGGGGTAGGTAGCAAAGTCTTTCCTGATCCCAGCTCTGTTCATCTTGGCTTCTTTTAAAAACACAGCAAGCAAGGGTTACTCCAAGCGGAGTCTCCCTTTTTTCCAAAAATTGGGCCCCACACACACCCACCCCTTCAGTGGCAGCAGTTGTGCCCCAGTTGTACACTTCACAGCTACATTTGCATCAAGCACATTCAAAAATACGCTATTCTTAACCGTCCCCAGGATGACACCGGGGTAGGTAGCAAAGTCTTTCCTGATCCCAGCTCTGTTCATCTTGGCTTCTTTTAAAAACACAGCAAGCAAGGGTTACTCCAAGCGGAGTCTCCCTTTTTTCCAAAAATTGGGCCACACAGACACCCACCCCATCAGTGGCAGCACTTGGGCCCTAGTTGCAAACAGGATGTTTTGATTTGCATCAAGCACATTCAAAAATACGCCATAATTAACCGTCCCCAGGATGACACCGGGGTAGGTAGCAAAGTCTTTCCTGATCCCAGCTCTGTTCATCTTGGCTTCTTTTAAAAACACAGCAAGCAAGGGTTACTCCAAGCGGAGTCTCCCTTTTTTCCAAAAATTGGGCCCCACACACACCCACCCCTTCAGTGGCAGCAGTTGTGCCCCAGTTGTACACTTCACAGCTACATTTGCATCAAGCACATTCAAAAATACGCTATTCTTAACCGTCCCCAGGATGACACCGGGGTAGGTAGCAAAGTCTTTCCTGATCCCAGCTCTGTTCATCTTGGCTTCTTTTAAAAACACAGCAAGCAAGGGTTACTCCAAGCGGAGTCTCCCTTTTTTCCAAAAATTGGGCCACACAGACACCCACCCCATCAGTGGCAGCACTTGGGCCCTAGTTGCAAACAGGATGTTTTGATTTGCATCAAGCACATTCCAAATCAACAAGCATTTACTCTCCCCAGGATGACACAGGGGTAGTAAATTCCTTATGGATCCATGACTTGTTCATTTTGATGAACGTCAGTCTGTCCACATTGTCACTGGACAGACGCGTGCGCTTATCTGTCAGCACACACCCAGCAGCACTGAATACACGTTCAGAGACAACGCTGGCAGCTGGACACGACAAAATCTCCAAGGCGTAACTGGAGAGCTCTGGCCATTTTTCTAGGTTTGAAGCCCAAAAGGAGCAAGGCTCCAGTTGCACAGTCATGGCATCGATGTTCATTTGGAGATACTCCTGTATCATCCTCTCCAGCCGTTGAGTATGTGTCAGACTTGTTGTCTCTGGTGGCCTTGCAAAAGAGGGTCTAAAAAAATTATGAAAAGATTCCATAAAATTGCTGTTACCGGCACCAGATACGGTCCTACTGGTACGGGTAGACTGTTGAAGATGACGAGACCGTCCCATGTTTGTCAAGTTACAACTGGGAGATTCCCTCCCTGCACCTGCACGGTTGTTTGGTGGAAAAGCCGAGCTAAGATCGAGTAACAGCTTCTGCTGATACTCCTGCATACGTGCGTCCCTTTCTATGGCTGGAATTATGTCACAAAATTTGGACTTGTACCGGGGATCTAATAGTGTGGCAATCCAGTAGTCATCATCACTTCTAATTTTGACAATACGACTGTCATGTTGGAGGTAGTGCAACAAAAAGGCACTCATGTGTCTTGCGCAGCCATGCGGACCAAGTCCACGCTGTGTTTGTGGCATAGAGGTGCTACCCGTTCTTTCTTCCTCTGACATCTCCCCCCAACCTCTTTCAACTGAAATTTGACCAAGGTCTCCCTCATCCGCTGAGTCTTCCATGTCCATGGACAGTTCGTCCTCCATTTCTTCATGTTCTCCTGCACCTTGCTCAACATTTCGCCTGCTACTATGCGCCCTTGTCGATCCCTGTTCCTCATGGTCCCATGCCTGCTGCGTTGGTGATGATGAACGTCTGGACCTTGGTGATGTTGTTGTCCCTTGCGCATATGAATCCTCCTGTAGTCCCTCCCCTTCATGTTGTCCCACCCCCTGACTCCGAATAGTGTTTAGCGTGTGCTCCAGCATGTAAATGACTGGAATCGTCATGCTGATAATGGCATTGTCAGAGCTAAACATATTCGTCGCCATGTCGAAACTGTGCAGAAGGGTGCATAGGTCCTTGATCTGAGACCACTCCATCAGGGTGATCTGCCCCACCTCTGCATCTCGTTGGCCCAGGCTATACGTCATGACGTATTGCACCAGGGCTCTGCGGTGCTGCCACAGTCGCTGTAACATGTGGAGAGTTGAATTCCAGCGTGTCGCCACATCGCATTTCAGGCGATGAACCGGCAGGCCGAAAGACTTCTGGAGCGATGCAAGTCGCTCTGCTGCGGCGCTTGAACGGCGGAAGTGAGCTGACAGTTTTCGTGCCCTGTTCAGAAGGCCATCTAGGCCGGGATAGTGTGTTAAAAATTGCTGGACGACAAGGTTCAACACGTGAGCCATACAAGGTACGTGTGTCACAATGCCCAGGCGAAGTGCCGCACCCAGGTTTGCAGCATTGTCGCACACGGCCTTACCAGGCTGCAGGTTGAGTGGAGACAACCATTTATTAAACTCGGACCACAGAGCTGACCACAACTCCTCAGCTGTGTGACTCTTATTCCCAAGACATGTCAAGCTAAAGACCGCCTGATGCCGTTGCGCTCTGCTGCCAGCATAGTAATGAGGCGTGCGTGATTCCTTCTGCGCAGTGAGAACGCTGGTGGCCTGACCAGGCAGGCTTGGGGCGGAGGTGGAGGACCCAGATGAGGTGGAGGATGCAGAAGCTGTGGAGGAACTTGGACAGACAGAGGATTGACACACAAGTCGTGGGGACGGCAAGACTTGTGCAGCAGACCCTTCACCATCTATCACCATAGTTACCCAGTGCCCAGTCAGCGACATGTAACGTCCCTGTCCATGCTTACTGGTCCAAGTATCGGTGGTGAAATGCACCCGTTCACACACAGAGTTTCTCAAGGAAGCGGTGATGTTGTGTGCGACATGCTGGTGTAGCGCGGGCACACCTTTCTTAGAGAAGTAGTGGCGACTAGGCATCTGGTACTGGGGCACAGCGACAGACATAAGGTCTCTAAAATCCTGTGTGTCCACTAGGCGGAAAGGCAGCATTTCGGTAGACAACAGCTTACAGAGGGATAGAGTCAACCTCTTAGCTTTGTCATGGGTCGGAGGAAGTGGCCTTTTATTTGACCACATCTGAGGGACAGAGATCTGGCTGCTGTGTGTAGACGGTGTTGAGTAGGGTGTCCCTGGAAAAATGCAGGTTTGTGAGGAAAGTGCAGGCGGAGACATGATGTTGCCTTCATCCAACGTTGGTGCTATCGATGTCTGAGAGAGCTGTACACACTCACTTGTTTCCCCTTCCAAACCAACTGACGACCTTACAAGCAAACTGCCTGTTGCGGTTACAGTGGTGGAAGTTTGGCGTGGAAAAACAGGTGTGACAGCTGTCCCCACAGTCCTAGAAGATGAAGAGCGCGCGGATGCACTGGAAGGGGCGGGCGGTGGATGGTTCGCTCTTGCAGCATTGCAGCACAGTGAGCTTCCTACCGGGACCTATGATATTTATTCATGTGACGATTCATGGAAGAAGTTGTCAAAGTGCTGAGGTTTTGACCTCTACTAAGAGAATCATGACAAATTTTACATATCACATGATTTGGGCGATCTTTTTCTATGTCAAAAAAGGACCAGGCTAGGCAAGGCTTAGAGGCCATGCGACCTGTTGATCCACCCCGAATAATGCTCATAGGCAGAGTGGTGGCTGAGGATGCAGTTGTAGACGTGCTACCAGTGCTCCGACTCTGTCCAGGAAGGCGCAAGGTAACTTCGTCGTCGGTTGCATCCTCCTCCACCGCCTCTGTTGACCTCCTCGAGTGCCTGACTGGGGGTTGACAGTAGGTGGGATCTAGAACTTCATCATCAATTGTTGTGTTTGCACTCCCCTCCCCCTCAGACCGAGCCTCTTCTTGCCCTGACCGAATATTTAAGTTGTCATCCCAATCGGGTATCTGCGTCTCATCTTCATCAGTATGTTCCTCATTGTCTATAACCACAGGTGTTACAGTTTGTGACAAAGGGTCAACATTATGCTCAGAAACTTGGTCCTCACAGCCTGAATCAGAGTCACAAAGGTTCTGGGCATCACTGCAGACCATTTCCTGTTCTGTATTCACTGTAGCTTGGGAGCAGACCTCTGATTCCCAGGCTATAGTGTGACTGAGCAGCTCTGCAGACTCAGCCATCTCAGTTCCACCATACTGTGCAGGGCTGATGGAGACTTCAGAGCTGGGAGAAATCAAGTGTGATTGGGATGACAACTCAGAGGACTGGTGTTTTTTGGATGCGGTACTTGAAGTGGCTGAGAGGGCACTTGTTGGACCACTTGAGATCCATTCAAGCATTTTCCTTTTTTGCCCATCATCTACCTTTCTTCCTGTTGTTCGTGTCCGTAAAAAAGGGAGCACATCGGATTGTCCACGGTAAGTAGTAGACATCTTACTTTTGCTGGTAGATGGTCTATCTTCAGCAGATGATAATGGAGCTTTGCCACTTTCCCCACAGACAAAACCTTTTTTGCCTTTTCCACCACGCCTCTTCCCCTTTCCACCAGCATCTGTCATTTTGCCACTCATGTTGATTGCGACAAGATTGTGGACTGAAAATGTGGTAGTAAAAATTGAGAGGTGGTGAAGATTGCAGTGGTGGTCTAGCTTTATTAACAGCAGAATAATAAAGAATAAATATCCCTGACAATGCAACTTATTTATAATGAGTTGGAGTGTGCAACGCAGGCAGATGCGCTCTGCAAATGTCTTGGCACTAGTGGGACTATAGCAAAGTCCAATAGCCACGTATAGGATGCCACTAGGTACACTGAGTGTTTGCTAGAATAATGGCTAAGTTAAAATTAGTTGGAGTGTGCAACGCAGGCAGATGCGCTCTGCAAATGTCTTGGCACTAGTGGGACTATAGCAAAGTCCAATAGCCACGTATAGGATGCCACTAGGTACACTGAGTGTTTGCTAGTATAATGGCTTACTTATAATTAGTTGGAGTGTGCAACGCAGGCAGATACGCTCTGCAAATGTCTTGGCACTAGTGGGACTATAGCAAAGTCCAATAGCCACGTATAGGATGCCACTAGGTACACTGAGTGTTTGCTAGTATAATGGCTTACTTATAATTAGTTGGAGTGTGCAACGCAGGCAGATGCGCTCTGCAAATGTCTTGGCACTAGTGGGACTATAGCAAAGTCCAATAGCCACAGATAGGATGCCACTAGGTACACTGAGTGTTTGCTAGTATAATGGCTTACTTATAATTAGTTGGAGTGTGCAACGCAGGCAGATGCGCTCTGCAAATGTCTTGGCCCTAGTGGGACTATAGCAAGGTCCAATAGCCACGTATAGGATGCCACTAGGTACACTGAGTGTTTGCTAGTATAATGGCTTACTTATAATTAGTTGGAGTGTGCAACGCAGGCAGATGCGCTCTGCAAATGTCTTGGCACTAGTGGGACTATAGCAAAGTCCAATAGCCACGTATAGGATGCCACTAGGTACACTGAGTGTTTACTAGTATAATGGCTTACTTATAATTAGTTGGAGTGTGCAACGCAGGCAGATGCGCTCTGCAAATGTCTTGGCACTAGTGGGACTATAGCAAGGTCCAATAGCCACGTATAGGATGCCACTAGGTACACTGAGTGCTTGCTAGTATAATGGCTTACTTATAATTAGTTGGAGTGTGCAACGCAGGCAGATGCGCTCTGCAAATGTCTTGGCACTAGTGGGACTATAGCAAAGTCCAATAGCCACGTATAGGATGCCACTAGGTACACTGAGTGTTTGCTTGTATAATGGCTTAGTTTAAAAAAGTTGGAGTGTGCAATGCAGGCAGACGTGCTCTGCAAATGTCTTTGCACTAGTGGGACTATAGCAAAGTCCAATAGCCACAGATAGGATGCCACTAGGTACACTGAGTTTTTGCTAGTATAATGGCTTACTTATAATTAGTTGGAGTGTGCAACGCAGGCAGATGCGCTCTGCAAATGTCTTGGCACTAGTGGGACTATAGCAAGGTCCAATAGCCACGTATAGGATGCCACTAGGTACACTCAGTGTTTGCTAGTATAATGGCTTACTTATAATTAGTTGGAGTGTGCAACGCAGGCAGATGCGCTCTGCAAATGTCTTGGCACTAGTGGGACTATAGCAAGGTCCAATAGCCACGTATAGGATGCCACTAGGTACACTGAGTGTTTGCTAGTATAATGGCTTACTTATAATTAGTTGGAGTGTGCAACGCAGGCAGATGCGCTCTGCAAATGTCTTGGCACTAGTGGGACTATAGCAAAGTCCAATAGCCACAGATAGGATGCCACTAGGTACACTGAGTGTTTGCTAGTATAATGGCTTACTTATAATTAGTTGGAGTGTGCAACGCAGGCAGATGCGCTCTGCAAATGTCTTGGCACTAGTGGGACTATAGCAAGGTCCAATAGCCACGTATAGGATGCCACTAGGTACACTGAGTGTTTGCTAGTATAATGGCTTACTTATAATTAGTTGGAGTGTGCAACGCAGGCAGATGCGCTCTGCAAATGTCTTGGCACTAGTGGGACTATAGCAAGGTCCAATAGCCACGTATAGGATGCCACTAGGTACACTGAGTGTTTGCTAGTATAATATAATATAATTCCCATTGTAAGGAAGTGGGTCTATTTTAGTATAGCCCTTAGGCAGGGCAGCCAAAAATTGGGAGGCTCCACGTTGTCCCTGCATAGAGACGTGCATGAGGGCCTCAAAACATTGTTCCCATTGCAAAGGAGCGGGTCTCCTGTCGTTGTAATGTCCATTCTGCAAAGAATGGGCGAAAAAATTTACCACTGGGGGTATACCTGAAACAAAGGCCTAACTCTTGTAACGGTCATCCCTGCATTATAAAACCGGACATTTTCTTCACGGACGCCATTATCTGCCTTCTGCGTCTTTGGTGTCAGACATCACTGTCGCAGCTCCGTCCTCCTGAGTCCTATAGCCGATACAGCTGTATGCGCTGCATACACAGCGTTAGACAGCATAGGGAGAGCACTTTATAGCAGTCCTTTTAAGGGCTCAAACCGGCAGGGTCAGAGAGCCATAGGTGACAGGTCCTGCAAACAGCAACAGCATCTGTGTAGCCAAGGTCAGGGATTTCCTCCCTGCATTTCACCATTAGGAGGGAATAGAAAGGCAGGCTTCCATTCCTCTACCCAGAGCACCACAATCCTGCCACTGTACCCTCCTGTCCTCTGCACACTCCAACTCATTATAACTAAGCCATTATACTAGCAAACACTCAGTGTACCTAGTGGCATCCTATCTGTGGCTATTGGACTTTGCTATAGTCCCACTAGTGCAAAGACATTTGCAGAGCACGTCTGCCTGCATTGCACACTCCAACTTTTTTAAACTAAGCAATTTTACTAGCAAACACTCAGTGTACCTAGTGGCATCCTATACGTGGCTATTGGACTTTGCTATAGTCCCACTAGTGCCAAGACATTTGCAGAGCGCATCTGCCTGCGTTGCACACTCCAACTAATTTTAACTTAGCCATTATACTAGCAAACACTCAGTGTACCTAGTGGCATCCTATACGTGCCTATTGGACTTTGCTATAGTCCCAATAGTGCCAAGAGATTTGCAGAGCGCATCTGCCTGTGTTGCACACTCCAACTAATTATAAGTAAGCCATTATACTAGCAAACACTCAGTGTACCTAGTGGCATCCTATCTGTGGCTATTGGACTTTGCTATAGTCCCACTAGTGCAAAGACATTTGCAGAGCACGTCTGCCTGCATTGCACACTCCAACTTTTTTAAACTAAGCAATTTTACTAGCAAACACTCAGTGTACCTAGTGGCATCCTATACGTGGCTATTGGACTTTGCTATAGTCCCACTAGTGCCAAGACATTTGCAGAGGGCATCTGCCTGCGTTGCACACTCCAACTAATTATAAGTAAGCCATTATACTAGCAAACACTCAGTGTACCTAGTGGCATCCTATCTGTGGCTATTGGACTTTGCTATAGTCCCACTAGTGCAAAGACATTTGCAGAGCACGTCTGCCTGCATTGCACACTCCAACTTTTTTAAACTAAGCAATTTTACTAGCAAACACTCAGTGTACCTAGTGGCATCCTATACGTGGCTATTGGACTTTGCTATAGTCCCACTAGTGCCAAGACATTTGCAGAGCGCATCTGCCTGCGTTGCACACTCCAACTAATTATAAGTAAGCCATTATACTAGCAAACACTCAGTGTACCTAGTGGCATCCTATCTGTGGCTATTGGACTTTGCTATAGTCCCACTAGTGCCAAGACATTTGCAGAGCGCATCTGCCTGCGTTGCACACTCCAACTAATTATAAGTAAGCCATTATACTAGCAAACATTCAGTGTACCTAGTGGCATCCTATACGTGGCTATTGGACCTTGCTATAGTCCCACTAGTGCCAAGACATTTGCAGAGCGCATCTGCCTGCGTTGCACACTCCAACTAATTATAAGTAAGCCATTATACTAGCAAACACTCAGTGTACCTAGTGGCATCCTATACGTGGCTATTGGACCTTGCTATAGTCCCACTAGTGCCAAGACATTTGCAGAGCGCATCTGCCTGCGTTGCACACTCCAACTAATTATAAGTAAGCCATTATACTAGCAAACACTCAGTGTACCTAGTGGCATCCTATCTGTGGCTATTGGACTTTGCTATAGTCCCACTAGTGCCAAGACATTTGCAGAGCGCATCTGCCTGCGTTGCACACTCCAACTAATTTTAACTTAGCCATTATACTAGCAAACACTCAGTGTACCTAGTGGCATCCTATACGTGGCTATTGGACTTTGCTATAGTCCCACTAGTGCCAAGACATTTGCAGAGCGCATCTGCCTGCGTTGCACACTCCAACTAATTATAAGTAAGCCATTATACTAGCAAACACTCAGTGTACCTAGTGGCATCCTATCTGTGGCTATTGGACTTTGCTATAGTCCCACTAGTGCAAAGACATTTGCAGAGCACGTCTGCCTGCATTGCACACTCCAACTTTTTTAAACTAAGCAATTTTACTAGCAAACACTCAGTGTACCTAGTGGCATCCTATACGTGGCTATTGGACTTTGCTATAGTCCCACTAGTGCCAAGACATTTGCAGAGCGCATCTGCCTGCGTTGCACACTCCAACTAATTTTAACTTAGCCATTATACTAGCAAACACTCAGTGTACCTAGTGGCATCCTATACGTGCCTATTGGACTTTGCTATAGTCCCAATAGTGCCAAGAGATTTGCAGAGCGCATCTGCCTGTGTTGCACACTCCAACTAATTATAAGTAAGCCATTATACTAGCAAACACTCAGTGTACCTAGTGGCATCCTATCTGTGGCTATTGGACTTTGCTATAGTCCCACTAGTGCAAAGACATTTGCAGAGCACGTCTGCCTGCATTGCACACTCCAACTTTTTTAAACTAAGCAATTTTACTAGCAAACACTCAGTGTACCTAGTGGCATCCTATACGTGGCTATTGGACTTTGCTATAGTCCCACTAGTGCCAAGACATTTGCAGAGGGCATCTGCCTGCGTTGCACACTCCAACTAATTATAAGTAAGCCATTATACTAGCAAACACTCAGTGTACCTAGTGGCATCCTATCTGTGGCTATTGGACTTTGCTATAGTCCCACTAGTGCAAAGACATTTGCAGAGCACGTCTGCCTGCATTGCACACTCCAACTTTTTTAAACTAAGCAATTTTACTAGCAAACACTCAGTGTACCTAGTGGCATCCTATACGTGGCTATTGGACTTTGCTATAGTCCCACTAGTGCCAAGACATTTGCAGAGCGCATCTGCCTGCGTTGCACACTCCAACTAATTATAAGTAAGCCATTATACTAGCAAACACTCAGTGTACCTAGTGGCATCCTATCTGTGGCTATTGGACTTTGCTATAGTCCCACTAGTGCCAAGACATTTGCAGAGCGCATCTGCCTGCGTTGCACACTCCAACTAATTATAAGTAAGCCATTATACTAGCAAACATTCAGTGTACCTAGTGGCATCCTATACGTGGCTATTGGACCTTGCTATAGTCCCACTAGTGCCAAGACATTTGCAGAGCGCATCTGCCTGCGTTGCACACTCCAACTAATTATAAGTAAGCCATTATACTAGCAAACACTCAGTGTACCTAGTGGCATCCTATACGTGGCTATTGGACCTTGCTATAGTCCCACTAGTGCCAAGACATTTGCAGAGCGCATCTGCCTGCGTTGCACACTCCAACTAATTATAAGTAAGCCATTATACTAGCAAACACTCAGTGTACCTAGTGGCATCCTATCTGTGGCTATTGGACTTTGCTATAGTCCCACTAGTGCCAAGACATTTGCAGAGCGCATCTGCCTGCGTTGCACACTCCAACTAATTTTAACTTAGCCATTATACTAGCAAACACTCAGTGTACCTAGTGGCATCCTATACGTGGCTATTGGACTTTGCTATAGTCCCACTAGTGCCAAGACATTTGCAGAGCGCATCTGCCTGCGTTGCACACTCCAACTAATTATAAGTAAGCCATTATACTAGCAAACACTCAGTGTACCTAGTGGCATCCTATCTGTGGCTATTGGACTTTGCTATAGTCCCACTAGTGCAAAGACATTTGCAGAGCACGTCTGCCTGCATTGCACACTCCAACTTTTTTAAACTAAGCAATTTTACTAGCAAACACTCAGTGTACCTAGTGGCATCCTATACGTGGCTATTGGACTTTGCTATAGTCCCACTAGTGCCAAGACATTTGCAGAGGGCATCTGCCTGCGTTGCACACTCCAACTAATTATAAGTAAGCCATTATACTAGCAAACACTCAGTGTACCTAGTGGCATCCTATCTGTGGCTATTGGACTTTGCTATAGTCCCACTAGTGCAAAGACATTTGCAGAGCACGTCTGCCTGCATTGCACACTCCAACTAATTATAAGTAAGCCATTATACTAGCAAACACTCAGTGTACCTAGTGGCATCCTATACGTGGCTATTGGACTTTGCTATAGTCCCACTAGTGCCAAGACATTTGCAGAGCGCATCTGCCTGCGTTGCACACTCCAACTAATTATAAGTAAGCCATTATACTAGCAAACACTCAGTGTACCTAGTGGCATCCTATCTGTGGCTATTGGACTTTGCTATAGTCCCACTAGTGCAAAGACATTTGCAGAGCACGTCTGCCTGCATTGCACACTCCAACTTTTTTAAACTAAGCAATTTTACTAGCAAACACTCAGTGTACCTAGTGGCATCCTATACGTGGCTATTGGACTTTGCTATAGTCCCACTAGTGCCAAGACATTTGCAGAGGGCATCTGCCTGCGTTGCACACTCCAACTAATTATAAGTAAGCCATTATACTAGCAAACACTCAGTGTACCTAGTGGCATCCTATCTGTGGCTATTGGACTTTGCTATAGTCCCACTAGTGCAAAGACATTTGCAGAGCACGTCTGCCTGCATTGCACACTCCAACTTTTTTAAACTAAGCAATTTTACTAGCAAACACTCAGTGTACCTAGTGGCATCCTATCTGTGGCTATTGGACTTTGCTATAGTCCCACTAGTGCCAAGACATTTGCAGAGCGCATCTGCCTGCGTTGCACACTCCAACTAATTATAAGTAAGCCATTATACTAGCAAACACTCAGTGTACCTAGTGGCATCCTATACGTGGCTATTGGACTTTGCTATAGTCCCACTAGTGCCAAGACATTTGCAGAGCGCATCTGCCTGCGTTGCACACTCCAACTAATTATAAGTAAGCCATTATACTAGCAAACATTCAGTGTACCTAGTGGCATCCTATACGTGGCTATTGGACCTTGCTATAGTCCCACTAGTGCCAAGACATTTGCAGAGCGCATCTGCCTGCGTTGCACACTCCAACTAATTATAAGTAAGCCATTATACTAGCAAACACTCAGTGTACCTAGTGGCATCCTATACGTGGCTATTGGACCTTGCTATAGTCCCACTAGTGCCAAGACATTTGCAGAGCGCATCTGCCTGCATTGCACACTCCAACTAATTATAAGTAAGCCATTATACTAGCAAACACTCAGTGTACCTAGTGGCATCCTATACGTGGCTATTGGACTTTGCTATAGTCCCACTAGTGCCAAGACATTTGCAGAGCGCATCTGCCTGCGTTGCACACTCCAACTAATTTTAACTTAGCCATTATACTAGCAAACACTCAGTGTACCTAGTGGCATCCTATACGTGGCTATTGGACTTTGCTATAGTCCCACTAGTGCCAAGACATTTGCAGAGCGCATCTGCCTGCGTTGCACACTCCAACTCATTATAAATAAGTTGCATTGTCAGGGATATTTATTCTTTATTATTCTGCTGTTAATAAAGCTAGACCACCACTGCAATCTTCACCACCTCTCAATTTTTACTACCACATTTTCAGTCCACAATCTTGTCGCAATCAACATGAGTGGCAAAATGACAGATGCTGGTGGAAAGGGGAAGAGGCGTGGTGGAAAAGGCAAAAAAGGTTTTGTCTGTGGGGAAAGTGGCAAAGCTCCATTATCATCTGCTGAAGATAGACCATCTACCAGCAAAAGTAAGATGTCTACTACTTACCGTGGACAATCCGATGTGCTCCCTTTTTTACGGACACGAACAACAGGAAGAAAGGTAGATGATGGGCAAAAAAGGAAAATGCTTGAATGGATCTCAAGTGGTCCAACAAGTGCCCTCTCAGCCACTTCAAGTACCGCATCCAAAAAACACCAGTCCTCTGAGTTGTCATCCCAATCACACTTGATTTCTCCCAGCTCTGAAGTCTCCATCAGCCCTGCACAGTATGGTGGAACTGAGATGGCTGAGTCTGCAGAGCTGTTCAGTCACACTATAGCCTGGGAATCAGAGGTCTGCTCCCAAGCTACAGTGAATACAGAACAGGAAATGGTCTGCAGTGATGCCCAGAACCTTTGTGACTCTGATTCAGGCTGTGAGGACCAAGTTTCTGAGCATAATGTTGACCCTTTGTCACAAACTGTAACACCTGTGGTTATAGACAATGAGGAACATACTGATGAAGATGAGACGCAGATACCCGATTGGGATGACAACTTAAATATTCGGTCAGGGCAAGAAGAGGCTCGGTCTGAGGGGGAGGGGAGTGCAAACACAACAATTGATGATGAAGTTCTAGATCCCACCTACTGTCAACCCCCAGTCAGGCACTCGAGGAGGTCAACAGAGGCGGTGGAGGAGGATGCAACCGACGACGAAGTTACCTTGCGCCTTCCTGGACAGAGTCGGAGCACTGGTAGCACGTCTACAACTGCATCCTCAGCCACCACTCTGCCTATGAGCATTATTCGGGGTGGATCAACAGGTCGCATGGCCTCTAAGCCTTGCCTAGCCTGGTCCTTTTTTGACATAGAAAAAGATCGCCCAAATCATGTGATATGTAAAATTTGTCATGATTCTCTTAGTAGAGGTCAAAACCTCAGCACTTTGACAACTTCTTCCATGAATCGTCACATGAATAAATATCATAGGTCCCGGTAGGAAGCTCACTGTGCTGCAATGCTGCAAGAGCGAACCATCCACCGCCCGCCCCTTCCAGTGCATCCGCGCGCTCTTCATCTTCTAGGACTGTGGGGACAGCTGTCACACCTGTTTTTCCACGCCAAACTTCCACCACTGTAACCGCAACAGGCAGTTTGCTTGTAAGGTCGTCAGTTGGTTTGGAAGGGGAAACAAGTGAGTGTGTACAGCTCTCTCAGACATCGATAGCACCAACGTTGGATGAAGGCAACATCATGTCTCCGCCTGCACTTTCCTCACAAACCTGCATTTTTCCAGGGACACCCTACTCAACACCGTCTACACACAGCAGCCAGATCTCTGTCCCTCAGATGTGGTCAAATAAAAGGCCACTTCCTCCGACCCATGACAAAGCTAAGAGGTTGACTCTATCCCTCTGTAAGCTGTTGTCTACCGAAATGCTGCCTTTCCGCCTAGTGGACACACAGGATTTTAGAGACCTTATGTCTGTCGCTGTGCCCCAGTACCAGATGCCTAGTCGCCACTACTTCTCTAAGAAAGGTGTGCCCGCGCTACACCAGCATGTCGCACACAACATCACCGCTTCCTTGAGAAACTCTGTGTGTGAACGGGTGCATTTCACCACCGATACTTGGACCAGTAAGCATGGACAGGGACGTTACATGTCGCTGACTGGGCACTGGGTAACTATGGTGATAGATGGTGAAGGGTCTGCTGCACAAGTCTTGCCGTCCCCACGACTTGTGTGTCAATCCTCTGTCTGTCCAAGTTCCTCCACAGCTTCTGCATCCTCCACCTCATCTGGGTCCTCCACCTCCGCCCCAAGCCTGCCTGGTCAGGCCACCAGCGTTCTCACTGCGCAGAAGGAATCACGCACGCCTCATTACTATGCTGGCAGCAGAGCGCAACGGCATCAGGCGGTCTTTAGCTTGACATGTCTTGGGAATAAGAGTCACACAGCTGAGGAGTTGTGGTCAGCTCTGCGGTCCGAGTTTAATAAATGGTTGTCTCCACTCAACCTGCAGCCTGGTAAGGCCGTGTGCGACAATGCTGCAAACCTGGGTGCGGCACTTCGCCTGGGCATTGTGACACACGTACCTTGTATGGCTCACGTGTTGAACCTTGTCGTCCAGCAATTTTTAACACACTATCCCGGCCTAGATGGCCTTCTGAACAGGGCACGAAAACTGTCAGCTCACTTCCGCCGTTCAAGCGCCGCAGCAGAGCGACTTGCATCGCTCCAGAAGTCTTTCGGCCTGCCGGTTCATCGCCTGAAATGCGATGTGGCGACACGCTGGAATTCAACTCTCCACATGTTACAGCGACTGTGGCAGCACCGCAGAGCCCTGGTGCAATACGTCATGACGTATAGCCTGGGCCAACGAGATGCAGAGGTGGGGCAGATCACCCTGATGGAGTGGTCTCAGATCAAGGACCTATGCACCCTTCTGCACAGTTTCGACATGGCGACGAATATGTTTAGCTCTGACAATGCCATTATCAGCATGACGATTCCAGTCATTTACATGCTGGAGCACACGCTAAACACTATTCGGAGTCAGGGGGTGGGACAACATGAAGGGGAGGGACTACAGGAGGATTCATATGCGCAAGGGACAACAACATCACCAAGGTCCAGACGTTCATCATCACCAACGCAGCAGGCATGGGACCATGGGGAACAGGGATCGACAAGGGCGCATAGTAGCAGGCGAAATGTTGAGCAAGGTGCAGGAGAACATGAAGAAATGGAGGACGAACTGTCCATGGACATGGAAGACTCAGCGGATGAGGGAGACCTTAGTCAAATTTCAGTTGAAAGAGGTTGGGGGGAGATGTCAGAGGAAGAAAGAACGGGTAGCACCTCTATGCCACAAACACAGCGTGGACTTGGTCCGCATGGCTGCGCAAGACACATGAGTGCCTTTTTGTTGCACTACCTCCAACATGACAGTCGTATTGTCAAAATTAGAAGTGATGATGACTACTGGATTGCCACACTATTAGATCCCCGGTACAAGTCCAAATTTTGTGACATAATTCCAGCCATAGAAAGGGACGCACGTATGCAGGAGTATCAGCAGAAGCTGTTACTCGATCTTAGCTCGGCTTTTCCACCAAACAACCGTGCAGGTGCAGGGAGGGAATCTCCCAGTTGTAACTTGACAAACATGGGACGGTCTCGTCATCTTCAACAGTCTACCCGTACCAGTAGGACCGTATCTGGTGCCGGTAACAGCAATTTTATGGAATCTTTTCATAATTTTTTTAGACCCTCTTTTGCAAGGCCACCAGAGACAACAAGTCTGACACATACTCAACGGCTGGAGAGGATGATACAGGAGTATCTCCAAATGAACATCGATGCCATGACTGTGCAACTGGAGCCTTGCTCCTTTTGGGCTTCAAACCTAGAAAAATGGCCAGAGCTCTCCAGTTACGCCTTGGAGATTTTGTCGTGTCCAGCTGCCAGCGTTGTCTCTGAACGTGTATTCAGTGCTGCTGGGTGTGTGCTGACAGATAAGCGCACGCGTCTGTCCAGTGACAATGTCATCAAAATGAACAAGTCATGGATCCATAAGGAATTTACTACCCCTGTGTCATCCTGGGGAGAGTAAATGCTTGTTGATTTGGAATGTGCTTGATGCAAATCAAAACATCCTGTTTGCAACTAGGGCCCAAGTGCTGCCACTGATGGGGTGGGTGTCTGTGTGGCCCAATTTTTGGAAAAAAGGGAGACTCCGCTTGGAGTAACCCTTGCTTGCTGTGTTTTTAAAAGAAGCCAAGATGAACAGAGCTGGGATCAGGAAAGACTTTGCTACCTACCCCGGTGTCATCCTGGGGACGGTTAAGAATAGCGTATTTTTGAATGTGCTTGATGCAAATGTAGCTGTGAAGTGTACAACTGGGGCACAACTGCTGCCACTGAAGGGGTGGGTGTGTGTGGGGCCCAATTTTTGGAAAAAAGGGAGACTCCGCTTGGAGTAACCCTTGCTTGCTGTGTTTTTAAAAGAAGCCAAGATGAACAGAGCTGGGATCAGGAAAGACTTTGCTACCTACCCCGGTGTCATCTTGGGGACGGTTAATTATGGCGTATTTTTGAATGTGCTTGATGCAAATCAAAACATCCTGTTTGCAACTAGGGCCCAAGTGCTGCCACTGATGGGGTGGGTGTCTGTGTGGCCCAATTTTTGGAAAAAAGGGAGACTCCGCTTGGAGTAACCCTTGCTTGCTGTGTTTTTAAAAGAAGCCAAGATGAACAGAGCTGGGATCAGGAAAGACTTTGCTACCTACCCCGGTGTCATCCTGGGGACGGTTAAGAATAGCGTATTTTTGAATGTGCTTGATGTAAATGTAGCTGTGAAGTGTACAACTGGGGCACAACTGCTGCCACTGAAGGGGTGGGTGTGTGTGGGGCCCAATTTTTGGAAAAAAGGGAGACTCCGCTTGGAGTAACCCTTGCTTGCTGTGTTTTTAAAAGAAGCCAAGATGAACAGAGCTGGGATCAGGAAAGACTTTGCTACCTACCCCGGTGTCATCCTGGGGACGGTTAATTATGGCGTATTTTTGAATGTGCTTGATGCAAATCAAAACATCCTGTTTGCAACTAGGGCCCAAGTGCTGCCACTGATGGGGTGGGTGTCTGTGTGGCCCAATTTTTGGAAAAAAGGGAGACTCCGCTTGGAGTAACCCTTGCTTGCTGTGTTTTTAAAAGAAGCCAAGATGAACAGAGCTGGGATCAGGAAAGACTTTGCTACCTACCCCGGTGTCATCCTGGGGACGGTTAAGAATAGCGTATTTTTGAATGTGCTTGATGCAAATGTAGCTGTGAAGTGTACAACTGGGGCACAACTGCTGCCACTGAAGGGGTGGGTGTGTGTGGGGCCCAATTTTTGGAAAAAAGGGAGACTCCGCTTGGAGTAACCCTTGCTTGCTGTGTTTTTAAAAGAAGCCAAGATGAACAGAGCTGGGATCAGGAAAGACTTTGCTACCTACCCCGGTGTCATCCTGGGGACGGTTAATTATGGCGTATTTTTGAATGTGCTTGATGCAAATCAAAACATCCTGTTTGCAACTAGGGCCCAAGTGCTGCCACTGATGGGGTGGGTGTCTGTGTGGCCCAATTTTTGGAAAAAAGGGAGACTCCGCTTGGAGTAACCCTTGCTTGCTGTGTTTTTAAAAGAAGCCAAGATGAACAGAGCTGGGATCAGGAAAGACTTTGCTACCTACCCCGGTGTCATCCTGGGGACGGTTAATTATGGCGTATTTTTGAATGTGCTTGATGCAAATCAAAACATCCTGTTTGCAACTAGGGCCCAAGTGCTGCCACTGATGGGGTGGGTGTCTGTGTGGCCCAATTTTTGGAAAAAAGGGAGACTCCGCTTGGAGTAACCCTTGCTTGCTGTGTTTTTAAAAGAAGCCAAGATGAACAGAGCTGGGATCAGGAAAGACTTTGCTACCTACCCCGGTGTCATCCTGGGGACGGTTAATTATGGCGAATTTTGGAATGTGCTTGATGGAAATCAAAACATCCTGTTTGCAACTAGGGCCCAAGTGCTGCCACTGATGGGGTGGGTGTCTGTGTGGCCCAATTTTTGGAAAAAAGGGAGACTCCGCTTGGAGTAACCCTTGCTTGCTGTGTTTTTAAAAGAAGCCAAGATGAACAGAGCTGGGATCAGGAAAGACTTTGCTACCTACCCCGGTGTCATCCTGGGGACGGTTAATTATGGCGTATTTTTGAATGTGCTTGATGCAAATCAAAACATCCTGTTTGCAACTAGGGCCCAAGTGCTGCCACTGATGGGGTGGGTGTCTGTGTGGCCCAATTTTTGGAAAAAAGGGAGACTCCGCTTGGAGTAACCCTTGCTTGCTGTGTTTTTAAAAGAAGCCAAGATGAACAGAGCTGGGATCAGGAAAGACTTTGCTACCTACCCCGGTGTCATCCTGGGGACGGTTAATTATGGCGTATTTTTGAATGTGCTTGATGCAAATCAAAACATCCTGTTTGCAACTAGGGCCCAAGTGCTGCCACTGATGGGGTGGGTGTCTGTGTGGCCCAATTTTTGGAAAAAAGGGAGACTCCGCTTGGAGTAACCCTTGCTTGCTGTGTTTTTAAAAGAAGCCAAGATGAACAGAGCTGGGATCAGGAAAGACTTTGCTACCTACCCCGGTGTCATCCTGGGGACGGTTAAGAATAGCGTATTTTTGAATGTGCTTGATGCAAATGTAGCTGTGAAGTGTACAACTGGGGCACAACTGCTGCCACTGAAGGGGTGGGTGTGTGTGGGACCCAATTTTTGGAAAAAAGGGAGACTCCGCTTGGAGTCACCTTGCGGTGTTTTACATGATTTTAGAATGGCGTGCCATGCCTATATCTGTGTGTCCTCCTCTTTTTCCTTGTCCAGCTGTTTTGTTTTCGCATGAGTATATGTCCTTGTCACTTTCCCATGTGTTTGTGTTGTGTTGTGAGTTGTTTGTCACCTTTTGGACACCTTTGAGGGTGTTTTCTAGGTGTTTTACTGTGTTTGTGATTGCCTGCCATTGTTTCCTATTGGCTCGAGTTCGGTTCGTCGAACGTTCGACGAGCCGAACTCGAACGGGAGCTCCGTTCGGCGAACCGACCTCGAGCCGAACCGGGACCGGTTCGCTCATCTCTACTCCTGGACATAGCATTCGAATTACCAGGTCCCTGAAGGCTGAAATGCGTAGTGGCCGGAAATCATGAACAATTACAATGGGCGTATGTGCTGTAGATCCTGCGTCAGTTGTAGCTTGGAACTTTGTCTTTTCACGGATTTGCCCGTCTCTCATGGTGTTGGGCTATTTTCGGATCAAAATGGTGTGTCCCTCCTTGGCCCGTATCATGGGTTATTTCAGGGGCAAATTTAACTCTCTTAGCACTTTTCTCCTTAATTGTGGCCGTTGAATTGTGGGGTCAAGGTCTATCCAACCAGCATATTTGTTGTTTTTCAGACAATTTAGGGCTCGTGCATAGTAATAATAACACAGGTTTCCAAGGGTAAAAATTTTTGAAAGATGTGATTTTTTTCATACTTTTGATCATTGGACTCAGTAAAAATATTGAAAAAATATCATCACGTACAGTTTTTTCACAAACACTGATTCTATAGGTGTTAGGGCCAGGTGGACGGGCAGACCCAGGAGGTGGATCCACTGGGCCGAACACCTTAATGAAGGCAAGGGGTCCGGTAGCCGGAGCACTACGGGTAGCAGGACAGTCCGTGCAAAAGAGTGGAATGGAGAAGTCCCTGGGACCACGGAGTCACTGATGGTAGTCCGGGTGACGGAGCTCAGGTTCGGAGGCCGAGATGTCAGGCAGAGTCCGGAACCGATGGAGCGAGAGGACGGGTCACCACAGGGATCAGAGATGGTACGGACTGACGGGATGGCAGATAGTCAGCGTTCGGGGTTCGGGAATCGGCAGGACCGGATGGCGAGGCAGGAGCGGCTCTAGAAGAGAGATAGGTAAGTATATCACAGAGACACAAGGAGACCTGACTCCTAGCTTAGGAAACACGAAGAACAGGCCCCGCCCACTTGGACATTAAACCCCTTTATACCCTGTACCTGTGTGTTCAATTTCCTGTCAGTGGACGCTGGCCCTTTAAGAGAGGGTCAATGACCGCGCGCGCGCCCTAATGCGCATGCGCGAGGCCCGGGTGCCAGAAGCCAGGGCAGGGAGCGGTGTATAGGAAGCAGGGGAGCCGGCCTGGAGCAGGGCTGCCGAAGGGCACCGGGAGCGGGGACCGGGCCGCCTGGGGACCGCAGGTGGTGGAGGCTGGAGACCGTGGAGCGGGGGATGTCTGCCAGAGGAGCCGGGGAGCGAAGCAGGGGACCCGGAGAGCGTGACAATAGGTTTCCAAAAGGTTAGAATTCTGAAAAGATTCCCTCCATACTTTTCTGAAGATGGTGCTCTAGTGTATTCAAGCGATGTTCCTGTGCTGATGGAAAATGTAACATTAAGTACAATGTGAGCGAGTGGAGACACGTCATTGTTTCATCCAAAAAGTCTGAAAGCTGTGCTACTGCTCAATGGCAGTAAGTATTCTTCAGTGTGTGTAGGGCATGTGTCGCGGGCAGAGGGGCCACGCACGCTACGCTCGGGTTCGGGGACTTCTGCTGCTGCTGCTGCTCGGTGGCTCGAGCGGAGGGCCAGATCCGGGGACTCGAGCAGCGCTCCTCGCCCACGAGTGAAAAGGGGGTGGTTTGTTTGGGGAGATAGTTAGTGACGTCACCCACAGGTCGTGGTGATAATGGGCACCACCACTGCTGGTGACGGGGATCCCGGGAGCGATGGCAGGGAGCAGCTAGGATGTTGGTTCCCCCTCCGTGGGTAGGGGTTGGTGATCCCGGGGCCCGGTGGCGGTACGGGGAGGCTGGATGGCTGGGGTGTACGTACCGAGGGAGCCCGTTTGCCCGCAGGCGCTGGCCCTTGGATCTCTAGCCTATGGCGGTGGCTTTTTATCCTCACGGTGTGGACGGTTGCCTTCTGTCGGGTCTTGGGTGTTAGGGAACCCCTGGGATTCCGGTCACTCTCGGATTTGACCATTGTCGGCGGCTCCTAGCCTGGTCAGGGTCCAATGGCCCTGCCTTTGTGCTTGGTACAGATCCGCTCACCGGTTCAGTTCCCCTCGGGTCACCGCCCGTCCCCGGTCCTACGGTTCAGCTGACTTGTACCACCTCCTGCAGACGGCCACCACCGTCTGCCGACCTTGCTGACAGTGCCTGGGCTCCTACCCAGACACTAACAGTTTCTGTCCTCTCACTTTCCACTACAAAACTAAACTAACTGCTTTTCCCGCCTCCAGGCCTGTGAACTCCTCGGTGGGTGGGGCCAACCGCCTGGCTCCGCCCCACCTGGTGTGGACATCAGACCCTGGAGGAGGCAACAAGGATTTTGTGTGACTGATGTAGACTATCCAGGGGAGGGGGTGTGTGTGATTTTGTGTTTGTGACTACCTGGCTAGTCCAGGGCGTCACACATGCTATGCACTTGGAAGAAAGCTGTGAGAATTTAGACTTTATTCTCAAGAAACTTAACTACAAGGAGCATGGATGGTCAATATGTGGTGGTCTAAAAATGTTCTCATTGCTTCTTGGGCAGCAAGGAGGATATATTAAATACCCATGCTGTTCTGCCTCATGGCAGCCTGCTAATAGTCATTCATTGAAATTTCTGTTACAACCCCTAGAGGTCATTGTTATTCTTTTGAATTGCTGAGTTTCCCTTTAAGCTAAATGTATTCTGGGTAAGGAATGCCTCCCTGAGCTGAGAAGAAGCCTGCAGCCATTTTCTCTTTGGATTTGTCAGGAAAGGACATGCCGACTTACCTCTCTGTACATTCACCCCTGCCTAGTGTAATCCGGTGAGCAAAGCAAATTACATGTGTTAGTGATAGAATCCTAGATGGAAGAGTGTAGTAAATGCATTGTACATTGTACTTCTACACCTTTAGTGTCATCCCTGTCTTGTTTGTCTAGATAAGATTTCTATGTATTGCAGATGCAGTGACCTTTCACCTACATTCTCGTAAGAACTGCATCTCATGTACTGTTATGCTATGTTAACTCTGTATTAACACTGTACTGACTGTAATCATTTTCTTGTTATAGTTTTTACCCGTATAAAACAGTATCTTGGATATACCGTATTCTGTCTTCAACTGCATCTTGGATATTCCTATATTCACTGTATATTCCATGTATACTGCAATCAAGTTCACGTTACCAGCTAATAAATCAAGGCTATTGAACTCCACAGTCTGTTTATTTGAAATGTGAACTAGGGTTTAGCTGTATGCTAGAGATTCACAGCATTACGTAAAAGAAGGCAGAACACATGCTTTTTGTGTGAATTGGAAAGCCAGGTTAGGACTCTTCACTGGAGCAAAAAAAATTGGCCAACAAGAACATCTTTGTAACCGGGACTCAAGAACATTGTTGCATAAAGCTTAGTTGATCCCACCTAAAGTTCTCTTGCCACCACTCCACTGTAAGCTTGGACTGATGAAGCTGTTTGTGAAAGCGCTACTGAAAGAAGGAGAGATGTTTAAGTACCTGTGTACCAAGTTTCAGGGACTGTCAGAATCAAGTCTGAAGGAAGGTGTGATGCCCTGGCAAAACCAGGTAGTTACAGATAGGCCCCCGCACAACACCTTTCCTCACTTAGGAAACACACAGCCGACCTGAAACCCTAGTCACCTAGGACCCTGAAGCCAGGACCGAAACCAGCGGCCTAGCTAATTAAATGATTGAGGGCAGGATTATAGGTCCTATCCCACCTAAAGTCCCTCAAAGAAGACAACAGCCCACTGATAGGGATAAGGCCACCGCCAGGGCCCTTAGATCCCACGGGCCAGCGCCTGCGGGCACGGCTCCTTAGGCCATATCCAGCCGGGAGCGGACTCCTGAGTTCCAGACCAGGCAGTCCACCATACACAAAAACAAGTGCAGAGTAAAGGACAGCGACCACCAGCCTGGGTGGGGGACCTGAATGCAACCGGCCGGGGCGGCAGGCCACCAGCACCTTTGGTTTACCGAAAGACTCGTGTGATTCATTTACTGTGAGTAACCAAACATCCCCCTGCTTGCTCAGGCGCGCCGGCCCTTGCCATCTCCATACCCTGCACAAAGACACTGGGCCCCGGGGCAATCATCCCTACACACGGAGGGGTTAACATCCAGCTGCCACTACATCTCTCCCGGGTATCCCATAACGGCAGCGGTGGTGTCCCACCTCACCACACACCGTTGGTGGCGTCACAAACTTAATACGGCCTAGCCCATACATCTACATTCCTCCTTTTATTCGACATGTCCGCGAGACCCCCGGGTCGAGCCACTCTCTTAGAAGGTCTGGATCCGACCAACGGCGGCTGCTGGCACAGGGGCAGCACAAAAGCATTTTTGTGGGTTCGGATATTCAGAAACCCATGAATGAAGGATGACGTGTTTTAAACAATAATGAAAACTGTTGAAAAAAGGGCTTGGGACTCTTTGAAAGAAGCAATAAATACGTTTCTAGGTAACAACAAAGAATCAAAATTTAAGTCCATCGTGGAGAACATGCTGAAACGTTTCAAAGCCTTGGGTTGTCTAATGAATTTGAAGTTACATTTTTTACATTCCTATTTGGACTACTTGTCTGAAAACCTTGGTGCTGGTGGGAAGAACAAGAAGGTTTTCATCGGAATATCAAGGAGATGGAACGACGATACCAAAGTAAATGAAACGTGAACATGATTGCCGGATGCTTCACAGAGAAGATCCACAGGCCTTCTATAAGAGAAAAGGGGGATTTAGAGAAAAGGAAAAAGTGCAAGAATAAATTTCTAATAAAGTTGCAGAATGACTGTACAATAAATAAATGTATTTTATATATAAAATTGTGAATATTTTTGGTTACAATAAGTATTTTTCTTGTTCATGTCACTTGTATGTAACTTCACACATGGATTGTACAAAATCAATATTTGATGGTTAAAAAAAAATATTTATTTTTTTTTTAAATCAGGACATTAGAAAACATAATAATCAGTCACTGGATTTGAAGTTTCATAAACCAAAATTTTACATAGCTGTGTAATTTGTCGGGCACCCACCGACAATAGAATAGCGCCAGATTTAGGAAGCTGGCTGAGGTCTGCAAAGTCTATAGCCAGGTGACAAAATTGTCCAACCTGGGTTTCTTCCTTAAGTAGTCTCTGGTATGATGATATGGCATAATCCTGGCAGCCGGAGTCGAAATCCCTAGATTGCGGTTATGATCTCCAATCGGAATTGGAGCCCCTAGATTGAAGCCATGTAGCCAAGTGATCCTCTAGTTGAAGCCAAAGTCCCTAGACCGAGTCCACAAGGCATCAAGCTGCATGGATAATGTTCATTTAAATGATGTGGATAGAAAGACTGAAGATATCTACATGTAGTCTGAAATCCATCATGAATCAATACTATTTTACACAGTCATAAGCAGCCCATGGGCATTCACCTGCATTCAAACCAATAACAGCTCATAGACCAGACAATCCATCTACCACTGGACCAAAGACAGGAAGTTAAATCCACTGCCTGCGGTAACCAACTTAATCCTATAGGCTACTCACACAACAAACCCAACAGAAAGGAAAAAAACATGGCTTCGATTATCCATCCAATGAAAACGCATAACCATTGTGAGCCATTGGACAATGCAATTGGACACTTGGTGACATGGTGCACGGCCCAATGAATCAAGTCTTTACTTCATATTCACGGTTTAAGCCCTTGGGTTCTAATATGCCCAGAGTACATATCCAGAAAGATTCTCTTTCTTTGAGCTAAACACAAGTCAACAATACATTGTAAGCAGATTCTATTACCAGTCCCACACCATTTTGTGACGCATAATCACACAGTGATCCAATTAAGATTCCAAGTCATCGAACATGTCCAAGCCATACGCAGAGGAGGCAATAGAATTAGGAAGCTCAAAGAAAGGGAATCTTTCTGGATATATACTCTGGGCACATTGGAACCCAAAGGCTTAAACCATGAATATGAAGTACAGACTTGATTCATTGGGCCATGCATGGACATAATGGACATAATTCTAATAGGCAGGACAGGTAATAAGGAGCACAAGTTATATGCTAAAATGTGTTGTGTGACAAGACAGACACAGGAAAGGACATGATAACAGGTGTAGGGACCAACAAGGTGAGACAAGGGGTATCAGGATAGGGTCAAGTAGGTATGAATGTAGTAATGGGGCAGGCATAGAGAATTGTATGTGAATGTGAATTACAATAAATCACTAAGGAAAGGAATATGTGAGTGTGTGCCTAATGTAAACTAATATTGTACTGGCAAAATTATAGATGGAAAGGGAGAAGGGGAGGGGGGAGAGAGGAGGCTGTAATTGACTACAAGGGTATGAGTTATGAGTGATCATAGGGATAGTGTTACATAAGTGGAAATACCTATGGAGGACCGGATGTGTAAGCGCATACCTTATACAAACCTATAGAGTGCTGATGGGTGAGAGTGTGATGTTAGATATAAGACATCCTATAGTGAATAGTGAGCCGTAATCAAGTGCAACAGGGATATTTCACGTGACTATGGGAACCTGGAAGGTAAAGAAAGGGGAGAAAAAACTGTTAGACAAGGTAATCAGACATAATGTAACCAGTTGATCAGACATGATCACCTGGTTTGAGACCCCCTGCCTTACACTATATAGATATCATGTTCATTCCCCATCTATCTTGCTCAGGAGAGCATCTCCCTCCCCCGGCACCAAGAGCAGCTCATACTGAATTGTTACATTGACTAGTAACACTGCACACAGAAATGCACCTTAATATTCCACTGTTAACCCTTTCCTCCCAGCAGTAACACACAACTCCTCACCTTGATATCATGGTGATTTATGGTCAGAATGACTTCAATGCGATCAGTGATTTCTATTCTAGCTCTGCTCACATAGATTTTATATCCACACTCAACTATAGGCCGTTCTTCATATTTTGGGGGCTTTTAGTCAGATATACTAGTTTGTGCCTGTATAGTATTGGTGTAGATGGGAGTGTAGGGCATGGGTTACATGGCACTGTGGTGGAATACTGATGGGAGGTATTGGTGCTGTGTTTGATGCTTCTACTGGGTATTTTCCTACAAATACTGGAACAGCTCACTGCTTAGAATGATCCTTCCCAGCTCTATAATATATTATATATACCCCACAATGCAGGCTCACACACACATTTGTCTCAAGTGTGTTGTAGGGACACAGATACAGTCTTGGTCATGTGACTAAAGGCTACTTTACACACTGCGATATCGGTCCCGATATCGCTAGTGTGGGTACCCGCCCCCATCTGTTGCGCGACACGGGCAAATCGCTGCCCATGCCGCACAACACCGACCAGACCCGTCACACATACTTACCTGCCCGGCGACGTCGCTGTGTCCGGCGAACCGCCTCCTTTCTAAGGGGGCGGTCCGTGCGGCGTCACAGCGACGTCACTGAGCGACCGCCCAATAGCAGCGGAGGGGCGGAGATGAGTGGCCGGAACATCCCGCCCACCTCCTTCCTTCCTCATAGCGGCTGGGAGGCAGGTAAGGAGAGGTTCCTCGTTTCTGCGGTGTCACACGGAGCGATGTGTGCTACCGCAGGAGCGACGAACTACATCGTTACTGCTGCAGTAACGATAATCGAGAATGGAGACCCATGTCACCGATGAGCGATTTTGCACGTTTTTGCAACGATGCAAAATCGCTCATCGGTATCACACGCAGCAACATCGCTAATGCGGCCGGATGTGCGTCACAAATTCCGTGACCCCAACGACTCCGCATTAGCGATGTCGCAGCGTGTAAAGCCCCCTTTAGTGGGAGTGGTGTACAGGGTCTTAGCAGTAAAGAGTATTCCATATTTCTGCCAGATACCCACAGAGATATTGAAATCTGAAAAAAGAGACTTCTGCTCATTGAAGGTAAGAACTACTCACATAGCGTTCAGCTCCACAGCAAACGAGTGCTCTAGCACTGGCATCTCAGCAGGGATATTCCCCTACTACACATGTGTGTCTAGGTCACTGTGACAGTTTACAGGACATAACTCAGGGCACCTAGACAGAAGGCAGAGGGACTACTTTCTATTTCTGGTGTAGAGCTTAGTACAATATATATATATTTATACTATTACATGGGACACATGTACCTTGTATTACCATTATTCGCTGTATATGAACCCCTTTTCTCCGGGCATTATTTGTCTATAGCATTTTTCACGAACCTGAGGCAACTGAGAACCCTTCAGTGAAGGAATTCCACTAACCCTCACAATACCTACCAGGGGCCTCCCTGCAGTAACTCAGGTAGTTGTACCCATTCTCTTTCCGCATTCTATGTGTTCTTCTTCTTTCTTCTTTTTTTTCTTTTTTCTTCTTTTTATTTCTATCATGTAGTTCAGGGGTTTATAGATATATGTCCTGCATCTCATATTTCCTTTAGTGGTGCTTCTTACCCATTCTCATATCATTTACCCTAGTATTTCATGATCCTGAGGCGACTGAGAACCCTTTAATAAAGGAATCCTTTTTCACCTGAATTGTCAAGTGATACTTACCAGTGACTATCACGTAATGTTACAGGTAGTTCCATTTTCTTCCTCTTCTTTCTCTCCTTTCTTCTTTGTCACACGGTCCATTGTGTTATAGCCCACGTGTCATGATAACACTTGTACCATCTTTTCATTTAGATTCCACCTACAATTATTTACCGATTCCAGTTCTGGAATAGGCTTTCATCATCTACTCACTAGAATTCTCAAGTTCATAAGGTACTGAGACATATACATGTTCACACCATTATAAAGAACAAAGTATAAACATTGAGGTTTTTCTCACACCCATGTTCCTGTGTTCTTTGATATGATATGTGTTCATTTCCTTCACTATATAGGATTGCAAGTTTTCCATTTGTACCTTAATGGCAATGACGCTATACAATTGAACACATATCATCCTGTTATCCATATAGGTGTGTATTTACCTGCTTGACTATTTTTGGCTGTTTGATCCAGAATGTTTCTCCAGATAGGTCATGTGGAAATTTTCTTTCCTCAGTACAAATGTTTTCACTATGGCTTTGGAAAATTTTTTTGTATGTGCATCATGGTCATTTGACCCATTGTACTCTCAAGTAGCAATATATTGTACTGTTATGTTGTACTATGTACTAATTACGTGTTTATATGGTTTTGTAACCCTTTATGATCTTAGATAACTTTATCCTTGATAAAGACCTAAAAACAAGCTCGAAACGTTGGATGAATTATCCTTTTGCACAAATAAAGAATTTTCAGCATTCTAAGAGTTCTTTTCTTACGTTATTGATCACTATAGTGTGCCAGAGCTATTTCTATTGAATTGACTCTTATTTTTTCTGACCACCTGCTATATACACAGTGAGCCAGACATATTCAATTTTCATTCAGAAGGCAGAGGGAAGCCTTAGCAGCTGAGCCTATATCTTGGCTTGTGAGCATTAGAACAGGCCGGCGATTACAGGGTAACATGAAAAATGTCCAGCTTGCATTATGACTAGAACATGACAATATCCTTTTAAGTACTAACCTATGATGCGTTCCTAAGCAGTTGATGTTATATGTTCTACATTTCATTTTCTGCATACTTTCCAAGTAGTAGAATTTGCAGAGCAAAAACAAGGAGAATGGTGCTTTTTGCAGCCGCTTCCCACTGCAATGAATCTGAATAACTCCTCCTTTTGGGCACAAGCACCTCCCCTCCCCCTTGCAGTCTTTCCAATTCATGATACAAAAAGACGGACGGACAGGACAGGACAGGACCATCTGCCTGACTTTCCGTCACTGCCACCCTTTGCCATCCTTGCCCGTAGAAAGCCCTTTCATCATCCCCAAACCCTAATCTTTTCCCTTCCCTTCCCAGCTGCGTCTCACTCCCTTTCATTAGGAAGTGAGCGCAGCCTTTTCTCCGTTCTGCACATGCGCGACGTTAAACACAAATGCGCAGGCGTGCGTTCCATTAGCCTCACTGCATTCCACTCCCATACAGGAAGTGGGCACAGCTATTACTACGGTCGCACATAAAAGAACCCACGGCCACCACTGCACATAGCTGACTCCACCACAGGACACCCACTTCTACACCAACGCAGGTAAGACAGGATCGGCACCTCTATGCTCCCGTTACAATCAGGCTCAGTCACCATGTGATAACGCTCTCAACTCTTTAGTTGCAGGCTCCCCTTGCTTCACCTCCACTGGCTGTGCTGCCATTTCCTCTCCCACCTGGAAGGTATACTTTATTCCACTATTTTCCTGTTTCTCTCTTCCCCCTTTTCCCATAACCTACTTTTATCTGCATTTGTGGGGTATCTATATGCTATTTACATCATAGTTTTATTCATTAATATGGAAGGGAAGAGTGCCCATGAGAGTGTTGAACTGCGGAGAGCAAAAGATTAAGCTGCTCCGATTTGCCACCATTGATAAGCTGTTCTCAGTAGATACACATGCTATCCAAACAGCAGCATCCACCATTGCTTCAGCCCACCCATTCAGTGACAGCTCACCAAGTCAGCCAGAGGAGTGGTGTAAGGAATTACACGTAGGCACTGACTCCACACCTTCACATCACAAGAAGGGGGTCTACAGGCTAGTGCAAGAATACGAGCAAGTCTTCAGCAAACATCCGCTAGACTTTTGAAAAATAAAAGGGGTCAAACACTACATCCCCACAAGTGCACACCCACCCATCAAAGAGAGATATAAGCCAAATCTACCTGCACATTACCAGTGTACCAAGGACATGTTGAGCAACATGAAGGAGGCTGGGGTTATCCGTGACAGTTGTAGCCTCTGGGCAGCTCCGTTGGTCCTGTTAAAGAAGAAGGACAGCACCACTCCCCTGTATTGAGGAATAGCTAGCTGCATTGACAACTGCAAATTATTTTTCTACCCTTGATCTCACTAGTCACTATTGGCAAGTGTCCGTTGCTGAGGCAGACCGGGAGAAGACCGCCTTTGCCACCCCGATGGGTCTCTGCGAGTTCAAAAGCATGCCCTTCGAGCTGTGCAATTTGCCAGGAACCTTCCAGAGGCTGATGGAATGCTGCTTGGGACACCGAAACTTTGAAACGGTACTGCTATACCTTTATGATGTTATTGTTTATTCTAACGCAAACAAGATTTTAGGGTGTATAAAAAGGGAGATTAGATCCGATGATCCCAACGTATTGTTACCCCTCTATAAATCACTTGTAAGGCCACATCTGGAATATGGGGTAAAGTCCTGAGCAGGTTGATAACCATTGGTTTGAGCATGGTAGGGTGTAGTACGCATCTTCCTGCATCGGTAAAAGCTGCAGAAGTCCTTGAAGATTTCCGCTTCAAAGGCAGTGCCTTGATCTGTGAGGACTCTCTCTGAGTAGCCATGAGGTCTGCATAAGTGTGCTTGGAAGACCTTCGCTGCAGTATGGGCCATTAGATCTTTGACTTGTACCACAACCATAAATCTCGAGTAGTTGTCTACCATCGTAAGTGCATACGTGAGCTCACCTCGATATTCTGCAACAAAACTCCCTTTTTCGATTTCAGTTTCAGCAAACACTCCTCTTCCTGTAGAAAATATTTATCATTACCTAAGACAGTCATTCTAATGCATGACAATATTAAGGCAATTTAGTTAAAACTTGTTTTAACTCACCTTTAAGGGGATTGATGTATTTCATGGTCAATCCAGGTTTGTCAGTGATGGCACTGACATAATGTATGGCGTCTTTTTCGGGCGTTATCCTTTGCCTTTTCATTGTGAAAATCCAGTTGCCTATATCAAAGCAAATTCTACTACTTGGAAAGTATGCAGAAAATGAAATGTAGAACATATAACATC